>NC_088858.1:7922121-8522121 GCF_963853765.1 Magallana gigas | reverse complement strand
ATGTAAGAATGTATTAAGAAGACTGAATCTTTATAAGCAGGTTAGATTGAGGGGGGGGGATGAATGTGGAGTATAAACATTTATAATTTGAGAATGTGGAGTATAAACATTTATAATTTGAATCATTTATTGTTATTAATTTTAACTTGTCAATGAATACTACTTATTGATCCAAAAGTAGAAATATGACCTCTGATCGTATCTCAATAGATCATTTGTCAATTATGCAAGGTGTAATGTAATTTTTTTTAAGAATAACATTTTTTACCAGTTTATAAAAGTTTTTAGACACCCAAATTATATTTTGATTTTAATAGATTATTCGACAAGGAAGGGGGGGGGGGAGAGAGAGAGAGAACAGTTTATATTTGAGTTTGTTTGGGAGTGGGGGTTCCAAGTCATATGTTTGACAATTTTTTAATGTAATTTAAAATAAGACTAAGCCATACTACAGTCATGAACATGAATAGTATAGAACAAAACACAAACTAATACATGTACATGTATATATACATAGGAAGTATTACAAAACAGATGATTGATCTATATCTGGGTTCGTAAATTGAATCATATATCATGTACATATTATATTATTGTTTCTTTGTTCAAGGCATTTAAGATGGTATGTAGGTCATGATCCCAAATGCTCTTCCTGAAATTATCACAAATATCATAAAAACCATTGAGATCCCCACCTTAATCCAAAGATATTACCGGTATTCCTCCTTAGGTCATGCAGGCGCATCAGATCATTATGGCATGTAAGTCATGACCCTAAGGGGTCATCCTGACCCCCTTAGAATCAGAAATTGTCAATTATCTTTAAATTATTGATGTTTGATGATCCTATCTCTATTTAATCTTTATTAATTATTAAGTCTCCTGAATGAAGTTTGGAAACTTATTGTTTTTGTACGGTTCTTAATACATGTATCTATTCTTCATCTTCTTTTTCTTCTTTCCCGCTCTGAACTTCTTTCTCAGAGATGGCTGAACATAATTGTACAAAACTCTAGGATATGATAGGCCTGCAAATCTAGTTGTGCACCCTGGTTTGATTTTTCTCATTTTGGGTTAGACAACCACTTTTCGACGTGGGTGGTCCTGACGCCCTCAAACAGCAAGTCCCTTAATATCTTCAAAACAGTTGAGATCCCCACCCTTAAACCATATATATTCTTGTACCTTGTGTCAAGGGGCATCAAACGGTATGTAGGTCATGGGCCCCGGGGGTTGTCAGGGTTAAATTTAATTTTTCAAAACCGTAATGCACATCTATGGAACAGTTCCTTTCATATCCCAAGATATGATGTGTCTATCCATTAAATCATAAAAGGAGTTCTAGGATCTATGTTTTTTTTTAAGTGATAAACGTCAATTTTCTGCTACATTTTGACTCCCTGGATGAAATTTAAATTTTGAAAACCTTACTGCACATCTATAGAACAGTCCCTATCATATCCCAAGATATGATTGTCTATCCATTAAATCATAAGAGGAGCTCTTGGATCAATGTTTGATTTTTTAGTGATAAACGTCAATTTTCTGCTACTATTTGACTCCCAGGATGAAATTTAAATTTTTAAAACCTTATTGCACATCTATAGGACAGCCCCAATTATATCCCAAGAGATGATGTAGCTACTCCAAAAGTTGTAAGAGGAGTTCTGGGAACCATATTTTTTTTGCCAAAAAACGTCATTTTTTGTTGCCCACTGATCCCCTTAATTAAAAAAAAAATTCTGGAACCTGATCATGCCTCAATATGACACCCCCAATCATATTCTAGAAGATCATTTGGCTACTGCTTAAAAAAAATGACGTTTTTTAAACCAGTTTTTTTGTAAAAAAAACGTCATTTTTTAGCCATTAAATGACCCCCAGGACAAAATTGAAAATTCCGAAACCTTATTGCGCATCTATAGGATACCCTAAAACATATTCCAAAAGATGATTTGTCTACTTTTGAAAATGTAGGAGGAGTTCGAGGAAGAAGGTTTTTTGTGAAAAAACGTCATTTTTTACCAATTATTTGACCCCCGGGACTAACAGAGAATTTTTGAAACTTTTTTACAAAACAACATGATACCCCAAATCAAACTCCAAGAGTTCAGTTTCCTGGTTTATAAGATGTAAGAGCAGTTTGAGAAAGTAAAACGTGACAGACGGACGGACGGACGGACCGACGGACGGACGGACGGAACAGGGTAACAACAATATACCCGAACTTTCTTTAGAAAGTGCGGGTATAAAAATGAAACATGACAGCCTTTATAATCCACAACAAATCTCGTCAGCACTAGATATTTAAAAAAAAATAAACAAAAAAACACATGCATAACATCGAATTATTTACATACAAACTCAGTTATCCAACTTTTAAGATCATTGGTACATGTAAGTTCCATGTTAACTTCTTGAACATGCATGGTGATAAATACGTTATCTATGAAGGGCAAAATAACTCTTAATTTTATTGTTTTAAAAGTGTTTTGTCACTGATTAAATTGACAAGTATTCTTGAAGTTTTATTACTTTTGCCTCATCACTATCTACTATTTAGACGTTTGAAAATGCACGTGGCTCCTCTTTTCCAGATACAAGTATCAAAAAGGGACCTTGACCATTCAAACCTTTTATGATAGTATTTGTACAGAAATGTAGGATTATATTTTCAGACCACCACTATCACAGTAAGAGGTTATTGTGTCATGCTATCTTATGCATTGCAGCTAGGTCCAATTGCTGGTCATCTGAGTAAATTATGACCAGCTAAATTTACCACGGAGATTTATAATATTAACCTCAGCAGGTTTGATAATGTTATTGTATTTCTACGGAATTCCTTTCAAAGACAAAACTTACTTCTAATAATACAGACACAGTGGGACAGACGTCTTGTGTTGCTATTCTGAGACATCCATTTAATCAGTTTGATTGTTTCTAAAGAACGTTCGATGATTTACACGAGTCAATTATTATCATTTTTATTACTATTTTTGGGGGCATGAACAGTTGAGCTTTTCATAGGAATTTTCGCCACTGATGTGCATGTAGTCTAACAATACACACGCCACCCAACTGGCTTGTCTCTGCTTCTTCGATTGTTACATGTAATAAAATCATGATTTTGTTTGCTAATTGAAATTGATATAGCAAAGCATAACCAAACAAATGATGAATTTTCGAGAGAGAAAGGAGAAGGACATTTGACATAGTAAACTATATTGCTTTGCAATGGTTTCTTTTGAAGATCTCGGCCTCGTGCACACAGAAAGGATTCACTCATAATCAAACGGCCCTGTCGTTAGTGGCAATCAGTGATCATTACAGATTTCAGTAATGATTCCTTATCAATTTACGTCGCTTGCCTTTGGGTAAATATGAGATTATATATAAGATATTGTTTTACAAAACGGAGCCCCGGAAACACCTCCTAAAATACAGCATTGAACACCTTTCACTTGTCTCCTAATGATTCCAACACGTATATACCATCTGTCACATCCGTGGTATAATTGTCGTTCATTTGCAATAACACCTAAAGGAGCGGTCTTTATTTCATTTATAGATGCGCATAATCCTCCAAGAAATTATACTTTAAGGGTCGAATTGTATAGTCAGTTGGCAAGAAAATAACCGTAGACGTCCGATCTAATCATCATAGAAACCTCGAATGTATCAATTAAATAACGATTTGTTTGAGTTTGACAACTTGTTTCATCGCAATCACGACCTACTGACTCACTAAACTAAGAGCGTGGGCTTAAAAATACATATATCATAGGAAAACGATGGTAAACTACTGTTTTTGGCTCATCGTCCACCGTCAATAATCGAAAAATCGAAGTCTTTTGAAAAGAACTGAAGTGTAATTTTATGGTTATAATTGATTTTCCTCGTATGATTTCAATATTGATGGATAACGTAAATGCCGTAAATGATTACTCCCACCTCTTTTGTTGTAGGCAGTTGAAGGCCTAGGTCACAAACTTCGATCCATTACATTTTTTAGATTATTGATGCACATCAGGGATATTAGCGGAAATGTGCAACCACCCAGACATTAGGGATTAAATTCTGTAATGTCGCATGCAAATCAAATGTTTCCCTGACACTTGCAAGGAAATTTATGAATTTGGTAATATTTCCCGTTGATTGCTGTATCGGGGACGAGATCCAATCTTTAACGATGATTCTTCTTTGCGATCTCCAATCAGCGCTCCCGAGATCCGGAGAGCCTGTTCTTCCCATTTCGAACTATACACAGGCCTTACCACCTATAGAAAACGGCAAGATGTTGATAGCATCAAAAAATAAATACATATACTGCAATATGACGTGGTTGGATCAGGTATATGGCGACGTTCTTCCGGGATTTATTTAAACGGGTGAAGTCTGAATGAACACAGTTCCTCGTAAAATAAATGGGATTGAATACAGGTGAATCGATATACATCTATTGACAGTATCTGTTGTGTAATAAAATCTCTTCGAATTTATACTTACGCTGTCGAAAAATTCTACTGTAGACTCCTTCTTAGTGGTTTTGTTTGCATATGTAATTCTACGATATCCTTGAAATAAGAGTTGTTAACCGATAAGAAATAAAAATCAGACAAACAGACTAGGAAATATTGTGCCAAAGTTAGGAGCGGAGCGTAGTGGTATATGTTTCAGGGGCCCTATAGACAGGTGCTATAGCTATAGACACCAAGGCTTGCATTTGTCTTCAGCAGCTTGATTTTTGTAACAATACAACTGTCACCGACAAATGTTTCTCTGTAAGACGACTAAGACCTTGAGTTCGTTGAGAGGTCGGAAGTGCAAAGACAGTAAAGCACTCGCATGACAGGGATAAAAATATGTCTTCTTTGGTCAATGAAAAACATAACACAGATATTTTTGTCCGATAGGGAAAATCTTGGGTGTCAAAAACTAATGGACAATTCAGAAAACAGTATTCTTCTGCTTTCATGTGAAAATATGTCGGTTTTTAGGGTAATGTGTATTAGGTTAATTCTCAAATGACGATACAACGATGATAACAATTGCCTGTTCGCGTGCAATTTTACAGAGGGTAAAAACCCATTAAAAGATTTGAGTTCATAATTGTAAACTTAAATCCATTTTAGATGAATGTTAAACTTCTGATCTTATGCAACGAAGGTGTAGATGTTTATGTATACAGCATTTACCAAACATGATGATTATACTATGGGGTAAACTTTATCGCAAAAACAATTGTCTTTGTTTTGATGCGGAAAACGATTGCGTTTTGTTATATTAGAATGAAAACAAAATAAAAACAATTCCTAACAGCATTCAAGGATATATAATAGACAATCGGATCAAGCAGTTTTAAAAAGAAATAGGGGAGCCAAGTTAACTGAAAAAATAACCATAATGACACGTGAAAGTCGTCACTACAGGTAGTAAAGTGTACATTGTATGCTATATATATAGCATGCCCCAACAATTATAAAGCAATATGAGCTGCTATTTTTTGTTAAATGTTTATTGTAGAATTGTAAATCAATACTTAGATGACAAAAAAAGATTACAGGTCATAAATGTTTGTTAGGCATATTTTTGCTAGAAAAGCTATTTAGAGGCTCTAACTAATGAACTACTTTATTGAATTTGATTCGCTATATAAACCCGATGACATTTCCAAACACCCACACGGGCGTTGCCCCTCGTGAGAGTTTCAAAGTGTCATCGGGCACACATAGAGCAAATCAATGGAAAAGTATTGGTAAATATAACGAAAAGTAAGAAGGAATGTGATTGCATCGGGTTTCATCAGTTCCTACCAGTTACATATCACAAAATCAGATACATGTACTTAAAACCCTTTAATTCATAGACGTTGGAGGCAGTCTAAAATGCTTGCGTAATGTTATTTATAAATGAAACATACCAATCTTTTTTTTGGTTCTGTCTAACGATGAAAAAAATCAAGATATTTTCAAAGCAATCCAAAATTAATCTGCTTGAAAAATCACAGGGGATTAAAAAACCTTGACTTCTTCAGCATCCGATAGAATCACAACACATTTTACTTTTGAAGCTATGCGGAAACCAAGCAGGTTTTTCAGTCGAAACCAAACAAGAAAACTTGTACTTGATTAGAGTGGTATGCGGCCCGATAAGCCTCTGTATAACCTTGATCTCACTAACACAGATCGGGAACCCAAACAAACAAAAAACTCTGCCAGGAATATGACAAAATATAACCTTAGTGATGGCAACTATCGGTATGTATGGGAATTATCCATTCACGAGTTATTTTTGGCCAGTAATTTGGAGTAGTTTGGGAAACTCTAGATAACCTTGTTGTGGCTGTAGGTATATTTTTGTACAAGGTGTCCTTGAAGATACATCTCTAATGTAAACGACAATGAAAATCTAAATACTTATAATTACAAACAATATCTCCCATCTTCTCAACAAAATACAAAGCTTACCTAATATTAGAAAATTAAAATTGTGTGGACTTTCGAGCGTGCTTTAATCAAGCACATAAGAGATACATGGGAAGATCATGGAACATGCAAGAATGTCACTCTTTCGATAAATAATGTGGCAAAATCGTGATGAATTAAATACATAAAAAGAGAATTTTTCGATAATCGACAATGATAAAATATTTGTACACCATCTGTCTTCGGTACAATTTCTGGGCTCGGTCAATCAAGTACAAGCCAACAAATCGGCCCATCTCTGGTTCCAGGAATTAATAAACTCTCCCAGCATTCTCAGCCACTATCCTAGCATTCTCAGCCGATATCCCAGAATTTTCCAGATGACTAGTCATTATCTAAACGAAAATAAACAAACGGTGTTAATTACCTATCATATTATCAACTGAGTAAATTTAAAAACAAAACCATTCACGTATTTCATCAGGCAATGCAAGTATCAAGATTAAAGGGAATGAAGAGATGAAGACAGAAAATTGCCAAAGTAGGAACTCGATCCGAAAGATCTAAAAAATCAAATCAAAATTCAACATATCATTAATATTGGGGGTTTTTTTGTTTAAAACAAAACATCCGTTCATAAACGCAGTTTGTATATCGATTCATAGTCCCTTTAATCACAATTATGATAGTTACTGTAATTTTTTGGTTTAAAAACTACCTCGACAAACACTGGTGTATTTACTTCACGTTCTTTCGGTATGGAAGTCATTTTAATAAGAAACCAACGTAACTGGTTATCATCACCGTATCTTTCAAGTATGACATTAAACTTCAATCGATGCAAGAGGTGAATAGTAACATGTACATGTTACATGTTAAAGACTCTATATCGCAGTGTTACGTTCATAAATTTCACAACACTTATTCAAATACTGATAATAAATAATATGTTAAATGTATGTATTTGGGGTTCTTTGCTTGAGTTATTTTGTGGTCGATCGAAATATTAATTAGTGTCTGTACAATTCGAGCAAGAACTCGGACTGAAATGATCGGCACACCTCAGGTGATTCCGTTTATAAGACACGAATCGGTCGAGGCGCCATAATTGATACTTCCATATTTAGAAAAATTTGCCGTTCCTTCTATGTGCAAAACACATGTACTCAACAACATTTACGATAATTGACGTATTTTTAGTAACTTTTTATATAAATAATTGAAAGAGATATTCAAATTGTGTTGTCATTTTTTATAATCATTGCAGGAAAGAATGACTACCCTTTCTATGACACGGATCATGTATTTTTCTAGAATGTTTGCCATCTTCATGCTCGTGTAAAACACCACAAATCATTAGATCAAAATAAAAACACCGTGCCGGATAATTATGCCAGTGCAAGGTGACATTTTTGCACCCGTCTAAGCAGCATATATTGATAAATTCAAATATATGGCATATGATCATGATGATAGACCATTGCTTTAAGAGTTTACAACCACCTTTATTATCATTGTATCCAACCTGTCAGGTGAAATATTTACCTTTTAAAAATAATTTTCTACAGGAAAATAATTTTCTTCATTGGAAAAACAATATTCCTATAGGAAATTTGAAATTTCCTATCGGATACAAGAACTTCCTGTAGGAATTCAATTCCGATAGGATCTGATGAAATCCAATAGGAATTCTTAATTTCCTATAGGAAAACTACCTGTCTGAAGAAAATTCCTACAGGAAATATCATTCTCCTATGGGAAATAATTCCTATAGGATTTTTAGAAAATCCTATAGGATTGTCAATATTCCCTGTAGGAGAAAATCATTTCTCCAAAGGAAATTATCATTTTCCTATAGGATATTAATTTTTAAAGGTAAATATCTCACATGTCAGGTGAAACACTAAACAAAAGTAATTATATACTCTCTAGACAATGGTCTATCATTTGGTATATATGGATTTTTCTAAAACTGCATTTTAAGCGGTGCAAAAATGCCATCTTGGCACTGGCATAATTATACGGCACAGTGGTTGAATCACTTTAAGGTGTTAAAGGGACACCTGTCGATATTAACGTTGATAAAAATACATCATAATAAAAATACTTTCACCGGTTTAGAATTTTTAATTTTCACAATATTTAACCAAAAATATGTTTTTAAAAAAATTTGAAAGGTAACCATTATAAAATTCCCACCGAAATTTGAACTCACAACTAACGGATTAGTAGTTTACGCTCTAACCCATCGTGTTACGCTGTCAGGTAAGGAAATGGGGAAAGGAAACATTAAATACCTTATTTTATTGTTTATTTTTATAGGTACTATTTGTACGTGAAAATATGGATGTGTCCAATACCACCCTCAGCTACTTTGTATTCCTGAAATCATATATAACGACCGTACTCTCCGTCTATTTTCTCCAATTTCAAATTTACTGGAGCCACACCTATAACTTTTTCTTATTGTCAAGAAGATATTCGATAGAAAATTTATCTGAACTGTTTTGTAAGAAGTCGGTCGCCTGCTTAAGGTGACATAGCGGATTCGAAGGCCCCTTATTACTGGACGACTCGCGGCGGAAATTTTGCAATATATCTTTTGAAAAGTTGACAAGTGTTTCTGACGTGTCTTTCTACGGTACATTTGAATCCTTTTCTCGTTTACCGCTAAAGCTTGATTCAATATTTATAAGTGAAAATGACCCTGGCAAAGAAAATTGCATGGTACGAAAAACACGCATGCTGTTAGCTACTGTCAGTTTAATTGCAAAGGAAATTCTTTTTAAAAAAATCAACACGAAATGGATTATGTACCGAGAAGTTATATTATCTTGTCGAGACATATAAATTGTTTCCTCGAAAGAAAAAAGCGATGAATATCGGTCCAACAATCTGTATATATCGGTAACTAATACCGCCATATTGTCTTGCTATCCCCGCATAGTCAGTGTTGTGGCTCTGACGAGCACTTTTGCTACAGTTTGAAAAATGATGCGAAAATGCTGCGAAGACAGGTCGTCTTCAACAAAACCATAATTTAAAAGAAAAAAAACCTGGGTGATAATGATGTTATGATTAAACAAAAGTCGGTTAGACCACATCTAACGATTATTTTATCTTTACAATAAAAATTAAATCTTGGTAGTGTTTAGCGCACCAACCCCTCCCGCAAGTCTGTGGTAATCTTAGCTGTCTCCACATGAAAGGGATAGGCAACAAAGCAATTTTTAAAAAAAATAGTAAATTCCTGGGGCCAAATCTTGCCAAGGGTGGTCTAAGGGTGAAATAACTGTGGTAGCTCTAGCGGCAATGGATGACACTAAATATGACCAAATCTGAGATAAGACACAAAACATGGACTCTTGTCATCACACCTAGAAAGAAATAGTCATCGTTGAAAATTCTTAATCTGTTTTAGTAAGTTTATTTAAAATAAACTGGAATATTTAATTTCTGAGTAATTTGCACTGGAGTTGTTAGTGCTATTCATATTCATGTAATGACTCGTTACAATGGTCAGATATTACACAAAAGTATGAAATATCATATCGTTATTGATCAAAACTACAGAGGAATGCTACACCAATATTTCATGAATTGATGGCTTAAGTATTTCATCGTTAATATCACTTATTGATCAAAGACGGATATTAATTTTTAACTATCTCATACATAAATATTTTTATATATTTTTAGGGAATAAAAGTTTACACAGTTATTATAATAATTATAGCGTTACTTTTTTCTTGTATATCAAAATGAAGCAGGGGATAATTAAAAGCTCTTCGTTAATACGATCGATTGGAAAGGTCAAGGTCATGTCTCAAGACATGATATCAACAGCAACAATGGTACTGTTTGGGTTTTTTTTTTATTTTTCTGGGAAAATGGGTAGTTTTTTTTAAATTCTGTTTGTTTGTTTTTGTTTGTTTGTTTGTTGATTGGTTTGTTTTGGGGGGGGGGGGGGGTGTGCGTGGTTTTTTGTTTTTGTTTTTGTTTTTTGGTTGTTTTTTTTTTGGGGGGGGGGGGTGGGGGGGGTTGCAACACTTTTGTGCACTCGCTCTATCCTGTCGTTTCGTCATTGCTGGGGGAGGGAGGATAAGTCGAACAGAAAAGGCTGATAGCATAAAATAAGCTTCGTTTTTTAGCAGCTGATTGGGCGCTCCCAGACCATATATCAACTGGTGTTGGTGACAGGGATTTTTTCCCCGTTCCTCTAGCTAGAGAATCTGATTTTAAAGTAGTTAGACGAGACAATAGGTTGAGATGATAAGAGATAGATTGTTGATTTGCGACATAGAGCTTAAGTTTTATGTAGAATATCGGTTTACAAAAAAAAATCATTACTAAAGACCAAATATCAAATGGTTGTAAAATAATTCTCAAAAAGCAAAATATTAATACGGAATCATTTTTTTACTGACATTTTATCCATAAATGCTCTAGTAAGAACTATAATTGATAATGATCAGGAGTTGAAACATTTATCACATATATATTATAGATATTTTATTTGGTGGTAAGCTATTAGTAAATCCATTCCCACGTGCTTTTTACCTTTTTCGATGATACTGTATTTCAAGGCTTACAATTCACAAGTAGTGTACACCTGTAGAGGAATATAATCGAGCAATAAGAAGCACAAAAATTGAAAGTTTTAGGGATATCTCAATCAGAGTCTTTTCAACCTGAAGATGAATTTGTTAAGAAAAAAACATAATCGACAGGGTAATTTGTCAAAAAAACCCAAAAAAACAAAAAACCCAAAACCCCAGTATAACCCGAAAGAAGGCATAATGAAGCTGAAATGAAAACAGATATGGTTTAAGAAACATAATTTACATGTATATTATATGTAAGAAAAGTACTATAAACAAGCTTGTAACTCTAAGCCAAGGTAATTTCCCCTGTTTGTATTATCGGTAAAGAATTGATAATCAATCAGCGACGAATTTTTTTGCTCCACTTTCTGAAGATAAACCTCAGTAGGGAAACTTTTTTTGCACCGGAAAAAAGGAGTTTTTGTTTTCGTTGGCAGGCTTAAGTTTGATGTAACTCCTTGTCTCCAGTGTGTCACTTTATATGAAGTCACTAATCCCAATTTTTATGAAGGTGTTTTATTTTTATTTTTCGCAAAGCTCTCTTCAATGTTAAACTTGCGCCTTGTTTTTCACAATGTATCAATGGAGTGCATTAATTGGACCACCAAAAACTGTTTCCATGCGAGGGTAGTTTTTTTTACCCTCCAGGGAAGAGCTGAACATTTTATTTTATATAAAAAGAAACAGGAAATAATGAATTAAGTTTTTTTTAAACAATGAATCGCAAAATAGAAAGACACCAAGACATCAATGCGTGGTGATAACTCGGAACAAAAACACTTATTTCACTTGAATAAATCTGCTCTACTTCAATGGTCGGGACCATTATATAAAGTATCTAAATATGCCTATGGAAAAAGACTTTTTAATATGATGTGGAATTACATCAGTAAGTTAACAGAATAAAAGTGAATCTTTTACTGTGACAGGATGTCTATTGTGGTTAATAAAGTACATTTTGTAAGGTACCAACTGTTTACCACAAAGTCTCATTGAGGCCAAGAAAACATTTTATAGGAGCACATACTACCGTTATATAATAAGACACACAACCCTATATTACCAATGTCATGATTGGGAAAAAAAGAAAGTTAAACTGTTTAATGGTCGTTATAAACTTGTGACACTCGTGACCTTGGATGCTCATGGCGTAATGTCCAGGAAGCAACCGCTGGCCGGGTACAGAGCTCCTTTGCCAGATCTTGGAGCAAGCAGTGGACTACAGACAAAAATTTCGATTAGACGTAATTATTATAACAACCCATTTCCTATTCGCCCATTTATTAATCATTAAAGTTCCAGATAAAACCATGTTGAACTTTCTTTTTTATGTTATTTAAGAAAGCATAGTTATTGAAAGAAGATGTAGGTTATGGTTTCTTTACATAAATCGTTTATTTTCTGTTAACTTTCAAATATTCAAAATGAGACATGTTATGTACAATACTTTAATTAAAGTCATTTCTATTAAAAGGAGAGTCAACAACCCTGGGATTATAAACCGGGGTGGGGTGGGGAATCCCGTCCTCAAGCAACTATGGGTTAGTTATGTCACAGAGCAGTTGAAGGTCACTGTTAATCTTCAAACTTTTCAAGGCTGCTTCTTCCTTCTCACCTAAGACTTATTACTAGGAAAAGATACATGTATTACTACGTGTTTGATATTACACAGTTGATTTTTTTAAAAATTCTTTGGGGCTATGCGCTTCCTCTTCTTTGTGATTGGTAGGAAATACATGGAAGTAAAAATTCACATTTATTTCATTCGTTGAAATGCTGTTTCGCGCAAGGTAGATAATATTCTGATAATCTTATTTACGGACGACTTCAAAAATTTCCAAGATTGTCAATCTTTAAAAAAGGGAGAAGATGAAAAAGAAATAATACACTTGAAAGTAAAATTTCCTATTGATTTGTTTATGCATATGCAAATATAACTAATGTGATTTGATATCAATCAGTGATATTTACTTGGATTTTTTAAAAATAATACGACCTACCCAAGATATTTATATTCCTACTTTAATCGTTAATACGGCATTTCAACATTAGGCATGCATGCTTAAATACATTTAATTATGTTCCACATGTTTGGTACATTTATGTAGAGTGGCGCGATATTTGCCCAAGAATTGAATTTCATTGAATTACTTGTTCTAAAGACGGTAAGCTGTACAGCATTTAATAGGCAATATGAAAAGAAGGATAACTCTCACCTAGACCAGATTTTTATTTTCCCCTTTACCAGTCTTCTAAAATATTTCACTGTTTGAGAATGTAAATAAAAGGAAAAAGTTTATAATTTCAAATAAAACAATTTTCTAATTCATTTTTGAAAGAAAAACACCTTAATTCTACAGATACATGTAAATTGTCCGTCTTGGACACCTCCATATTGTGATGTAATTTCTTTCAAAATAAACAATAGTATAAACTGTATCATCCTTTTAGAATACCCTTTCCTATTTTGACATCTAATGATATAATGCAATAGGCTATAGCGTCAGCTATTGGCACATAAGTCATAAGTCTGAAATCAGATGGTTTCTTTTTTACCACAATATCGATCATTTTTTGAATTTTCAAAACGATTTTCTGATGATTTAACATTATTTGCATTTAAACATATGTAAGAATTTTCAAAAAGAATTGTTCGCAGTTTTTATCGTTTTAATATTTTTTAAATAATGTTTCAAACTATCAAAATTAGAGGGTTTGCCGCGGGAAGGCTTTACAAATATTGAGAAAAGACTAAAAATATTATGGCAATTTTGTGCAAAAATTTTGATTTTTAGGCCCTCTCTCTAAATGTTGAGACCAAAGACCCATTCGTCTAAAATATAATTTAGTTGTTCATTTTTAAGGTTGAACGACCCTCTGATAAGAGAGCAAACTTCTGTAGAAAACTATCTTACTTTGTTTCTGTAACAAGTAACAAAGGGAATGCTGCTAGGCTCTAGTTTATTTTGGAAAGCGACATTTATTTACATTCACGTATAGAAAAATGAATTTTGAATGTAATAATTTCCACTATTGGCAGGATGTAAAGAATTATTTTTAAAAAACCTACAATAGTAACAGGAAACTTAACAGATCAATCTATTTTTTTTTAATGATGCAAATCTACGCCCCCCCCTCCCCCCATGGATTAGGATTTTTTTCAAATGTAACTATTCACTCAATGTACATGTGATATGTCCAAATAATCTCTGGATGGAAGAATTTCATTTCTCTCTTTACAGCTAGTTCACAGAGCTAAATGTATTTTAATGAATTTAAAAAAACATGACTAAGACAAACGCAAACTCGAGACTTATAGTTTGCATCATTTGATACCAAGTCCAAAATGGAATAAGGGTTTTCAATTCTAAGAGAGCAGATATATGGAAACAACATTAAACATATGGGTCCATTTTACTATTATCTTATCAAATCAAATTAGAAACTATGGCAATTTTCAAAACCTTCTTTATTTCATGATAAAGATAGATAACTCTTGCTGATTGAAGCATTTTTTAAAAAAACATATACCACAAAGTGATATTCTGAGCTAAAAAAGCGCCGCTTTATTATGTTTTCTAAAATTAATTGACAATGTAAATAACTAAAATAATTTTCGAATACATCTTATGCAGAGATTGTAAAATTTACTTTTTAGCTCAACGAAACAAAGTCGGGGAGAGCTTATGCTATACCCTCGCGGCGTCGGCAGGTCCTGTATCTAAGTTATTGCTCGTCCTATCTTCACCAAACTTACATGGATGATGCATCTGGACCTCCATATGGACTTTGGTGTTGAATCTGGGCCAAAGATTTCGGATGCTGGATGAGGTTAAAGTTTTTGTTGCAGATGCCCTTTGATAGCCACTTCTAAGTTACTACTGGCCCTTCATAACTTCACCAAACTTGCATAGATGATGCGTCTTATGATACTGATGCACCTGACAGGCTTGAATGCTGAATCTGAGGCATAGGTTTTGTATGCTGGCGGAGGTTAAGGTTTTTGAGTTGGTTAAAGTTTTTAGATCAGGTGCCCTCTGACGATTATATCTTAATTATTACTGGTCCTAACTTCACCAAACTTGCATGGATGATGCATCATATAATACTGATGCATATGACAGGCATGATTGCTGAATCTGCGCCAAAGGTTTCGGATGCTGGATGAGGTTAAAGTTTTTAGAAGTGGTTAAAGTTTTTGGAGCATGTGCCCTCTGATGGTTTTATCTTAGTTATTACTAGTCCTAACTTCACCAAACTTGCATTGGTGATGCATCTTATGATACTGATGCACCTTGAAGGCTTAAATGCTGAATCTGAGCCATAGTTTTCGGATGCTGGATGAGGTTTAGTTTTTTTGGAACAAGTCACAAGGTAATAGCACTATTTAAAACTTGCATAGTTCATTTAACTATAATATAAATGAAAGGCATAGGTAGCTTCAGATGCAGAGCCTGATCTCCATTATCGATGATTCTTAAAATATATCTTAGTTATTACTGGTCCAAACTTCACCAAACTTGCATGGATGGTGCGTCTTATAACACTGATGCACCTGACAGGTATGAGTGCTGAATCTTGAGCCAAAGGTTTCGGATGCTGGAGGAGGGTTAAGGTTTTAAAAGATGGTTAAAGTTTTTGAAGCAGGTGCCTTCTGATGATTATATCTTAGTTATAACTGATCCTAACTTCACCAAACTTGCATGGAAGATGCGTCTCATGATACTGATGCACATGACAGGCTTGAATGCTGAATCTGAGCCATAGATTTCGGATGCTGAAGGAGGTGAAGGTTTTTAGAGCTGGTTAAAGTTATTTGAGCAGGTGCCCTCTAATGATTATATCTTAGCTACTCCTGGTCCTAACTTCATCAAACTTGCGTGGATGGTGCGTCTTATGATACTGATGCACATGACAGGCATGAATGCTGAATCTGTCCTACTTTACCAGACTTCCATCTGAGTCATAGGTTCCGGATGCTTGATAAAATTAAGGTTTTTGGAACAGGTCACATTTTTAATAATTAGAGTCATAGGTTTCTGATGCTGGATGAGGTTTAGTTTTTTGGAATAGGTCACATGTTTTATAGATGATAATATTACTTTATCACATGATATTGTATCATTTGATATGATACAATATTGTATCAAATTATATTGTATCATATGATACAATATCATATTATGTTTCAAATATGATACAGTATCATACAATACAATATCAAACAATATTGTTCAATATTATATCACATGTTTCAATGCTATGATGTATTATGATATTGTATCATATAATACTATATTGTATTATATATAATGATATTGTATTATGTGATCAAATACAATAATGTATAACACAATACAATGTCATATCATACATTAAGATATCATATCTCATCATTGTTTATCACGTTATTTTATTGTATTATATGATATATATTGTAAGTATGATAGGATGCAATATTTAAATTTATATTATTGTATTGATTAACATATTAACATGTGATTATCATACAATTTTTGAACAGATGATATACGATATTGTGTCAAAACAGAATCCATGAATATCCAAGATTATAAAGTATGATTTTCATATAATATGATAAAGGTGGTCTCATAAAGGTGATGTCTCATAAGGGTGATGCCTCGTCTCGGTGAGCTTTGTAATCTGTGATTACCTATGTTTTTTTTAAATTAAACTGTTTTGATATAAAATAATTTCTTTGATGTTTCATGATGTGCCCTAGATTGACGAGGTGCGAGGCCAAGATAAGTAAAATGGGCGCTGAAATTCTCAGGATTATATTATAGAAAGATTTCTCCGACAGTGTTATCCTTAGACCGACGAAAATTACGCACCATGCACGCATATAATTTTTTTCCGGGGGAGGGGGGTAGTTTTGTTTGCTAGAAGGGTGCTAAGCCTATTTTCGGTAATTTTACAGTGTTTGATTTTCCAAAGGGGGGGGGGGGGGTCCGAACCCCGACTCCTTCTTCTTGGTGATTAACGTTAATTTCTTATTTTGAGTACTAAAAAGCATAAATATTTCGATGTAGAGTAAATCAGGAACATCTTTGTGAAAGCTATGTTCACATTGGTTTGCTAGAGTCACGTGATTTGGGCCTCTAAATAGAAAGTGTGTTAAAGATCGGGTCGTGTTTTGTAATTAGTTTTGTCAATTATATACATGTATGTATAAGATGTAACTATGCAAGTAATTTTTGTTTTAATTTCTTTGATTACAGAATATCGATATAATTTCAAATATTTTCATTTTTGTTAAAGTACAAGAGCTGAGACGTTCCGTAATTAAAAGTCGACAACTTTTAATCATAAATAACTAAAAAAAAATATTTGACCTACATTGTATATGAATGACTTTTTAGAGGATAAGGAGTGAATTTTAAAAAAAACCATGAAAGTTGAAAGTTAATAGTATTTGATATTTTTCCTAGAGGTATGGACATATATTCATACAAGAACCAAACAGAACTACTAATAAATCTTGGCATCTTAAATATATGACTTGATCCTTAAATATTATATTTGAAATATCTTATGCATATCAAATTAAACTTTTCGCCTAATATGAAGTTTGGTAACGCAAATATACGGGTATTTTAAGAATTTCAGATTAAAATATATTTAATACAGTTCTTTTTTTTTTCTTTCAAACTTCGTAGTATATAAAGAGATAAAGCCTTTACGTCATGTTAATTAGAGGAAAAAACTATAAAATTAACCACACCCGACTTAGCTAGCTTCCTCAGCCTAAATGAGTATGCGAATGCAGTCAATGGTTGTAAGTGCGCATTCATGTGCAAAAATTGTAGTTTGAGTGTCAGGGATCAATTGTTCTCTTTATATATACAGAATGTATATTACGTGTAGGAAATGATGAAGGCCCCGGGACACAGGAAATGTTAATATCTGGGTTAAAATCGTTGGTTGAGCCATATCCGAACCGATCGATTCCTTCATTTTCCCCTCCGGAATCATCAGCCAAATGTTTATCGAATTAATTTGACCGACGTGTTTTTCGAGTTTCGGTATTACCGTGGATAAGAGTGTTCGATGTTCCTGTAGGATTATTTCTTGGCATATAGTCATCTTAAACTGGGGAAATCCTCTTTGTCACCATTTCTCCCTCGTTCTGTCGTATGATATATTGATTTCGTTGACACGCGCGTATTTAGTGATTTCGACGGTAAAATATCTCCGTCTTCTAACCCTGTCATTCTGCTATCCTCGAGGCGTACATGGAAACAAACAATGGCTTGGGAAAAGTCGCTTCTAATAATGGATGTACGACGACAAACTCGGAGGAGCCCCGCTCTAAAAGGAAAATTCTGTGTTCAGTGTGCGAGGGCGATTTCGTGAACATCGTCCGCGAGGATTCCAGTGTAGAAATAAGTGCAATTAGCGATGGCAAATCAACTGATCAAAGTAAACAGGCTGCCAACACGGAGAGCGCAGCAGTGCAGACCACAAAACGAAGACGGTCGATGGGAGGTTCGACTCCCGTAAGTGCTCATGATGAGGAGGTTTATCACGAACAAGCGCAGATTTCGCGCTACTTCCTGCGCCGGGGGGCTCTGTGTAATCCCGAGAGAATGCCGATACCCCAGTCTATGAGGGAATGTATTGAAGATGACATTCAAAAGCGACGTCGTTCTGTGCAAAGGAAATTCAGTAACTTTTTGACGACGAAACTGGACTTGGATAGGGATGTAGATCTGTTTTAGAGACTTCTAAAAAAATATGGTACATATCATGTTTTGTGGATCAAGTCAAATAAAACATTACAACAAGTTTACAGTCATGATCAGATTGTTGTATTATTTGTAATGCTTACTTATCTTTGTTATTATCGAAAAACGTTGATTACAATGCCAGTAGATCTATTGTAATGTGATTGCAATTTTTAGTTATTCTTAGCCATTTTTTTTTTTTATTTCGCATGACATTTTGAAAGTATTATAAATAGCAAGTATGTATCTGTATTTCTGTATATCCGACTTATATTGCCGATGAACTAAGATTTTATTATTATCATATATAAGATTTTATTTTATTTGTGCATGAATTCCATAATAATGTCTATAAATATATTTTAAGAACGCTAAATGCCGAAAATTGTTATCTTACCCTATACAAATAGAATTTTTTTTATGAAAAATCATTTATGAACTTTTCTTTAAACCAAACGCATTAAATTTTCGTTTAATAAATCCACTTTTTAAACATAATTATTCAATTTGTCCCAAAGCGCCTGTTGCATGTGAAATCGAATTATGTGATATTGTGTTACAAAGCAACGCATTACAATCCTTTATTATCTTTGGATTTTTTACATCAATTTTTACAGCAACTTTGATATTTGAATCCTTCAATTTACAACAGTCCTCGAAACTTATCAGATGCATGTCACATTTTATATGCGTTTATTACTTACTATAACTGTGTAAATAAACGCCCGGTGCTTTAATCATTTTGATTGTTTTCGTTTATTTTAATTTCTTATATTTATATTTGTAGTTTTGGTTAAGTTACGTTCCGATTCATACGTTTCTCTAGTTTTTATTTTTTTATTCTTATAGTATTTTTTGCTTTGTTGGTTTGACGTAAGATGTATGATGAATTGTTTGCCAACAAAATGTCGAATGTCACCCAGGAGACAAAGAACTTTATAAGAACGATGTAAATAGGCAGCTGACAGACATACTTATTGGGATTTATTTGTTTACGTTGCTTCCAGTAATCGTGGATTAATCTCCGTGATCGATAGAATCAGTAACACAATTCAAATTAATCACGTTACAGGTTGTGGGTGAGTGTATGAATGAAAATTAATCAGCAGCAACTACTGACGAAATTGTGATGAGTTCGCCATTATTGTGTTGTTGGTCCATCCTCACAACTAAGCCGATTATCTCGTTTTTAATCACACTGATTACGTTGATGGGATTAATGTTTCACATATTTATATAAATACATATTAACACTAGTCTTTAACATTGTTTACATGGTATATAGCGAAAAGCATCTACTGGATATAAATGTATTTCTTATGCTCTATAATTAGCTCGTTAGATAACTCTTAAAAAGATAATGCTTATGCAGTCATGACGAAAAACCCTCCGGAGATGCTATTTCGCTGAGCAACTAATTACAACATTAGTCTCGTTCAACCAGACGTTCGGCTGTCTCCGTAAATCTCTGCTCGTCGGAGATTTACGAAGACAGCCGAGCGTCTGGTTGAACGAGACTAATTACAACATCAGGAATGAAACGATATTCCAACATGTAGAAAGCCCTACTTGCTGTCAATATCGTTTTAACAAATATTATCTTGACGCAAACAGGTCACGAGCTTCAAGAAACATTAACGCCTTTATAACGGTCGCATGTTGCTCAGCAACATTTCCAATGCACCAACAGAAAATGTCTGATTATTGGCAAAAAATAAAAATCTTTTGCCCGTAAATAATACAGTATCTTGCCTGTGTTCAAAATACATTGATATAAAACAAATTTATAGTATAGAAGTATCGAATTCATGTCTAGTGTAATATGATGTGGTACTTTTTAATTACATTTTGCACTCGCTGTTACTCTGTCACAAAAGGTAAAACTGTTTCTTCGCACGGTGAAATATCTTTTACAAGGAAGTTGTAACCAAGCAACATCATTTAAAAAACATGCAAAGTGAAAAAATGACTGCGAGCAAATTGCAAGATATTAAAACTGTTTTGTTCCGTCTGACATTTTTTCAGTATTCTATTCCATCATGAGTTTATTCATCACAGAAATTATAGCCATTTTAAATGTCATTTTGACGTATTTTATTTCAGGTGGATTATTTGCTCCAGAAATGTCAAGAAATGCTTTAACGTGGAAATTTTGATTGATGCCAGAGGAGGATTAAAATAATCATTTGTCATTGGTTATTACTTTATTTCACATATAAACAGCTGATGAGAAGCTTCACGTACTGGGTGCATAAATTTTATCCGCTTTCCAAGGTGGACATTATTCTTAAATTATTCTAAAATTAGTACAGTCCCATACCTAATCAATCGTCCACTATTTTCAAGTTTTCAATTCTGTTTTGCAAAGACCTTTCCGCAAATGCTTCAACCGTGAATCTTCCATAAGGGAGGAATATGTGTTTATTTACTTATTTGTTGAAATTGCAATCTTACGCTAATAGAGATTACAGTACGTGCAGAAGATATCCAGAGAAAAAAATCCAAGAAAGGTAAAAAAAAAAAATACAGCTTTAGGAAAAGATGGTCAAAATATGCATAAACTGTTTAAGCGTAAAACAAGATTTTTCAAAAAGAAACAAATCAGGCAAATGATTTAAACAAAATTGTCTTTAAAAAAAAATCAAAATAGAACGTTAATATTGAACCTTGGTATCTTAAATACCATAATTTCGAAGAGAGCTGAAAGTCCTTTCTATATTTGAGTTTCTGTATCTCGAAATCCTGGATATCCGGAAGTTTTTTCTCGGTCCAATGGAGCTCAAACAAAGAGGTAAATAAATACCATAACCTCTTTATTGACATATCCACGTCGTCGACGGACGACCTTTGACCTTTAAACTAATTTCCAATCCTCTTGGACGTTTACTCTATCTGCGTCCCACAATGATAAATCATAACATTACGACAACATCAGTAGTGTACTAATAGACTCTTATAATAGCGTATGAAATTGCTTTGAAAGATATGTGTCTATCTCTTCTACTCCCCATAGACCACACTTATCGATTTGACGGATTAAATACTACACACTATACTTAATTAATATGAATGTACGTTAAATTGATAAGGATAAAAGTGGGTACAATGATACAGGACTACTGACATGGGCTTCGTGGCAACTGAACTGATTTTACATTTGTTTTATCTACATGTAATAAATTATTCATCGATGAAAAAAATATTTGAATAATATTTTGAGGTTTTACGAAGGGAGGTTCCATTGATCCAACAATATATCTTATCTTTTTTTGGCTTGAAATTTGTTAAACGTGCATGGAATCACATATGTATATTTGACATTAGCATTTTACCGTTAGCACACTTTGGACTGGGACAGAATTGAAAGTATCCAACTCGTCTTAATATGTTCCTCCTTTTATTAAATAAAGGATAATATAAAAATATTTCCAATATATACCGAAAGATATAAACACCGCGGAAGTATACAAAATTTATTTATTGATAACAAAAGGGTTTGTTTTTTGTCACTTTGAGGTCATCATTTTCACAAACTCTGAAAAAAAAATATAATTTGTCATCAGTTTAGATATGGAATGAATATATTATCTTTGCTCTGCTGTTATCTCCGAATTCAGTCCATATGGTTATATCGCTAATGACTGTAGCTTTCCCCTACCATTATAACAGAGATATACATGTACAAATCTATGAATGCAGTTTACGATCTTTGATATCTTAAAAGTCATCACTTACAAGATTAGTCATGCTTGTGACAGAAATTTTCATCGACAAAAGCGGTGAGTTTTCTACCTCTTACGACTATTAAAATATACATGTATCTCACCTTCATAGTTGACTTGTCCGTCGCCGTCTATGTCCGCCTCTCGTATCATTTCGTCCACTTCCTCGTCGGTGAGTTTTTCTCCGAGATTTGTCATCACGTGACGTAATTCAGCGGCACTGATGAAACCGTTTCCATCTTTATCGAACACCCGGAAAGCTTCCCGAATTTCCTCGTCGCTGTCTGAATCTTTCATCTTCTTTGACATCATGGTTAAGAATTCAGGAAAATCAATTGTTCCATTTCCTGCAACAATAGTTTTTTTTACGGTAGATAGTTTAATAATTATAATTTCCATTTTATAGCCTAAACTATTATACAATTATTCTTTTGAAGGTGAGGATTACTCACATTTTGAGTTAACAAGACGTGTTGAGAAGTTAAGATTCTTATGTTATTTTTTATTCTTAAAAGTAAACACACGTGCTTTAATATAGATATTGATATTAAAGAAAATATACGAAAGTTGTTAATTTTTGCAAAAAAAAGATGAAATTTAATCGAAACAGTAGCTGTAACAATATCACATCAGTTCAATTTTCTCTGTTTTCAAATATCATTCTGCTTTTTGTGTTTACTCTCATTTATTATATCAAATAAATACAAAAGGTTTAAATATATGAAAACATATTTAAACACAAATTGAGACATCACATAAAAAAAATCTGCCCATCAACGCTGTCAGATAATTTTAATACCACCATACTAAATACGCCACCGTGTGGTTGTAAGGAACCTTTATAATACTGATTCAAGGGTGTCTTAACGAGGCCGGGTCTAATTTGTTTTGCCCTAGATTTTTGGATGAAACTTTTTACATGAATTTCTACTGATATAATTATTATTTTAAGATAAAAAAATAAGACATTTACCACACCGTTTGTTTAGGGGGTCATCTCAAAGTTTGTTAATCTTTAACATAGGACCCTATGGGATTTGCTTGAAATGTATCAATTTTGCATATTTTTTACATTTTTTCAAAATTTCTGCCCTAGGGATTCTTTTTCTGTTCTACATATTAAAATTATTGCTAAAAGGCATCAAATGGTCAAATAAAAAAAACCTTTTACCTTCTGGTTTGTTCCAGGGGTCTTATCAAAGTTGATTTTTGTATGCCCAATTTCCCAGATGCGTCAGATAATGGCTATTTTTTATTTGACAAAGGCGGAAAAGTTGATCTATATCGTATTATTAAAACATTCAGACATATTTAAGTAATAAAAAAATGTATAACATCACATATTAAGGGTCATTAATATAAAATACATGGTTACTGTCTTGAAATATATGAATTAGGCTATATTTAGGCGGGTTAAGAAAACGTGACAGAGGGCTAGGCTTGCTGAACCCTCTTCACGTTTTCGACCCGAGCCCAAATATAGCTTATACTTCGAGACATTTATGTTTATTCCACAATATAGCATTCTTTTTACGCATCAAACGAGATTTTTTCAACAATTTTCGCTGAATACTATCACGCCATGGCGTCAACCAAGCAAAAAGATGACGTCACAATACAAATGAAACGCTGCGCGAAAGCGTGCGTACTCGTTCTGTACTCGGCCTCGTTAAGTAAAGGAGTCCGAGTATCGCACTACGTCATAATACGGATTTTACAATGTTGGTTCCACTTTCACAAAGCGTTTTAGATACCCGATATTGATTTTGCTCTACATCGCTGTTGTAAACAATGGCAATAATAAGCAATTAGAACGGTAATATATGTATTCTATGAGAGATGGAAATGGTTAATGTTGAGAAATTCGATTCTGTTAAAGTAAAATGAAAAACGAAGTTTCTGATTAACCAGGATCTCAGGTATGCTTATATCTTCTTTGTTTTGATGCCCCCCCCCCTCGAAATTTTATTTTTCTTTTACTAAAACCGGTTGAAATTAAGACAGAAGCTATTTCGAATTTAATCAATCGTCAATCAATTAATGTTTAAATGATATCTAACATTGTTGACAGATCTAGGCAGAAAACTGTAGCAAAATGTGATTTTTACGGATTTTTTCGTCAGGGTCTACTTGGTTTAGAGCTTATAGCGTGAAAAGTAATCCATCAACATATAATTTATTTCACCAAATCTTTTTTCTAAGATGTCAATCTATAGAATAAACACCATGAATTTAAGTTTAAGTCCATAAAATAGTAAAAAAAATTACCAAACGCGATACTAGCATTGCATTTTTTTGTATTCTATTTTGATACATCATGTCCATAAAGCGTACTTACTTACAAAAATTTGCGCAAAATTATTGATGAGATATGGCTTAAATAAATAATTATACTCTATTTTGTATGCTCAGTTCTAATTTTTCCAAAATTGGGAATTATTTTTAGGAAAAACGGACGTCCGGCAAATTTCATAATTGTCAATAATTTTCGCAAGGGGGTACACCCGTCTGAGAGGTGATAACAAACAAACTAGCATGTAAACATGCATATTTTCTTTTGTATATGTATTGCTAGAATGTATATTTATCATTTAAAGCTAAGCTTTTAATGATTGAGCCCATTTAGTGCCGAGTATAGGACTACCTTAATTAAGTACCGTTGTTGTATAGCAGTTTTTCCCCATAGTAGCTTTTCCCCACGGAAAACCTACTATATAGTAGCCTTTTCCCCCTGGGGAAAACTACTATATAGTAGCTTTTCCCCCATAGTAGGGTTTCTCCCTCACGTTTTTTGGTTCAGATTTTATAAAAATTATCTATGGAAACCCAGTAAGGATTAAAATCAATGTTTCTTCACTCCTAGGTTGCATATATCTACATTCATCTGTACAGCTTAAGTTTCCTTTTGCCTATTTATTACTTTATAGTAGGTAATTTAATTGAAAAAAGTACTTCGTTTTACAAAACATACACATAATTATGCATAAATCTGTGTTCGAAATTTGTAAGTGAAAACTGTTTTGAGAAATTTTTAATAAATCCATCAGTCCGTCTCTCTGTTTGCGCAAATTTTATATAGACTAAACCTCTGTTCTAGGAAAATTTTGTTTCCGATGTTTTAGAGCCCGATGTTTAAAATCCAGTTATTATGAATAAAGTGCATATTCTTTAGGGTCCCATATCTCATAAACTAGAGATGACCACATCACCATATTTTCTCAGGGTAGTGACCCTCGATGTTTCTGGGCTCGATGTTTAAAACCCCATTATAATGATTGAATAGTGTTCTATTAGTGTGGGCCCGAATCTCAAATTCTAGAGATGACCACTAAACCATATTTTCACAGTGGTAGTGGTATACCACTAGTAGATGACCCTGAAAATTTTAGCCCCCAGGGTAGGGACCCTTGATGTTTCCGAGCCCGATGTTTGAAATCCAATTCTAATGAATAGTGTATTTTAGGGCCCCATATCTCAAAAACTAGAGATGACCACATCATTATATTTTGACGGTCATTTAGATGTAAAAACATCATTTAAAAATACACACTCACAAATTTTTATTCATAAAAGTAGCAACCGAAAAAAATAACCATCAAAAGTGCAAAAGCATATATATTGATATACGACTTTTTAATATTACTTGCCAATTGATTAGAAGAAGAAGTTAATATCTTTAAAAAAACGTCAGCTCATTAAAAAATGTGTAAGTTTTTATTTCTAATTATTTGTTTCATTGTTCGATTCGAAGAAATAATATGGTACACAATTAAGGGTGTTATTTACTCAGGGTTTGAGTTCTCAAATTCTGATTGTTAAAAAGTTCAATGTAATGAGTAAAATTTGTTCTAAACACAAAAAGTATTTATGAAATGAATTATTATTGACAAAACATTCAACAGTTTTACTTTATTATAGAATTATGCTCAAACAAAAATTGACTTTTAGCCAAACAGAGGAAATTCGGACTAAATTTTGCAGATTTTGTTTACTGCTAAAAGTTTTTTGGCAGTAGTCTGATATTAAAAGTTAGGATTTGATATTTAAGTCTCCGTAATTTTGCATATTTTCTGTTGGTTTTACATCACTTATTCATTAAAGTAATCTTATGGCACGAATAATAATAATATTGAAAAATGCTTAAAAACGATAAAAGACATCATATCTCAAAATTTTGATCATTGACCTCATATAAATTTTATGCCAACAGAATAAGGTCAATATAAGTAGTTCATTATCATAAATGTTTTTGTATTTTCATCATTCAATTTTTTGTAAAATTGAATCAAAAATGGGTAGGGATTTGAAAACTGATAGAGGAAATTCGGACTGAATTATTTTTAAAAATTGATGCTGAAATCTTAATGTTGTGTACTTATTTAGTGCAACTACCATTCGTAAACTGTATCTTATTTTTTAAAGTGTTTAATTATTTGTAATATTTTTATAATTAAGAAAATCTCAATCGTAGTGTAAAATTTATGGGATTTTTCTTGAATTTTCAATAAATATTCAATGGCCATTAACTCAAAAAGTAGGTCATTGACCTACTTTTCTGAAAGTGAAAAATAACAATACAAGCAAAGGTCTATAACACACAATAGATGGTTTTTCATTATCATCAGTGGATTTTTTTTTTCATTCTGAGTAAACGTCATCCTTAAGTAAATCTTAATTGCAAAAATATATCTATACTACTATAATAAAATAATAGACTCGAATTTTTGGGCTTTAATACCGAGAAATTGGAAGAGTACTGTCTTTTGTTTTATATATTTTAAACATCATTGGTACTTGAAGATTACCAATTTGTTTTTATTTTTTCTCAATCAAGCCACGCCAATTAATAATCAACAAAAATTCCTTTGAAAAATCCGGAAATTATGTGGATTTTTTTGGATTTTACAATCTTGCACATGCGCATTACATTCACGCTAAATCACGGGAGGCCCTTTAGTTCATGCAAAGACTTAAATAACATTTTTTATGTCTCTGGTTTATATTTCCAAAATATCACATTTGCGTGGATAAACTCAGAAACGATATTACAAGTACGAGTAAATTTTCATTGAAAATTTGTCTTACATTCTGTTCATCAAAGGAATACGGGAGATAACTCTCAGTGCATTTAATATGAAATATCCCGAGAGTTCCGAATGTCAACATGGTGTGTAAGCGAGTAGAAAACGATGGTGAAAGAGTGTTGAATTCTTCATTTAAATTAATTAAATCTTTAGATGGAAATTTGACTTATTTTCAATGCAGCCCCATTAATTTTCTCCAAAATCGTTTCGGAGGCATCTTAACTGTGGCAGCCTGTGATGTGAAGGCCTGTCTCGAGACACAGTTGGATTATTCTAACTAAGCAGAGTGTAGTGAAATTAATAGCATTATTGTAGTCTTAAAGCTTGGTTATGTAAATGTCAACGATACGGCGTGTCGATGAATCTATTTCGTAAATGTCCGATATCATACAATACCATACCATACCATTTTTTCGGGGGGGGGGGGACTGCTTTATAGCCATTTTCCCGGGGGAAAGATGGCTAGGGGGGAAAGACACTATACGACACCGGTAGTTACAAGGAGTGATCTTCCATCAGTTGTGAAATAGAAAAAATCAATGGAGGTATTATTTGCCATAAATTCCAGTAATAAGTAATTTAAAACTTAACATGTATGCTTTTTTATGTATCAATACTTTTTGTCTTGATATTTTAGGTGAGCTTAAATAACACGTACCCTAAGCTGAAAATGAGCTAGATGAACTTAAAATGCACAAAAACTTAAATGTAAATGAGCTACAATGCAATATGTTTCCAAGATTCAAAAAAGGATTTTAGAAGCCATTTCCCTTAATATCTACCTTTAACTGGTAGCAATGTCCCGTTGTCCTTTTTTATCATGATGTTTTATTCTCCAAAATGTTTTATCACTTGTAATATTTCCATTATTATATTCTAAAGCAAGACTTGGTTATTGTGTACAGTGTTTAGAAACCTTTAATAAAACATCAAAAGGCCATTAACATTAAATCAATTATTGACATAGTTATTTGGAAGATACTTTTAGAAAGGGTGGAGTTTCATTCCTATCTGGTTAAATGTTTGTCACGTGAGTAAATGTCCTCCATGATATAGGTTCCTATACATCATTTAAACTCTTCTTCTCTAATCTTTAAATATTTAAAAAAAATATTCATCAAAGGTGTTTTTAAAAGACGCATATATCTGAACAAAGAACTCGTACAAACACAGTTTCAGGTATCAAAGATCAGTTATTGACCGATATTTTGCTTAAATGGGTGAGTACATTTGTTCTACATTTCTTGGCAGATCTACCAATATAGTGAACGACTAAAGCTAAAAATAAAAAGGAAAGGCCATTTTTGAAATACGATCTAAAGTCTAGAGCTAACAGTATTTTGTTTTAATTTTACAAAATAGGAACTGTTCGAGGAATGGTGTAGTGTCCTCTAACAGTTTACGAAACCATTAATAGACGACGGTAGACGTGATATACTAGGAACAGAAGACACGGAAGTGGGTAGGGTCAGGCACGTACTATCGAGGGGGGGGGGGGGGGGCTGGCCACCCGCTGATTTTTCTTAAATTTACATACAAAAAAATTATTTAACAAGGAGTTGCCCCCCCCCCCAACTTTTATGGGACCATGTAAAAGATTGAATTGATAAGATAACACTGAAATTGAAGTTAAATGTATACTTGCTCCCCTCCACGGATTAGGACCCCCTCCCCCCCCCCCCAACGGATTTTCAGGATTATGTAAAATAACCTTTTTTTGCTTGTTAAGATTTTTTGGATGAGTCTGCCCCCCCCCCCCTTCTAAAACGATGCTACGTGCCTGAGGGTGTAAAAGGTGAAGTACCAAGGAATCGAACAATATTCTTGAGACAGAGGATGAGGATGGGTGAAGGGTGTGGCCTACCCAGGAATGTAACAGTTTTCTAATAAACTGATTACTTGCCCATGAATAGCACAGTTGCCTTTGTACCGGATGGGAGGGGGAAGGGTTTTACTAGGACAGGGTGGTGATGAAGGGGAGGGGTAGAGGACTTAATAAGGAATTGGACAGTTTCCCCAACACCGGGGTCCTTGGCCTAGAACATCGCGGTTGCCTTTGTACGAAAAGTGGGGAGGGGGGTGGCAGATATGAGGGAAGAGATGACTTACCGTCCGCGTCCACCTCGTTTATCATGTCCTGGAGCTCCGTCTCTGTCGGGTTCTGACCCAGAGACCTCATCACGGTGCCTAGTTCCTTAGTGGTGATGGTACCATCGCCATCCTTATCAAACAAACTGAACGCCTCCCGGAACTCTAAACAAAGGAGTACATAAAAGCATGATTGCAAAATAATATTTGACAAGGTATTGTGATACATGATGGCACATCTCGAAATTCGAAATGAATACAATGATACAGGGGATGTTACAACAAAAAAAGAAAACAATAATTGTAAAGGAGAGTTGGACAATGTGTTGTGATCATGTGCACAATGACACACGGCTATTTTGAACTGCGTGTTTGGAAGAATTTTACTGTATAAGGTCTCAGCAAAAACTGTGTACAACCAGTTGTACAGCCATCTTCCGAAGTCAAGGGTTTCTCATCCCCTCCGCTAAGAAGATGTGTACAGCAACATGAGGGAAACACTAGTTTCGCGCGTGTGTACATGGTTTTATATTCCATATATACATCAGAATGTCAATAAAGTGTCCTTAAGTTAGTTCCATTGCATATATACAATGCCTTTTAAAAATTCTATAATCTGCCCGAGTTTTTGCTTCCACCACTTTTTGCTTGATATTTCGATAATCATAAATACCTTTGTGCTCAAAGTACGTTCATCCACTAATATGAAAAATGTCCAGATTGAAACGCCCCCTCTACCGCTTCAGGTTTCAATACACATCCCAAAATAAAAAGTATACGAGGATTTTGCATTTCATCAGCCATTAATAAGCCCGGATGATAACGTTGAAAAATTGCGCGAGGTACCCCGAGTACTTACGAATGGAGAAAAGATGTAAACATTTCCCATTATAATTCTCCGTAAGAAATTTGTTTTTATTCCTGTGAACTTTTATGAGTGAAAAATGATAATTGTTCAATGAAGATATCTTGGATATATTCCCTTCCATCGATTACAACTGTATTTTTTTTCACAGGTATGTGTATTTTTATTAAAAATCATCAAAAAGTGATGGAAGCAATAACTTGGGACAGACTATAATGCAACTGGTCTTGGCAATTAAAATTCAGTACCTGAAATCTGTTCTTCTGATAAAGAATCGGCCTAAAAAGAAAAAAATATGGATAAATGCAACTTGTGTCCCTAATCATTAAAGTCTGAAATATGGAAGAAAATGATGATTAATTTTTGGTAGTTGTTTTCTGAAAGCAAAAGGTCAACATGTGCCATAAACATAAGCCTCGATACCCGTTTTTATTTGGATTGGAAATCGTTATCAGTAGTTTATGATTTCTGCAAACAATTTCTGATTCATTCTCGATTCCATTGTAAACATAGACATACAAAGTCAATAATGATAATTTTATAAATGTTCCACCTTTATTTTATCATTATATAAAATCTTTTCTCAGACAAATTGTGAAAATTATAAATTAATTAATATATCAAAATTGTTACTGGTTATATGGCGAAATAACATTTTTTTTTAATACAGGTATGTGCTGTTTTTGTCTGCTTTAAAGAACATGAATTTGGAGAAAAAAAATATACATGCCTGTCAATATGTCTTTTACTAAGCATATAATTGTTTGATATAAATTCAATGGTGTGTATATAATCATTCCAAATCTTGAATTTCATAACTTCAGACATATTGGTTTGATGTTCCCGAATAGATTTAAAAAAAAACTTTGTTTAACCGGCAGACATACTTTTAATTATCATTCAAAAGTACATATCAATTTACACGGTATTCAATATCAGTGTCATCATTAAAATTTAATTACCTAACCCAGTTTCCTAATTTGATTAACCTTTGCTAAAAATACTATTTGAAAGTTCGGCTTACCATTGTGTTCTTCTCCGATTTTCTTCTCTGAGCATCAAATTCAACTTGAACACAATTTAAAGGCACCCCACCCACACTTACTGTCTTGAAATATTTATTACCTTTTTCGGTCCTCTGTTTGGAGAACCAGTTTATGAAAATTGTTACCCGTGGAGGTTTACAGCCATCGTTCAAAAGGATATTCAGGGTTTAATTAAATACGCGGTTAGAGAGAGCGTAATACACCTGTACATACATATACATACACGTAGGTATGCCGATCAGCCAATTTTTCACAAAAAATTTTGAAAAATGTTTTGAAGTCGTGTCTCCTTTTCTTTATAAACAAAAAAACTGGTATGAAGTAGTGTTTCGAAACACGTATACTTAAGCGCCCACTTTCTTTAAAACAGGTGTAGAGCCTTTTCCCATTATTTCGCCAACACCCGTGTTTGAACGGAAAGTACCTATTACTAAAAATAGATAAGTACCTGTCAAAATATGATATTCGACACCTAGGTGCTGATTTTACGATGGTGAACCTCCGATTTGTCAAAAATTTAGGAAACAATATAGACTGTGTGGATAAAATCTGTTGGTATTCTGAATTGAAATGGCTTCTAGCAACATGAAATGAATTTAATTGTAATTCTACTAGTTATTGCCGAGATCAAAGAGATGCCGCGGACATTATCCTCCAATATACCAAACGTCATCATTAAATTATCAGATCAGAAATACTTATTTGTTTCGCAGTGATCATGAAAGTACAACTTCAAAAGTTTTAAAACAATGTCAATTTCACGTGTTAGTTCCAGTCAAAACAATGTGTATTGCCTCAAATGTTTATTTTTAAGAGATCAATGCGGCTATTCCTAGGACCTCCCTAGCACATTTTCAATGCGTGTTTTTACATAAAATGTATAACGTGTAGTAGTGATAATCGTATTAAATTGCTCTTAAAATGTTAGGAATATGATTCAAAGATATTTTATGAATAAGTGAAGAGTATTAAAATTCGCGTTAGCGGGTTATGTTATTTTTTTCTGCAATGATCGCTACCTTCATAACCCGAATGAATCATCAAAGAAAGCATTTCATTGTTTATATTGACATCTTTCTTTTAGGTAATTGATAAATGGGTTATGAAAAGTAAGTAAAATTTAATAAATTACTGCTAATGTACGTATGTACGTTAGCTAAAAGAAACAGCCAAATCATCTCCTGTGAGACTTTGATTCTGACATCGTCATGATTTCGTGCAGTCCGTGATTTATCCTAGATCGTTGTAGGTTTGGACCAATCGATAAACAGGGCGTGTCAATATCTGTCCTGTCATTATCTTGTCAGTTTCAGCCGCTGTAGATTTCGACCAATCGATAAACGGGGCGTGTAGATTTCAGTCTGGCTGTTTCTATAGAGCTATGAATTAGCTATAAGTTTCCGTAAGAAATAGAAGGAATAATACTTGTTGGATGTAAATATAACACGATATATACCTGGCATCGCCGCATCATGAATTTACGTCTGTTTTAAGTTTTTTTTATTTCAGAATAAATTTCATGCTTCAAAATTTGAAAAACCTCCAAACAGCACACTATTTTGAAACAGATATATAACATTAACTTTTTCTAACTGTTTTGAAAAATTAGTTAACGCTACCGATCGTTTCGGATAACTGCGCGGTGTCGTTTGTCTCTAGATCAAGTAATAAAAAGACCGGTCATGTGAATAGTGATACGATGCAGTTTTTGATTCAATGGATAGAAATCACTTGAAAATGCTATGGAATAGATAAATTAACCTAAAAGTGAGAGCAAACAGGGTACCCATAATGTGGTTCCAATATTTCATAAAAATATATGCCATTTTAATAGATAAATTAGATAGTCAGAAGACATGTTTGAAGGAAAATAAAAGCTAGGTTCTTATGACATCAGCTTTATTACAAGGCTACGTCCATGGCTTTTTGAAGAGCTATCGATAAAACCGATCGCACATGAACTAAACCAATATATAACTCAATCTACCGTAAAAGAGTAGAACCATTTTAACAAGACCTTGGACTTTCAGTATGACGTGGCTATCTAATTCGTGCTACAAAACAAGTTGAAAATGACGCGATTTCGAGCAAAATATGCACCGATTGCGTAGTCTTTGCTGATAAGCCAGACAAATCTTGTTGATTTCAAAGAGCCATGGGTGAGTGGTCAGCAATGAAATAGACATGCATACGCCACATTTCTGTTTGACACAACTACCCAAAGTCTAAGCTCTTCTTAAAATGGTTCTAATTACTCAATGAAAAAAAATGTTTAAAAAAAGTAAATAAAGCATCGTAGCCAACCTGGTACTAAAGGACTTAATTGTGAAGCCAATGATCCAGAAATGACGCTAGCGTGCGGCGAATATCCTCACCTCACGCTCTAAAAAATATATATTATATCTTCAGAAGTAATTATCATATTGCATTTAATTTTTCAGAGCTGATTTGAAATGGGTGGATATCTCAAAGCACACAATTTTGTCACTTTAAACCTATTTTTCACGATTTTATCGCATCTGTTAAGACGCCGCAACACTTCTACCACGTGCTGCCCTTACCCCCTTCTCTCTCTCTCTCTCTCTCATCCCGTTGAAGTTTTTTGATTTGTAGAAATTTATTCATCTTTAGATTTCTCCTTGAATTCTTATTTGAGATGGGTTTTATTCATCGAGTTTTCTCTCACCTTGCTGCTACTAGTACTTAATTTTAAATAATTAGAATATTTCTAAAAAATGAGTAACTTTTAAAACGTTGTTTCAAGAATAAAAAAACCTGTAATAGCCCACTATTACATGTACATGTCAAACTCCGTTATCTCGAACTTGTTGGGACTATTTAAAAACTTCGAGATATCAGAGTATTCGAGATATCGAGAGTAAAATACTTAAAAATTTAAAAGTAGCTGGGACTTAGAAATCACTTCGACATATCCATTGTATTTGAGATATCAGTGTTCGAGATATCGAAGTTCAACTGTACTTTAAAATAGGTCATGTAACCAAACATTGTCTATAGCATGAAAATCATTAGATAAAGAATAACTTTTCTTATATTCGTATGAATTACTTTATTTTTTTTTCAGGATCAACACGATGTGATGAAATGTATGATGAATAAACAAATCTATCTATCTATACTCATAAATATTCGTGCTTATACACTTTGTCCTAATACCGTATTGATAGCGTCTCTTTCCATAATGTTGTAATAATTTTATATTTGTGTGTTTCTTATACTCAAGATTAGAAATAAAATTTCTAATCTATATCAATCTTGAAGAAAAACAAATTATTGACTGCATCGTGTCGTGGTAATAAGGATTGCTACGTGGTGATTGTGTGTAAGCTCAATAGATCAGACTACACTCAGGTAAGCCATGTGTTACGCTGGTCTGGGTGAAATCAACCCAATAACAAATCAAAGTACCACATGGTACTAGCGGATCATTAACAAATCTGATCGATTGGATATATAACGTAACGGATCAAACCTACCGCGTGTAACGACACGTAGTACCGCATCCAGTGTACGCTCAGAGGACAAACACTGACACGTTTGAATATACGTTGGATTTTTATTTCGTAAAATGACTTGTTTACATACTGAAACATTCAACCGTTTTTGTCTCTTCCGTGAAGTTGGTGTATAAAACATTACTGTATGTATGTATCACAGGACTAGAATAACTATATATAGGTAGTGAAATAATGTAGAAATCTATCAAAACTCGCGCATCCGTAATGAAATCTGAATTAAATGTCATGACAATAAAGATAATCAATTCGTTCAAAAATCAGTGACATTTAGGATTGTGGGCCAAGTTACACTCTTTGACTTGTTTCCTAAGCTAACGCTCAAGTAAATCGTATCCGGAAAAGAGGTGTCTTGACTAAGGCTTTGACAGCAACATAATTATGACAGTCTCCTGTGCTATTTTTTGAAATCCTCCCTTAAATCTATTCGGCACCAACAATGAGTCTTTTAACACAACATACCATAAGTCTCAATTTTTAACCTTTGAATAGATAGAGACTAATTCGATTAATTTTTTTTCGCTATTTAGGACTTCATGCTACTTCCACTGAAGATCTGCATAACAAAGAATACAAGTTTTTAAGACTTATGTGATGTACACTGGGTTTTCTTGTTTATGATTCAGAATGCCTTTAAATGAATATTTCTAATTAAAAAAAACCAAATGCTGCGATTGCAACTACTGGGACTAGTTTGATTTTGGTATTTATCGCAATTTTCATGTTGGAAAATTGCAACGTGACAGTTATCCAAAGTAATCTATCATTGGCGTCGGAACCGGGGGGGGGGGGGGTAGTGGGGGCTTAGCCCCCCCCCCCCCCCCCCAACTTTTTTGCACAGTTAGGCCTAACCATTAGGCACATAGCACCATAGAGGGTTCAGCCCCCCCCCCCACACTTTTTCTCGCAGGATAGATACTTGTTCCTAAATTTACATTGAAAAGATGGAAATATTGAGAAGTTGGAGTCATAGGTATACTAGCCCCCCCCCCCCCCCCCCCCCCACACACACACACACACTGATTAGGATTTTCATGAATTTGGGAATTAGGGTTGTTTTTTTTTTGCTTGTCAAGATTTCTGAGGATAAGTTTACCCCCCCCCCCCCCCCTTTCAATTTGCTTCCGACGCCACTGTCTAAAATAAAATAGCCCGAGTACATTACATTGTATATAAACGTGTTCACTTTTGCTAATTAAATTATCTTATTCCAAATATACAAGCGTTGCAAGAATCAAAATCTGTCCACGCGTCGCCCGATAATCTCGTATTGTACACGTACCACGAAAGGTTAATAGACATACAAATCGGTGTCAAGCATAGATTTTTCAATAATATCAAATGATTCTTTAGCCATGTGCCACATAACTTGTCCAGACCTTCCTTTTGTTCGCTATCACAGGGACGTGTACACACGGTAAGAAATCGACCCGGTGATGGTCCCTCCGCGACAGATGGGGGGTTGTCGATTGGTTTTCGTGGACCCTGTCTCGTGGCGACTACATTCCTTTATAAGACAGATTGAGACAGTGATGCGCCCACTTACATCTATCTTTTGATTAACTATCATCAACTTAAAGGTAAGACATAGATTTAACACTTTGTCCAATTAATCTATATAATTTTCTAACAGAATCATGAATACATTTCAAATCTTAATACGTACCAAAAAGATTTTATTGAAGCAATTATTCTAAGACGATTATTAAATTAGCAATGATTTGAAGAATGCAAAGGTCACTGGAACAAAATGCAGAATTGCAATGGGAAACTAAGCTAAGCAATTTTGGGGTGTTATTTCGTCTTTTTTTTTACCACATTAATTTCTTCTTCCTGTTTCAGGCCCGCTATGGCAGCTCTGCTTCTGTTCGTCGTCCTGGTCGCGGCCGTCAATGCCCACAAGAACTTCACCGTCACAGAGGAGGCGTGGTTTGACGTGGAAATCAAAGACTACGACGGTATCGGTGAGGACTACAGGGGACGATTCGTCGTCGCCATGTTCGGAGACAAGTGCCCGATGACAACGATGAACTTCCAGTCCCTAGCCAAAGGATACAAGCGAGGATCAGTAAGTTTATGTTCTTAGTAAAGCAAAGTACTTCCATAAATGAGATTACAGCGAGTCCTTTCGCAATGTCTCCTCATTTTCTATGTGGTCTTTTTACTGGTAAAGTTTGTGCAAGAAAATAATAGTATTTCTTGAAGCCTGTTGTTACAAATAGGAATCATGTATACTAAAAGCAGGTTTATTAAAAATCAGAACATTTCCACTAAATGAAAAAAAACCCCTGTAAAATTCATTTGAGCAGAAGGACTTCTACCCATTGAAAATTTCGTTCCAAAGAACCGTGTAAACACCTATTTTTGCCGGTTTCAAATTATGCTATTTTTTAGTATCATCTAAAATGCAAAGATTTCAACCTCAGAATTTAATAAAACAAGTCATCAATTCACAAATGCCAAAAGCTTACAATTGCTAATAGCAAATTAACCATTTTGGAAATTCAAATGCAAATAATTGCACATGGAGATAAAGAGTTTCTTTGTCATTTCATTTTTTTTTTACGTTTTATTTCGAAAAAATATGCAATAAACAATTAGTAGAATACCCCGGTATTATACCTAATCAAATAAAGTAAAATTCAAACAGACCTTCAAATCTTAGCGATGGCATTAAGTTTGTTCAGTTATGATTTTCAGATATTTCAAAAATGAAAATAAAGATTACCTCAGAATTGTAATTAAGATACTAGATAATGAGATTAATGTGTCAAGCAAAAAACAGAATAAATTTTTTAATCATAAGACATTCCTAAATAAAGACAAACAGTACTGCGTATGTGAAGTGTTCTTATTGACTTTTTACTCATTTATTATTTTAAATCGATTGAGACGCGGCGTTAGAGTAACCTCAGTTGAATGAAGAAGCAACAGCTGCTGAATCTACCTGACAAAACAAAAAGAAAGATAAAAAAAAGACATGTGTGGACGTGGATCATTGACACGTGTACACCGATACCCCCCCCCCCCCCCCAAAAAAAAAAAAATCCAACCATTGAGGCATCGCTGTTCCTGTAGCCCCTATCTCAACTATTTTAAAGCACTTTGGTCCCTCCTAACGGACATAGCGTGTCCTCCATTAAAAATTGTGTTTATTTTCCCCCCAAAAAAACTCTTTGGAATTATTTTCACAGAAAACTGTTAATTATTTTAAAACTTCCTGATTACTAGGATTTATAAAATAAATTTGTGATTATTTTACAGATAACTTAATGTTTATTTTACAGAAAACTCTGACCTACAAACGATCCATCATCCACCGAATTGTTCCCGACTTCATCATTCAGATGGGTGACATCACCGTTGGAGACGGAACAGGAGGTACGTCCTCGGCTCAGATATTACAATGAGCAGACTAATGAAATGTTCAAAAAATATAGCAATTAATTTGGTAGTTAGCTTCATCAATAATAAATAAAAAAAAAATAAAGCAAAACTTGATACATAAACACGATCAATAAAAAAACTGAACGATTGAAGAACTGAAGAAATATACTGCAGTACTGCATAGAAAATAAGAACATCCTTGGGGCAATAAAAAATGACAACTTTTCAATAAACTATGACAGATTGTGCACATAAATTGAACATGTCTTTAAAACACGTGCCTTTTTGTACAGGAGAGAGTATCTATGGCCCCACCTTCGTTGACGAGAACTTTGAGCTGAGTCACAAGGCCGCTGGGTACGTGTCCATGGCTAACCACGGCGCCGACACTAACGGCTCACAGTTCTTCATCCTCCTCAACAAGGCCAGGTGGCTGGATGGCAAACACGTGGTGTTTGGAAAAGTCATCAAGGGAATGGTAGGATCTTCCTCATCTCAGAAATAAAGAATTTGATCAATGTATTACTGATTAAAGTCCACATTGTTGGGCTATATACTATTCATTAACTCGTCTTTAAAAATGCTATAAAATTACAACGTTCATCTTAACATCCTTAAAGTTTAAAATTTTATATGATTATTACAAAGTCCATCTTAACCTCCTTTGATTTTACATGATTGATTTGAATTTATTTAACGTCCTATCGAGAGCATTCCTATTCTTACAAAGCACCATTGCTTATTTACAGGACGTTGTGAGAACAATCGGAGAGACCCCCACTGATAGCCGTACAGCCGTCCCAAAGAAGACCGTCAAAATCATCGACTGTGGAATTGTAGGAATCGAAAAGAAATACGAACTGACAGAGGCTCAAGCCGAGTCCAATGAAGACCTGTAAACATTTAGTCAGAAAGCTACATCAATCTCAATCATACGTCATACCATCAACAAAAAATAAAGCATAGGACCATTATAACGTGACCTCATTAAGTGCCTTTTTTACGTCCAGCGTATGAAATCTATCTGCTCATCATGTTCCATGATGTATACTAGTATTTGTAAGCAGCTTTGCTGTGTGTTGTAGTTCTGCAATGAGCTGTGTGTTTTATTTCCTGCGTTTGCATGTATTTTTCTTAAATTGCGTAGATAGGTCTAAATTATCGAATTATATTGGCGAGACATTGGTGCCAGCGAGCCTTCATCTGCGATGAAGTTATATTAAAGAGAACAATATAAAGTCCAATCTGCGGTACTGTACTTACTACCTTATGTTGGACTTAGTCAAAATCTGTATTCACAATGGCAGATGTTAGTTGTGTAATAAAATTACTGTGTGAACATCTCGTTGCTGTTTTTTTTATGTGAATATCCATTTGATTACGTATGCAGGAGAATTTGATGGCCAAAATGAAATAGAGCAGTCAGACTTGTTGGTATGGATGGGAGACTTACCTAAAATGAATCATTTAAAGAAGTGAATAAAAATAATGGAAAATCGTCAAATTTAACAAATCTTTTTTTTCCGGGGACGGGGACCGTAACCCATATTCCTGATCAATTTAGTAAATTTTTAAAAGAAAGATGTAAATGTAAACAATAAAATGTTTTCTTTAATGATACATGCGGGTTATGAAGAGAGCGACCATTGCAGAAAAAAATTACAATTTTGATGCAATGTTGCCACCTTCATACCTGCATTGAAGAAAGCATTTTATTGTGACACCACTCTTGCACTCGATGTGAAACGAATGCTATCTGTAAATAACGCCTGACAATGATTAAAACCAGCAAAACTTAGTATAGTGAATAGTGTGACATACTACATCTACCCCAAAATAGTGGAGCAATAATAATAGAATGTTACTAAAGAACACAAAACAAATTACACATCAAATTACTTTATTTCACAACAAAATAACAAGCCGTACCAACGTTTCAACAGTGGCAAAGCAAACTATTAATTTATGACCAAAAATCTCAGAACCTGGTAAAAAAAATGTCTAAATGAAGGTCATGATTTAAATCTATATATTTCAATTCTATATAATGAAGTAACAATCAAGCACTCATATATTATATAATAGATTTCTATATACAGTTCAAAAGAAAACATTTAGCACATAAAACATTCATCAACATGTACAAATATGTGGGGGGGGGGGGGGGGATGGAGGGGGGGGGGGGGAGACAACATCACATCCAAATTACAAAACAACTCATAATACTTACCAAGTGCCTTTTTAAAATGATGTAATTTGAACAATAAACTCTATTTGAACAACAAACTCTTTTACATTAAAAATTAAAAGCAAATAACAGAGTAACAATAGTTTTTTAAAAAATCTAATGCATGATTGTTTTAATATTCTTAACATTTTCTCAATTTCAAAGGAAATAAACAAGAAAGTTCTGTGCCAAGAGACTAGCAATGTGTTCAGCTTGATTTGATCTAGATGCGTTATATTTCAGCTGGATGAATAGTCTGTATCTTTTGTCAGCTTGAAGACTCTGTAGTTTCCTCTGTTGTGTCTTCCTCACTGGGAGTCTCGTCCGCCAACATCTCAAGCAGAGTATGGAATCTTTCTATCACCTAGGAGTTTGTACAAAAAAGACACAGTGGTCAGCAAAAAAACTCTGAAATATTGTACTCTTTAATTGATATGCAAATGTTGGCTAATGGGGAGATTCACAGTACATTACGTAAGTCCCACTTACTTGTGCTGCTGTGGATCCAGGAAATCCTTTAGAAATGTCCTCAAATGTTTTTGACCCAGGACCATGAATCTTCACACTTTCTAGAATCACTTTATCCATATCCCTAAAATATAAAGAAACTTTTAAGGTGATACATGTATTTAAAAATACCTTTTTTAAAAGGACTACTAAGAAAATAAAAGTCTCTGAAATAAAATCACTTTTGTGATACAATAAAAATCTTCACCTTGTCCATGCAAACTGCAGACCTGGAGTTGTCTCTCTTGCCCCTTGTGAACCACCAGATTCCTGACTAGCACAAGCTGTTACAGATTCATCACCTGGGCCAAAGCCCACAACACTGGAAATAATGGTTGCAGATGGAGATCCTACACTCTTTGAAAGAGACTGAGTTCTGTTTGGGTCACTTTCTTCACAGGCTACTGACCTAGTTCTTGACTCTGTAGTGAAGGCTTTAGGATTTGGGCTCACCTTTTTACTGACCGCTGGCATGGGAGATGGATTAGACTGATCACTGTAAAACACTGGGGAATTTGTGTACGCAATGATTTGATTGGAGTCTGTAGGACTCTTGAGGAATCCCATGTTGTCTATGCTGGACATTGAAAATGCTGGCGACACACAACTTGTCTCTTCTGTCACAGGTTTGGGCACAATGCGTCTTTTTTCACCTGTTTTCTTTTTCTCTGTATTTGCAGGACTTGTAACAGTTATTTGTCTCTGTTCTTTTGCACTTACAGAAATGTTTGTATCTGAGTTAGATGTTTGATTGTTCATTTCAGTAATCAACGAAAATCCCAAATTCTGGTTTGATGAGGATGCTGCAGATTTTGATGGACTAGACATACTGTGTACATTTCTACCCAGCTGTGATGCATCTACAGACAGAGACACATCAGAGTGACTTATCATGGCCTCACGCACTGCTTTGGCAAGCAGGTCAGAACTTGTACTGTCTTTACAATCAACATAAGAAGTATGTCCGTCAATGGCAATCTCCTCAACAGCTGATGGGGCTGTTTTCTGTGGAGTCAAATTAGCAGTCTCCATCCATGAACTGATTGTAAATTCTTTCTCCAAATTCTTCTTTGGTGTTTCTGTGTTTGGAATAGATATTATAGCCCCTGCAAAGTCCTCATTGCTGTCTGCTGTGACTGTCACTTTGACAGCCTTAGAAACACTAGATAATTTAACACATTGTTCTCCTGTACTGGTCTCACTGGTCTCCTCGTGCCGCATCTGGTCCTGATGAGGGATCAAATCCGGCAAACCACCACTGAGCTGGAAACCTTCTGAATTTTCCTCCACGCTCTCTGGATCATTTCTTCTTAAAAGTGAACTAGATTCTCTTTCTTCACTGACTTTAGAACCTTCTTCAGATGGCTCTGATGTGGATGGTAAGCTTTCTGAATGTGAGGTCTGGTTGTCACAGGTTGTAGCAGGTGTACTGGAGCTTGTGATTTTCTTGACTGGAGATTCGACCATTTCGTTGATGGAGAAGAAACGACCATGTTTTCCTTTCTTTTTGCTGGATATTTTTAACTAAAATGCAAAATATTATGTCAAATAACTTTGAATTTCAAAATTAAGAAATCAGAACAAAGAGAGCAAATTATGTCTTGAAGCATTAATTTTATTTGTGGATACTTCATGAAATTTTTATGCATAATTCAATCACCTCTCGAAGTTCTTGGACATATGAATTTTTGCAGGCCAAGGATTATCTATTTAATACTCATCTTAACAAGAAAAGTAAGTGATCAATCAAAAACCCCAGCTAGTTATAACAGACTGAGCATGTGTTGTTTTTAATATGAATAAATACAATAGTCTGTCCCAAGTTATTGCTTCCATCAATTTTTGATGATTTTTAATAAAAATACACATACCTGTAAAAGAAATACAATTGAAATCGATGAAAGGGAATATATCAAAGATATCTTCATTGAACAATTATCCCTTTTCACTCATAAAATTTCACAGGAACGAAAACAATTTTCTTACGGAGATTTGTAATGGGAAATGTTTACATCTTTTCTCCATTCGGAATACACTCGGAATACATCATGCAATTTTTTAACATTATCATCCGGGCTTATTAATGGCTGATGCAATGCAATATCTCCGTAGACTTTCAATTTTGGGATGTGTATTGAAACCTGAAGCGGTAGAGGGGGCGTTTCAAAACAGATAATCTGGACATTTTTCATATTAGTGGATGAGTTTGAGCACAAAGGTATTTACTGTTATTGAAACATCAAGCAAAAAGTGGTGGAAGCAAAAACTCGGGACAGAGTATAGTATGGTCCTGTCTTGAGACTTTACCTTAATCCCCACACTTTTGGGGGGTAGTATTTGAACGTTCTCCTTCTCTGCTACCTCTTCATCCTCCTCCCCCCACTGGGCGGGGGTCATTGGCTCTGCCTTCACTGTCACACACTCCTCCTCCTCCTCCTGTGGGACAGGGCGTGGCTTCCCCTCAGGGTGGTACTTGACCCTCACCTTCTTTAGAACCTGTCTGTTGATTCTGTAATATAGCTCTCCATCTATCACCTGCAGAAAGCATATATTCAATTCAATGTATTACTGAAGAAACAATATATATATATATATATATATATCTATGTAGTTAATTAAGAACGTAGAATGTTGTGCAAACAGTAAGACTTATTTTAAGGTCAACATTTTAAAAAGAGTTTTCCTTTCTTTTTTACAATTCTGTTACAAAAACAAGGTTGAAACTAACTTGGCTTAGTGTCATGATTTGTTAGATAAATATCTTGAAAAATACAACAAAACATAGGAGAGATATTACCTTCAGACAGCAGTTTGTACAATGGATGTTCCTCATGTGGAAGTTTTTGGCGTTGGGATTTTGGTGGCAAGTACACATGCACTTCTTGGTACCATCAGGATTCTCATCCTCTGGGATAACAACCTCCTCAAATTCATCAAACTTAAAACCTTCCTCTTCATCACTGTCTCCCAGAGTAATCTCCTCAAACTCTGTCATATAACTACAAGATTGAATGAAATAAAGTATGTATTGACAATTAGGCATAAGATGTTGCCCCTATCTACATGTATATGCTGTAGAATCAAAGGTTGCATCACAGAGTTAAAAAGTGAATTAAATTTGTTAGGTATATTTCATTCAATATCTCTGCTTATATGGAATCTGATGAGTAAAAATTCATTGGAAGTTTATGAAAAAAATTAAGAAAGCAACATTCTCATTACAAGCACATACCGGTATATACATAGGTACGTATCATAGCGGTATATACATAGGTACGTATCATAGCGGTATATACATAGGTACGTATCATAGCGGTGCGTGTACCTGTCTGGGGTTTTTCTTCAAAACAAGTATACGTAACATCTCACGTATTTTAACTGTCAGAGAGCTTTTCCACAGAGATTTTAGTACATGTATAGATATTTGCAGTGTATCTTACCTGTCGGGGGGCTTTTCCTCCTCAAAGAACAGGGACAGGTCATCCAGGAGGTGAGGCTGGGACTTCAGCACAGGCTCTAAGGATTCCTTCAGTGCCCGGTCATCCTCCCGCGAGCCCGGGCTCCACCTGGTCAGGATTTTCATGATCTTCTGGTATTGGGAAGGATGTCTCTCAGCATACACCTGAAACACACAGTTTGTATCGTAAGGAAAGTCTATGGTCTTGCTACAGTTCCAAAAAAATAAAGAGAAATTAAAAAGGTCTTTTTAAAAAATATGAAAGAATATCAAGTGAACATGTATATTCTTGGTAATGACAGTAAAATGTTAAACAAACTTCAAACTTTTTAACAACTATAATAGCATGCAACTCTGAAAGTTTGACCTACTATAAATAAATGCACTCAATAAGTTGGATCAACTTATTGTAGCAGCATGTATAGAGAAATTTAGTTTTACCAGTGAAGTTTTAAACTAAGATTTGAAATTTTTTTTTTTTTTAAAATGGGTAAATTTACATGTATGTAGGTGAAATGTTTAATAGCCAGTTATATTTGAGATCAAATCTTTGTACAAGCTGTATTGCCCACCTCTAGCTTTCGCAGAAATGTCCTGGCTCTCCGGAATCTTAGGTTCTCCATAAAGCATCCACATTCCACAGCCTGGCTAGGAGAAAGGAATGCCGAAAAATCCTCCATCAAGTCTTGGTAATTCCTCAAAACTTTTGTCATCTCTTTGTATAGCTGTAAAGAGAACAATTATTTAAATCTCAAGAAAATTATTTATCTAAAATAACTACATATACAAGTCACCCAAACAAACGTCCATCTTTATAGGCCACAGTTAAATTTCAACCCCCCCCCCCCCCCAAAACCCACAAAATCAATGTACATGCATGTACAGTGTATATTTAGTACTTGTAATTATAAGGATAAAATAAAAATTAATCAATTTAAATTTAGAATGCCTTAATCATTCACAAAATTTCATGTACAACAGAAATGATTCCTTAAATCATATCTTTTTTTTTATTCTGAATTTGAAAATACAGACAAGATAATTCCTTAACCAAATATTAGCTAATTCTTATACCAATTCAAAGTCAAGTGACTGTTACATAATTGCATGATCAGGCAGCTTGATGATGTGCAGTAGTTACTGTAATTAAGTAACTCTTTTATTACATATGTATACATTCCTGTAACGGTATAGCCATGCTTTGCTGTAATCTGATCATCAATATACTACATGTATTAAGAACCCAAGTTTTGAAGGATGTTACATTTCAAAGTCATTTGCATATATTCAAATATTTTTAATACATTTCCTATTGATTCTTTTCTGATCTTAAATTTGTCATCATTTTCTTTTTGAGACAGTTGACCTTATTAAATTTTATGATGTTTACTTAAAAACCTATTTTGGGAAACATGCATGATTAAGACACGCGAAGACCACAAGTCATCCATACGCTCTGGGTTGTAAAGTGAACACATTTGTAAAACCAACACTGAATTGTACTGCATTTATCACTCACTTAATAGAACCTACCCAGGACCTGACATTTTTATTGTGACACTTACCTGTTCCAGAAAACCCTTATTGTACTTGAAATGACAACTCCAAGTATATAAAAAATTTAACACAAAAAGTTAGAAAAGTGGCAATAGCGTGGTAGACAGAAGTGTTTGTTTCTGCGCTATCCACACGGGTGATGGCTATTGAGGCGGCTATATTTCCCAGTTTTATGTCCTATACGATACTGATCATACAGCTTACACTAGTCTGTGCTTATTCTAAATGTTGACTTTTGTTTTAATTTTACTGCAATTTTATGTCTCTGTTGAGAGTAATGGGAAAACAAGTGTGTATTTAGAATGTAATTTCTACTTGCCTTGAATTTTTACAATATTTTTGAAACACTATGCAGTAATTCTGTAAACCTAATTATGATCATATATCGTTAAGTAAAATAGTAAGAAATAAAGGAGCAATTGCATTCAATCCCAATCAAACTGCATAGTTGTGATGCATTCAATTCAAAGATTTTTTTTTACATACAAAAAAACATTGCAAAAAAACACCCATTTAACACCAAATAAAATCAATGTGTTACTTCCAATACAGTTTCTATAGAATCCCTCTCCTAAAACAAGAGGCCCATGGGCCACATCGCTCACCTGAGGAACAATAGGTATGATAAAATCAGCTTAATGGAGTCATAATACAAACTATCTGGACAATGTACAATAATACATGTTGATCCTGTATAAATAAAATCCATTTTCCCCTGGATATTCTTATGTTTATAATCATAATCCCTTTTCTAACAGGACGATTTTATAGTCATATCATATGTTGAGTATTGCAGTTCTCAAAAAGATCCTTAACAATTGTTTATATATGGGATATAAACGTACATAAACTCTGAACCTTCTTGTGAGGCCAAAGAATTGTCCTAGGGCCAAAGTCTTAACAATTATAAAGAATCATCTGGCTGATTAGTTTCTGAGAAGAAGATTTTTAAAGATTTACCATATATATTCCTTTGTTAAACTTTGAACCCCCATTGTGGCCCCACCCTACCCCTGGGGATCATGATTTTCACAACTTTGAATTTACACTACCTGAGGACGCTTCCACACAAGTTTAAGCTTTCCTAGCTGATTAGTTTCTGAGAAGAAGATTTTTAAAGATTTACCATATATATTCCTATGTAAAACTTTGACCTTCCATTGTGGCCCCTACCTACCCCCGGGGGTCATGATTTTCACAACTATGAATCTACACTACCTGATGATGCTTCCACACAAGTGTCAGCTTTCCTGGCTGATTAGTTTCTGAGAAGAAGATTTTTAAAGATTTACTCTATATATTCCTATGTAAAACTTCGATCCCCCATTGTGGCCCCACCCTACCCCCGGGGGTCATGATTTTCACAACTTTGAATCTACACTACCTGAGGATGCTTCCACACAAGTGTCAGCTTTCCTGGCTGATTAGTTTCTGAAAGGAAGATTTTTAAAGATTTACTTTATATATTCCTATGTTAAACTTCGACACCCCATTGTGGCCCAACCCTACCCCCGGGGGTCATGATTTTCACAACTGTGAATTTACACTACCTGAGGATGCTTCCACACAAGTTTCAGCTTTCCTGGTCTTATGGTTCATGAGAAGAAGATTTTTAAAGATTGACTCTATATATTCCTATGTTAAATTTCGACCCCCAATTGTGGCCCCACCCTACCCCCGGGGGTCATGATTTTCACAAATTAGAATTTACACTACCTGAGGATGCTTCCACACAAGTTTCAGCTTTCCTGGTCTTATGGTTCATGAGAAGAAGATTCTTAAAGATTTACTCTATACATTCCTATGTAAAACTTTGACCCCCCATTGTGGCCCCACCCTACCCTCGAGGGTCATGATTTTCACAAATTAGAATTTACACTACCTGAGGATGCTTCCACACAAGTTTCAGCTTTCCTGGTCTTATGGTTCATGAGAAGAAGATTTTTAAAGATTTACCCTATATATTCCTATGTTTAATTTCGACCCCCCCATTGTGGCCCAACCCTACCCTCGGGGGTCATGATTTTCACAAATTATAATTTACACTACCGGAGGATGCTTCCACACAAGTTTGAGCTTTCCTGGTCTTATGGTTCATGAGAAGAAGATTTTCAAAGATTTACTCTGTATATTCCTATGTAAAACTTCGACCCCCCATTGTGGCCCCACCCTACCCCCGGGGGTCATGATTTTCACAAATTAGAATCTACACTACCAGATGATGCTTCCACACAAGTTTCAGCTTTCCTGGTCTTATGGTTCATTAGAAGAAGATTTTTGAAAATTTCTCGAAAATTTTCATAAATTCCTAATTATCTCCCTTTACAAAAGGGCGTGATCCTTAATTTTCACAAATTTAAATCTCCTTAGGCTAAGGATGCTTTGTGCCAAGTTTGGTTGAAATTGGCCCAGTGGTTCTTGAGAAGATGTTGAAAATGTGAAAAGTTTACAGACAGACGGACAGACGGACAGACGGACAGACGGACGGACAGACAGACAGACGGACGACAGACAAAATGTGATCTGAATAGCTCACTTGAGCTTTCAGCTCGGTGAGCTAAAAATAATATGTTTGAAGCAGGTATAAAATTTAAATTTAATATTAACATAATTTTCTCAAAAAAATGCACAATAATTCCACTTTTTTCTGTTAACAAAACTTAATATTAATCCATAACTGTTCAACTTATCCATTTATTATGTGACTGAGGTCTAATTATAGGATGCCTCCATTTTAAATATTGTGACATACTTTCTGTTGATATTACGGTAAGTATTATTAACTTCTACTTCCTACTGTATATTTTTTATTCCACCTTTTTTTTATGGTCAGTAGTGTAGCATAATATGTCAGCTACTGATCAGAAGGTCAAAGAATTCAAATCTGCTGGGAGTTTTTAATTTTTACGTTCCTAAATATTTTCTTGAAATGCAATTTAGGTAAATATTGTGCAATTGAAAAAATTTGAAATGCTTACATTTGGAGTTTACATTTCGAATATATTCATGTACTTTTATGCACATTGTAACCGATATATCAGGGTGTCCAATATTGCCTCAATCTCACATTGTTCAATACAAAATCTGGTTTACACATCTGGTAATAAATTTTAATAAAGTTTTCATGATTGGTTTAAAAGCTGTTTCATAAATATAAAATATAATCCTGGGTATAAAAATGTCATTCCACTGCATCCCCAGGTGTGAAGAATAAGAAAAAGAAATGTTATCAATAGCACTGGTCATTAGTCAACACGTAAAGTATCAAAGTATCATTTTAAATGTGGTCAAAATGGTCACCATAAATATCAGGTACAGACTGCTACTAAAGTTTATCCTGTACAAACAAAAAATCCCTGGAAAACAGGTTTTCTTTTTTTTAAATCTCATCTAGAATTACAAATGTACTACAACACCTGAACAACTAAAATCCATAACTATATGTACAAGAAAATATTTATCTTAAACATATTTGTCACTGTTTTTTTTTTTTTTAAATTCAAATCACTTTTATAAATTACAATTTTATACGCCTTGAAAAGAACTTTGACTGTTCTAAACAAAAGAAGGTAGACATATCCAGGCATAAACCCTGAATGTTAACTACCATAAGTTAACTTTTAAGACACCCTGTACAGTAACAATTGACTGAGGACAATACACATTTCAGCCAAATTACCCACACACACTTCAGCCATCATAATTTCTTCACTTTCCCTTCTTTCTGACAATGATTCAATCTCGTCATAATGGGAGGTTCTTACTCCACACATTAATGCAAGGATTACCCCCAGCCTGTTTATAGACCTCAAACAAAGCAAAGGATCTGACAACACAATGTGAGATGGGCTTTGCCTAATAGACTTTGAATGTATTTGTGGATATAGAGAGCAACAATATTTGAACAATCAGAAAGACTATCTCCCACTCAAAAACAGAATGGACTTCTCTCGATATCCGAGTGTTGATTTTATTAACGTGTAAACTTTTTTCCTTGGATTTTGTTACCCTCCGTTCAATAAGAATAAACAAGCTATGTTGTTTTTTGGATGTCAGCTGGGATAAATCTGACACTTCTTCAATGTCTTCGTATGGTAAGGCAATTATTACATAAAAAATATAATTTCGATTTCGTGGTCTCTTCACTTAAAAGTTGTTATCGCATTTCCTAAAAAGTGTAACACACACAAAAATCAATGAGTCGTGGGCCCGTTTCACTTTCCTCTAGGAGCTTCATCTAGACAGGCCGGAATAAACCATCTTCTCATAGCAGTATGTGAATTCCTTCTCAAATTTCACTGTATTACATCTGGACCATGGAGAATTATGTTTTAATGATGCGGTTTGACAATACAAGTGCGAACAATGACTCTGAGATTACCACCACCTCAACCCCCGTGTATCAACCACGCCCATCCCTTCAGGACATTTTTAATGAGTACTGGGAGTACCGTTTTGCCCAGGCATTTGGAATCTATGTTTTCCCTATAGTGATTCTGCTGGGGACACTAGGAAACATTCTGAGTTTCCTGGTGCTTTGTCGACTTACCATGAGAACCACCTCCACCTGTATCTACATGCAGGCGATAGCTGTGATGGACCTAGCCGTGTTGTATGTCAACGCGTTCAGGAAATGGCTCACCATCCTCAATGACGGGACAGACATAACCACCACCAGTAAGGCCGCCTGCATTGTCATTCATTTTTTGTCCTATTTTACCTATGATTTCTCTGTCTGGCTCGTGGTTGCAATGACAGTGGAAAGATTCATTGCAATCCATTTCCCGCTTAAAGCGGCTCAAATGGCTACCCCTTCACGAGCCAGAAAAGTCACGCTTCTTCTATTGGTGGTCTTTGTTGCCATTAACAGCCACATGTTTTGGACTGTTACGATTGATGATCGTGAATACTGCATTCCAGAGGAGAATTACGAAGAGTTTCACGATAAAGTCATGCCATGGCTGGATGCTGCCATTTATTCTTTTGTTCCGTTTGTAGTGTTATTGACGTTTAACATTCTGATTATTTACGACAACAGAAAAGCCACTTTGAGAAGGCGTTCAATGCGAAGTCAAAACCGGAGCAACAGAACAGATTCAAGACAGCAGTTCCACCAAAGACTGACTGCCATGCTGCTATCTGTTTCCTTTTCATTCTTAGTGTGCACAAGCCCAAAAGTTATCTTTATGTCTATAAGAGAAAGTGCTTTCCAATTCATTGTGGATGGAAAAGTGAACTATCAAGGCTACGCATCATACCTGATGGCTTCTCGGATATCAGACTTTTTTCTGTATTTGAATCATTCTATCAACTTTTTCCTGTACAGTATTCATGGACAAAGATTTCGGCGAGAATTAAAGAAAATGTTTTGCTGTGCTCGAGATGGCCTGAGAAGACTGAGCACCATTTCTCAGAGCCTGGATGGAACGGCCAACAGCCGAGTTACCAGTGACACCAGCCTTGGTAGCTACCAGATCAGAAACAGCAATGGCGTTGTCAATCTCAATCCTGCATTTAACTCAACAGAAAACCACATCTGAATTTTTGACTTATTTTGAGATTTAGTGACTTTTTCTAGAGTTTTCTAGAGTTGCTTATACATGTATCAGTTCATCCTTATATCATGGAATTTACTAATACTTGCAGTTAAGTATTTGTTATAAATATTCATATATCAACTTTATTCAGACTTTTTATTTACATTAATCGTATTTCAATATTCTAACCCTGTACAGTTGTTCAGCATTTTATTAACTCAGAAAATATTTCGCAATGTTGATTTACATTGCAAGTACATATGTATCAACTAAAATGATACAATTCTATCACAGCTTTTGATGGCATTTGAAGGACTTGTTGGTAGCTTTTAAACAAATGCTGACCGAATTACTCCTAGAACAATCTGTATTACGACAGATATTAAATTAAGTCATTCTATGTAATTATGTTAATGATTGCTTTGACCTACTTTTCTTTCATAACAGTCTTGATTCTGTTCATAAATTTTATTGCACACTAGGCAAAAATAAAGTTCACATTTGAAACTTAAATTTTCTTGCCCATGAACATCTACTATGACAGTATAACAGATCATTTTTATGTTACATTTGTATATAATATGTATTCAAAGCATTCTTTCATAACTGGTTTGCCAAATAGCTAATCTAATTATTTTTTTATAATACTGCATACAAAACAACCGGCAGACCATTAGTATGCTAAACTGTATTTCTGTTAAATGAATGGGCTTTAAAAATTACTTAAAATATTTCAAGATCATTGTACTAATGAACATGTAACATTTCTTCCACATTTCATCACTGAAGAGTCAGTTGAAAATTCGAAATATTTAAAATGAAAATCATCATTTTGGAAATTAAAAGAGACAACCATTTTAGTTACTGTAAAGCGACAAATATTTGCTATGACTTAATTTTGTGATTTACCTGAGATGAACTGGTTCATTGTGCCTAATTTTTGCGACCACGCCTTATATCCACACCTGTTGTTTTTTATTACAACTCTATTGCAAATACTGGACTGCCGCGAGAAATAGTCGCAACAATAAGGCTCTTGCAACCTTGCAAAAATTTCTTGCACACGATTAAAAAAGGAATTTACAGTATATTTTTTAATCTACCGCATTTGTTAGATTTTCTTGAGGTATGCAATATTTGGAAAAGAAATATCACAGAATCATCTGTATGATTGTCGGAATTAATGAATAAAAAAACTTTAGGTTTAAGTTAACAGATTTATCGGTTAATTAATGAATTCAAATCAAGCATTCATTAAAACTGATGCATAAGAATCTGAGAAAAATTTCACTCAAATACAAGGGTCAATCAAAAAATACGAAGACTTTTGTCATAGCTTTGTTACTTAATGCCATATCATTACTTAATTTGGTAGACATAATTTAGCAATAGTTTCAAACAACTTGCAAGGAAAAAAGTTAATAAATTCCTTTATTTCTAAGAATTATTTAGAATCTAATCCTGCAAAAATGAGGTCACGGTGCACGGTCAAAATTTGTGTTACGTCAACAATAAACCATATAATGTTGAAAGTAATATCTACATATATTGGGCTTAAAACCAAATAATATTGAAACCTCAAATTAAGTATAGTCATGGTATTCTATGATCCAAATAATGACGGGATATATTTTTTTGTTGAACAGACATTAATACAAGCTGTGAAAATGCTCAATGATGCAAAAATATGTCAACAATTATTTGCAAGGTTGTGTTTAATTGTAATAAATTTTGTGGGGGTAGTGGTAATTGTATTTTGAACTTAAACAGTCCGAAAGAGAGTAGAATATCTGTAAATGTTTGGTCAAAAAGTAAGTAACGTCAACCGATGTTCAGGGTTATCCTTACTGTAAACTAAGAGATATGCACGGTTAGAAAATGAAAACTTTGAAGAACTAACTTATGATTCTCGAACAAATGTGTGCTAGTAAGATGGAAAGTGGTTCAGTGCCATTTTAAATTGTAAGGAGAAAGGCACAAGAGACTAAGCGTGATATGAAGATGGGGTATATCTATAAACTGTGCGTGTTTAATCTTGACGTCATGTTTTGAACGTTACCGTGCGCCATAGTGACAAAACGTTGTTTTTGAATAGGGGTAACAAAAATACCGTTTCATCAAATGGACTAAGACTTCGCATATCAATAACATAAGTGTTGGTGCACAGATTAATCTGTTAAGTATGACTTTCATGAAAAATATATGATAGACAGCCACATTGTCTTCGTATTTTTTGATTGACCCTCGTACACACTTCTTTACATCACTTAATAATATGGTAAATATTAGGTTCATGAAATTCCATTCAGCATTCATAGATGGGCTGACTCTTGTTTCATGTTGTACATATACAGTTTTAATGGCCAAAATTATATCATGTTTGAAAGAACCAAAATTCCAGAAAAATAATCGAATCAACTCTAGATATGCACATGCTACATTTTTAACCATTGTTAGCTACAAAGTTTCTTGAAATTCTGTTTAGCAAAAGGAAGTATGCTACTAACTTCCATGCTTAAGACAACTTCAGCAAGAGAACAAGTTCATACCTTGACAGGTGACTGTTCCGATCTCCCAAACTCATACAACAACTTAAGGAACTGTTCGTACGTGGTGAAATCATCTTTCAAAGCCTCAGCTGCCTTGGTGAGATAGGCCTGAGCAAAGGCTGTGTCTCGGTCGTCTTTCTGTTAAATGAATGAAAACAATAACCTGGATGACAAGTTGAAGACTCATCAAAAACAATATTTATTCATTTGAGGTGGGGTGGGGGATGCCATGTATTCACTGTTTTGAGTTGTTTATAATCAGAAATCAATAATCAGTCTATCTTGTGTTTTCCGAACCTGCGGGTCTGTGTCTACAATGTCTGGAGCTAACATTGCCAGTGTTGCATCTTTCCGTCTTTTGGTTTTACTTGACAGGTCTTTAGGATCTTTAGACAGGATGGTCTTTGGGTTAAACCTAGAAATAAAATCACAATCAGTGTTCTACTCTTTTTTAAAAATTTGACAGAGAAATTATAATGAAGCATAAAAATTGAAGTGTTCTCTAAATAGTATCAATTAAGGTATTCAATCAGAGAGCATGTATCAAATTTTCAAAAGTACAGCCACAATGATTTTAAGAAATGGCTTACACATAATCAATCCATTTACTAAGTTAAACATACCAGAGTACCCACATAAGTACTTCTCTCTAAATCTGTTAAACACTAGACGTCAGGGAAAATTTGCTAGCCCTCTCCACTCACCTACCATTTTTTAATGATTCCAATGTACTCTAAGAAAACCACCACACTGAAAAGTTATTTTTAAAATTAAACATTGCACTGACTTGATGGTGGTGCTGGCGGCCATTAGGTCGGCCAGGTGTTCCGAGTCGTCTTCATTATCGTCCTGGCTGTCGTATAGGTTCGGATCCTCCACCTCCGTATCATCACTCTCCACCGAATTACGCTGCTCCCGATGTTTGTGGAACTTCTTTTGGAGATTTTTGCGAGCAGACTGCTTTTTCTGCTGTGAAACATCATCCAGTACTTCATCGGACAAGTATTCAGACTCCACTACAAAGGGGTTGGTATATTGTTATAAACATGTGTTTTTATAAACCAGTACACTTGCATATGTTAATCGTCAAAATCAACAATAAATATTCAGTATTATTTACAGTGTAAGTCATATCCAAGCTCAAAACAATTTTTATTCAAATTTTGAATTATTGTAGAATCACATATTTTTGTTGGGTCAAACTTTTGTTGTTTTTGAGCCAAATAAAATTCTGTTGGCATTCAATTTCTTCATATCGTTATCTCTTTGTATTCATTAATTATTTGGTTAAAATTTTGTAACGGATTTAAATTTGTTGATTTTAACTGCGAACGAAAATAACAAAATTAAATCCTTAACAAATATATCTGCTTCTACAGTAATAAAAAAATGCAACCTCACTGTGATTACATTGAACGGTATTAAAAAAGCTGTGACTAAACCAGCAGTATATGAATCATTCTCAAAAATTGTCAAAATTCCTGTCCATAGGCAAAAATGAATATTTCTGTATTTGCTAGCTTAAATATTTTGGACACAATTGTTGATACTACTCTAGTGTTATATTTTACAATAGTCATTGAAGATTGACGCGCACAAAATCATAAATTACAAGCAAGTATGTAGGTGTATTCAGCAAGAAAAGCCTTGTCCATTCTAATGGTATGCTTTATTAGCTTTCATAGTTTTATTAATTATAATTTTTCAGTAGTTTCTTCATTTGGATTTTCTTATTACATCTTAAATAATGTTTGGAAATTTTTTCTTTTACATTTTGCAAGTAAGATAAACACTTTATATTTTAACCAAGGTACCTGTCCATAAATCACTGTCCTTCCTGTTACCATGTTGTGAAATTAAAAAGAATAAATTGATAATGATGTACTCAAACTCTTCTAAATTAAGATAAAAACAGCCCACTTTATTCATTAGGTTTGATGGTTGGAAAAATATAACCCATTCACATAAAATAAATGAAATTTTCTATGCCAGGGGATTCACAGCATGGTTATCTTTCGCAAGTGTCCTCTGTTACCAATATTACTCCTTAAATGGACAAAATATTTACATCTTTTAACTTGTTTAGCAATAGCATACCACACTGGTATCCATTTACAATCAATATCCGCAATGCCTAGGTGGTTGTCTTTGTAATTTACTGTATGATATGTGTGTGATTTTGTCCTTCCTGTTACATGTATTGTCACTACTGAAACCTCAGTTAGAGGGAATATTAAGTGCACAAATGGACGAAATGGTAACAGTTATAACACGATGGGATATTCTGACATTATTTATGTGCAAAGAACTCATTTTAAGCACATCAAGTATATTTGATAACGTTATAGAAATTGTTGCTCATACACATCAAATATTGATATTGAAGTTAGACAATTTATTAGCCTAACATATGCCTTTCTGTGATTGGCAACAGCAAGTGATAGCAAGGACATTTGATACTGTAAAATGGATGATACAGGAATCTATGAAAATTAGAATAAAATTCTAATTGTCATCATACATTTAAGTGTGGTATAAAAACATGACATGCCGTCAGAGATTAAAGTGTTGTGATTTAGATTGCAAAATTCCCTCACACATACATCATACTTTGATGTATCTAATGAAGTAATAAATGAGTTAAAGTCACAATGTAGAATTTTAAAAATGTTTAGAACTGAAATATCAAGGATTTTTTTATAATGACCCATTTATCTACATGTATAACTGTGTGTGGAAGGAGGAATGTAAATTTCTTTCAGTACTTGGTACCGGTGTTCAATATTTCGCGGTATCAAAATATTATATGACACTGGCACTAGCTGATACAAATACAGTACAAGGCTCAGCAACTTTTTGTTGATTTTAGCTCTCACCTGTATCACATTCACTGGCCGTCTCCATGCCTTCCTCCTCAGTCTCTGTTTCATCTACTGCTGCCTTCACCGAGACTGGAGACTTGCTGGATAAGCTTCCCCCGGGTGATATCTGGAGGTTACTTCTGTTGACACACGGGGGACGTGGCAGTATCTTACACTGAGTTTTCCCCAGGACTCTGTTCATTATCTGTGATGCCGCTTTCTTTGATGGAGATATCACCATTTTCACTACCAGTCCCTTGGGACAGATTGCCCGGGCTTGTTTCTGCAGTTGCTGCCTTCTGGGACTTTTTCTTGGACTTTTACGAGGGGTCAAATATGGACTCACTGCTTTAGCTGGAGATGTGCAGGGTTTGGGAGCAAGAGGGCGATACTTGCTCTTCACAGGTGTTGTCTCTTGAGCCTTTTGTGCAAATTTTGATGGCCCTCTTTTAGGAGAGATCATTAGAGAAGAATAAGCAGCTACAATTTGCAAGGCTGATTTCATTGAGCCTCCAGAAGCCACAGGTTTCGGCTGTGCTGAGGAAATACTGCTCATTGTTCCAATGAGCTGGGATCTGTTAGGGTTGCCTTGGTCGTGGTCAACAGGAAGTTTAGTTGGCGTAAGTTTGTTCACATTAAATCTATTTTCAATTGGTATTGCTAGTAACCTTTGTGGCTGGGTATGTTCGGATGTCTGTATTTTCTCTTGAACTGTAGAAGGAGTGTTTACTGAGGGTCCAGCATTGTTCACTGGTCTGGGTGACACTACATTTGTGGCCTTTCCAACAGATGCTGAATGAGTCTTTGTTTCAGTCAATATTTTCACTGGTCTTGGAGAACTTACTGAACTGTTTCCAGAAGCTACCAGTGTAGTATCATGACTGTTGTCTGAAACATCAGACACACTATGAAAGGAACTGAAATCTTGGATCATGTTGTCACTGAAAAACACATTTCCCACAGTGCTTTGACTTGTTGTCTTTCCTTTGTTTTCCCTTTGTTCAGTATCAAAATCACTTTCACAAACAACTGCATTCTGATTGGAATTGGTTTCCGTCACTGACAAGTTCTTCTCTTTGCCTTTGTCTGTGGAGCTACCAGAAACACTGTCCATCACTCGTATCAATATCGGACTGCCTGGGTTCCCCAGGAGTTCACTCTGTCCACTCTCTTGATGAAGGGGAATAAATCCAGGTGAAAATGGAACTTTCTTGGTACTAGAAAATTGAAAAAAATATGTTTGCAATTTAGCTACAGCACTCTTATGATGAATTTACACTTTGGGTGAATTTTTCTTTTTCAAAGCATTACAAAATAAATGGATATAACAAGTTCTCTAATAACAAATCAAAATTAATTGACATTTGTCCCTATCACTTTGCTATTACATTATTTTGTTTTACAATCAAATATCATCCACAGAAAATTGCCCATTTCTATCATTTCTTTCTTATGATTTTCTTTTTTGCTTAAATCTACAAAAACAGGTAAGGAATCAGTCTACTTACTTGTTCAGAGACTCGTGAGATTCTTTAAAACTTTGATTCGTGCTGCATTTGAGATTTTCAGCGTCATTACTGTCAGTCTTCTTCATCTTCACTGTTGGTTCAATCGTGTCTGGAGAAATACATCGCTCTGTCTGGGAATTAGAGGTACTCTTGATGTCACTGGTGATCACCTCTGGAGTACTCTCAAAGGAAGAGCTGACGGTTCCCGTATCACCGTCTGACCACAAGTCCGAGACAGCTCTACCACAAGTCACTGGTTTATCTCCAAGTGGAGGCAGAGTGGTTGGCAAGTTACGACTCTGAGACGACGATGTGCTAGATGTGTGTTTCTGACAACTGATGATAGGCATGCTTTGATATGATGATGTTGTAAAAGGTTGACTTGATTCCATAGAATCGGTCACTATTGCACCTGGGTGAGTCTGTATTGCTGTGGTTTGTACATACACAGTTTGACTGCTGTCCAACAGAGGGGCAGTTGTTGTTTGTTTGCTCAATTCATTGACATAATGATCTGATGACACTGAAACTAAATTAGTGAGTTGGCTTGTAACTGCTGGTAGAGCACTTGATGTCAAAGGTGACTCTAAGCTTTGTGTGCCAACATACGAAACACTGGGACTAGATAACAGATTGAGTGCTTGGCTGCTTGACTTGGTAAGTCCAGAAGTACTGGATAAGGATAAACTTAATTCTCCGGCTAAAGAAAGTGACTTATTTGTCAGTAGAATTGCATTCAGAGGCAGTGCTTCATCCTGTGTTGATCCTGATGTCAGTAACACAGGTGTAGATGTACTGGAAACAGTGGAGAGGCTGGACTTCTCTGGGGTCAGGAGTGGCGATACGACCAAAGTTTGGATTGGATTTGGGTCCTGTGATGCAGTCATAGGTGTAGCAGGAGCCGAGTTAGATCTGGAGTCATCAATCTGGAACAAAGATACATGTATATGTATATTCCACTGATAATCTGTCGTGATGAAAATTAAATTGAAAGAAAAAATTTCTTTCAAAACAAGATAAATACTTTGATTTCATCTTTATTTGCTGAAGAAATAGGTAAAATGACCGTCTTATTAAAATCAAAGGAAGTATGGTGCATAATTTACCTAGTATACTCAAAATGATGAATACTTTACCCACAGAAATTAATGCTCATGATTGTTGAAAACAAAAGTAGTTCTTTTCAAGCTCAAGGTGTTATTGTATCTTAGATTTTTGCACAGATTGATACCAAGATCTAATTCAGAAGGTAATGCTTGGCCCTACCATTTGTTTGCCTGCAGACTCTACGGGGAGATTGACGCTGGAGGACCTCTGTATACTCGCCCTCCTCTCCACTTCCTCGTCACTGCTGGCCAGGATCTCACGGATCTTCAGCTCCTTGCACCATGTTGGCAGTCTCTCGGTTTGTTGATCCCTTGGGGGCATCATATCACACGAAGAAAACACTCCAGTGAAACGAGGAAACTCAGGCAACTTCTTTGTCAGTTTGAAGTTCTGTGAAAATCAAATAATATTTGCAATTCCCTTGTAACCAGAAACGGGGATTTTTTTTTTTGCAAAATATATGAAATAATTACAGATGAGTTACAAGTAAATTCTCAAATTATCAGGCGAGCCTTACTTGAAAATATGACTACCTTGATAATATTTTGAGAAGCTTTAGAGCTAGTCATATTCTTGATGCGGACTCTGATTTGCTCCTCTGTTTTACTCGGAAGAAGAAATTTCCTAATGAGCTGGTGGAAATATGGCAGATGCTTAAACTGGTCTAATCCAAGAACCATTAGCCTGCAAACACACCACATATACTTATTATAATTGATACCATATAATGAAACTTAGTTCATCATTTAATTATCTTTTACATACAATACTGAAAGTGAAAAGTATTTGATTAATATGCACATATACAACAGTCATATACATGTACGTGTAATCGTGAACAAATTTTGTGTACATTTAAAATAGAAATTAATCAAAATAAAGAACACCACCAACAGACCAAGGTGTCAAGAACTGAACGTTTACATTATCAAGGGGATGTTCTTGTTTCCAAAACACTTTATTGTCAATCACTAATAGTTATCAGTGTTTTTCATTAACTAAATAATGTTTAATGGTTAATTAAATTACTTTTAAAAATAATGACAGTATGATCAGGTAAATCCGTTTGTGCCTACCTGTCCTCTGATTCTGTAAACACCACCCTCCTGTTTGAGCGGTCCACATCCTCCCTGAACAGAAATGCCCCGTGGGGGAGCAGCTCGGGGTACATGAAGACAGGGCTGGTCCAGATCAACTGTTTCTGCTGACTTGTGAAATGTGGGATGCATTGTTTGTTGGACTGAAGAGTATCCCCGACTGATTTTGCTACAAACACACCAAGTTTAGCATTCAAAATACCACGAATACAGAAAAACCATCCATGCATGAGGATTAATTACCGTAAATGTACTTTATTTGGCTGTGTATTCTATTTAGTGCTTTTGTCAGAATGCAGCTTCCACTGAATCAAGTAAATCGCTAAATGCCATGCATATATGTAAAATAACAGTCAATTTCAGAAATAATTCAAATGAACGCAAAGTTGTTCAAAAAAGATATTTCCGCAAAATATTGTACACATCAAATATAATACGTTCACAGTAAATCATCCATACAAGTTGATATGTCATAATAGTTTACATGTATTTAACATGTTAAAAACCAAAGGTAAACAAAGAAAAGGCCTCACAGCAGATGTAGAAGCATTACAATGAACATGTAAATTGATGTGAACAACATTAAATACTTACAATGAACATCTCCAACAATGTTCAAGATGAGATCTTTCTTCTGTTTTGACAAGGTGTGGTAGTTCTGTACAAGTAACGAGGCAATGGACTTTTCAGAAGAGATATACTGCACTTTCCTATCTGTAAACCCAAATCAAATGTTGATGTACCGGTAGTTCTCATTTAAAAACTTTTGAGGAAGAATGGGTAATTTTTACAGTTTCAGAATTTCAACTTCTTTAAAATTAACTTAGTGTATGAATTTTTTTTCAAAAATAAAGAAAAAACATGTTTTCTTTTGTATTATAACTTAGCTTAACCTTACAATGCATATAGTATAGAAAGCTGACTTTTAAGGTGGAATAGCACACCTGAAAAAAGTCACTAAAATTTAAAAGTAAATTATTTGATTCTGAAAGATATAATGGTAAATAAACTGAACATATGTCAAATAAGTGAAAAAATTGCAGTTTGGGGATAAAAAATGAATATTTAAAAAAATTCCATTCAGTAAGTTACAACAAGAGCCCCTGCGGGATTTGAACTTGGGATGTATGATTCACAAGCCGGACACTTTGTCCACTCGGCTATGAAGTAAGTTACATGTTAATGTCAATAAAATTTAATAAAACGAATGTTGTTTCGATCAGAGGTCAGCCGTTTTGTGATGACGTGTTATTCCACCTAAGATTGCACCAATCTACGATAATGAAATGCACCTACTTTACTTCACCTTAACAACTGGTGATACAAATTTGAACTACTTGAGTGAATCAACTTCATTGAAACACATATAATTTTATATCTGGATTAACATACTTGGCTTGACCCTCTCAATCTGTTCCCACTCCATGTCTTTGTTGACGAGTTGGACGGCCTCCGGAAGGTTTGCTGCGTTGTACAGGGAGTGTGGCGTGATACACTGGGTGTTTGTGATGCTGAACTGATTCAATTCCATCTATAAGTAAAGTAATTTACTTGCATCTAAATTGGCATAACTAATTAAAATGACACATCTGACATGTCCATATCAAAAATCAGTAACATGATTATGGGAGGTAATTTGTCATAATGAAGTCAATTTTAAGTTAAAAACCTGAAAGTTATTCCCCTTCTAAAATCTTAAAAATAAAGTTTAAGTAAGTCTATTTGTCTCCAGCATTATGTTTTAATTTTAAGGTTAAAAATTAATTAATATATTTGCATTAACTAATAAATTGATGATAATGACCCTCATTGGTTTGTGTGCCTTACAAGAAGATTCTTGCTGTAATCAGCGACCTCTTTGTACTCGGACTGATTTCCCATGGCCGATACATACATCTGTGTCAACAGCTGTACGTGCTGGGGAAAGGGAAATTGAAATTGTTAAAAATCAAATTAAACTTATCAAAACAACATTTCTTACCCTATACATACATGTACATGTAATAAATCATTCATGTTTTTGAATTGTAATTCCATGGTTTACCTTCCTCATCTGGTCAGCTATCTGCTCCCTTTCGTTATCAGACATCACGTAACTCTGACTCTCAGCACTCTGCTGTCCATCTGATTCTGACGCCTGTCTTTTGTAATGAGCTCTAAAATCAAAAGTTGTGTGACATAAACAAATCTTGCAAATTTAAAAAAAATTGAGATAAAGGGAATGAGTCCTTGACGAAGATGGGTTACGTAAAAGGTTATCACATTAAAGCCTGCAAAGAATATTTGAACTTTAAAAAAAAAGTGATTTACAATTTTGTTTGCAAGAAAATCGAATTGCTGATACTCATACTTTGCTTTAAACTTCATGACTTTTTTCTCTTCTTCCTCCATTGGCTGGGTCTCTTGGTAGTAATCAAAGAGTTCATCCATCAGCTCATTCATTTCCTTCTCTGTGCAACGATGGACAAATCATTAAAAACATGGAATAAAAAGCATTATAGTGCATTGGTTATTTGTTTGAGTACATTGCAAACAAATTGCAAACTTCATGTTCGTTACTTCCAATGTTGTTGTAATTATAGGCCTGTCAATTAAAAAAACAAATTAAGATAATTTATTGCCATCTGGTGAACTTTTCACAACTAATAAAAGAGCATAACCAACTGACTGGATATCTTGACAGCGCGGTCGTCTCGTAACTCCTCATCACTGTCAATAAGGTCGTCCACTTCTGCCAGGTAATTATACTCTGGGTCCTTCTCCTCGTCATCCATACCATCATTAGTGTTCTCAGATTCTGTTTTAAAAGAACAAGTTTTGATAAAATAATTTAGGACAGAATGTGCACAAGATATCTGTGAAATCTTTAAATTCCATGTTTGTAAATGATCAATGATTAATTGATTAACTGTCAAAGGAAGGATACAAGGCTATCAATTTTGGACAATCCACAAAAATTAGGCCCTATCAATAAACAAGTAAATCATACAACTACATGTACTTTGAAATTTAGACAATTGGCATTGCAAGTACAACAAATAGAGGCAGTCCAGGCAAGATACCTGGAGGTTTGTAGAGAGATTGAAGAAATCCCTGCCAGTCCTCATCCTCACATTGAGTGTCGTACATGTCAGGGGTGAAGTCCGGGGGGACAAAGGTCGACTCAAGGTCAATGATGGAGGTGTCCTCTAAGGACAGCTTGGACCGAGTTCTGGCTGCTATTGTCTGCTCCTCCTGTACAGGGTAACAGGAATTAACATCATCAAAATAAAAGTCAGTATAAATTCTCTCTTTGTTGTTACATACAGGCTATGAAGGTAGTGAGCATTGTCAAAAAATCTTTTAGTTATGTCATTTTTTTCTTCAATGATTGCTATTTTCATAGCTCATTTGAACCATTCAGAAGAGCATATTACCACAAAATTTACAAGTACGTCTCTTTGAATCTCTCTTAAAGAACATGGTACATTTTCAGTCATATTTTGCCCTGTTTTAGAGCGATTTTTAAAAATATCACAAACAATTGAATTGTAATGTTTATTTGCACAAAAATATCCATAAATTAAGAATCTATAAATAGTTACTTGATTAGACTTTTACAAGGTTAATTGTGCAGGGTTTTTTTTAGGGGTCGTAGGGGGCCTGTATTCGGCCCCATTCCCAACGGTAAAAAGTATGTGTTTTTCCCAATTTCATCACAGAAAATTCCCAAAAGTTAAAAGCAAATATCGTCTAAGAAAAAAAATCCCGAAATTCGTGAATAGTAAATTGGGATCGGGGTTTTAAAAAAATCTAAACCACATGCTCCACATAAGGGCTGCCATATTGTAACTGTCAACCATGTCGCACAATTCAAAGTATTACAGAAAAAAAATTAAACTGGATGATGTAAAAATGGTTAAACACATACTTTTCTAACAATACGGTTTAAATGTCTTATTTGAAATTATTTAGAGATATGTAAGGTATGACATTTTTCCCAATTTCATCCAAATGTCGCTATTTTTCCCAAATGGAAAGGCCCAGGCCCTTGTTTTTAGGACCTAAAAAAAAAACCTGTTGTGACGTTATAAAAAGTGCATTTTCCCGTAACTTCATAAAACTGAGCAGAAGACACTAGTTTCTTAGTGGTTTTTTGAATAGTAGAATATGGCCGCAGCTGTCGCCCACGATGAAGCTCACATTTTAGCTTTATCATGTAATATTACATAAAATATCTTAAATTTGTTGTGGGTGACGGCTGCCAACACATTTTTCTCTTCAAAAAACTATGAGAAAATGTGGCATTTTTCATCATTTTTTACCAAATCCTAGCAATATGCCAAAATGTTGAAGTCGTAATTATTTTTTGAAACAAGATAAAAGTGTATAACTTGGTACTTTATATATACACACATGTTCAAGATGGTATATGTGTATTTTTATGAGATTTGAAAAACTTTTGAATTTTAGGGCAAATATTGAAAGGCACCTTCTTCTTTTACTCTCATTACTACATGCAAGTGGTTTATTCATCTGCTTATACATGTTTTCAAAGAAAAAATCTAATAATTACCCGTAATCTCTCACTCATTTCTTCAGCTTCCTGAAACTTCTTACTCAGAGATTGCCGATATGATGGAATAAGCCTAGGTGGACCCATGGGGCTAAGAAATGGCTACAACAAAAAAGAGCAGGCTCAAACTTCTGATGAATAATAACAACTAAATCAATGGTTTATGCTCATCTCTTTGCATGACATATCCCAATAACAAAAAGAACATGTAAATGGCTATGACAATACTGTGTGACTAACCCCTTTATATTCTTTCTCTGTAGTCGGGGTGGTATGGAGGTCTGCAGCTGACCCCAGGGAGGATGAAGGAGTCCTGGGGGTGAGTGGAGTGGAGGGACAAGGAGAGCCAAGGTCACTGACCTGTGATGATGTTACACTCTCACTGTCCTCATCACTGAAACTCCCCTACAAAGTAAGCAAAAATTGTTAATCTTACCTCAACAACAGAACAAATACACCATTAAAAACAAGAGGCCAACAGGCCTTAACGGTCACCTGAGTATCATAGCCCATACACAAACCTTTTGATATATATATACATTTAATTATGGTAAGCTTCATTCTGGAGTAAAATATATACAAGTGAAAAGCTGTCAATGTGACAGCAAACCGGGTTTTCTTTTATGTGAACTTTATCCATAATCCATGTCAACCCATATCCAGTGAAATGGTGTACCCCTATATGCAATATTTTGCCAAAAAGTGACTAAGTTCAAAAGCTGGTATTTTTTTCATAAATTATCGGAAATCAAAATCCTAGCAATATGCACACCTCTATATATGTACAATTGATCTCCAAAAGAACAACTTCCTATCTTGAAAACTGTAGGAGGAGTTATCCGTACAATGAGGGTACCCTATATGCAATATTTTGCCAAAAAATGACTAAGTACAAAAGTTGGTTTTTTTTCATAAATTATCGGAAATCAAAATCCTAGCAATATGCACACTTCTGATATATGTACAATTAATCTGCAAAACAACAACATCCTATCTTGAAAACTGTAGGAGGAGTTATCCGTACAATGAGGGTACCCTATATGCAATATTTTGCCAAAAAATGACGAAATTCAAAAGCTGGTATTTTTTTCATAAATTATCAGAAATCAAAATCCTAGCAATATGCACACCTCTGATATATGTACAATTGATCTGCAAAACAACAACTTCCTATCTTGAAAACTGTAGGAGGAGTTATCCGTACAATGAGGGTACACTTTTGGCAGCCGCCCGCCCGATATTTTCACCATTTTAATAACCGTATTTTTCCTTCGGAAAACCCGATTAAAAATGCAGCATTTATTTTATGTCTAATGCTTTGCGAGTCTGACAATTTCATAAAATGCTGTAAACTAAATTTAATTCCTGTGTGTGGAACTTTCAAGAGGTTGGTAACAATAATCTAGTCACAAACATTTCTTGCCACAAATCAGTCCTTTCATAGTACAATGTATATACTTTAAAGTTTATCTTCAAAGGCTCTGTAACAAAAATTATTCCCAAAAACAAGTTAATCACTGGTTAATTATGAATAAAAGTTGCCACAGGTTACAGATGATTTACAGTAAGTGTATTGTCACAGAACTGTATCTTCATTGAGACTTTGATTTGTCAAGTATTCCAACCCTGATATACCACTGACCGTCCCGCCAGTAATGGACTGACCTCTTTCTCCTTCTCCGGGTTGTAATCATCATCCTCCTCCTCCTCCTCGCTCAGTTCAATGTCCAGAATGGTTTTCACATGTTCTTCCTTCTTCTTTAGTGGTGTTAAAGGCCAAGGATGCATCACCTTTCAATATAAACCAGGCAACATAGTGTAATATTTGTACAGTTAATATGTCACGAAACATTCAATCTTCCCTTTACTGACATGCTATAAATTTAATTTTTTCCTTACATCCCCCTTTTCCTCGATTGCTTTCTTGACCTTTGCCCTTGTCATCTTAGGTTCATAGGCTGCTTCCTTCAGTTCATCTTTCGAAGTGACCTCATTTAATATGGTATTCCTCACCATGGCAACCACATGCTCATTTGTGATGACTTGCTGCAAAAAAAAAAAAACCACCGTCCGAAATATATATTACCAGTATCAAATGATAAATCCATACCTACATGTATCAATTATAGTTTTTCTCAAAGGCAATTATCAGCAGGTATTATATCCGAGGGACCTCTTGAATGAAAGCTCATTATATCCAACGGTTCTTCACAGCAGAGACATAAATAACAAAAAATAATGTTATTTATGTCTCTGTTCAAAGTGAGATTTCTAAACAACAATATACCTCTGTACGTAACATATCTTAAATTTATATCATGTAAACATTAGCTGAGTATTTCCTAGTTCACACACAATGGCAATAGTACATCCATGTTGGCCCAAATAGGATAGTATAGGATCTATTTAAATTTAGTCATAGTACTAATTTCAGTACAAAGCTGATATTAATTTTGAACAATGTATGCACATTATGACAATTACAATAAACTTCACATGTATTTTATTATTAGGCTCACATGAAGTATTGTTTTGACATTGTAGGCAGTCAGTTTATTTCTACTGGCATTCTCCTCCAGTGCTTTCTCCAGTTCCCCCTCTGACTCCTCTTCAAGAATATGCCAGCCCTCACTGTCAGAATCATCGGAACACTCGTTGTCAGCCAGGGCTTCCTCTCCTTGGGACAAATCATCCCCTTCAGAGGGCTGCTTGCTCAAACACAACTTTTTTCTCTTGCAGCTCTTTATTAAAGTTGATTTTCTGTAATCATGAATTTTTCTGGGTAACTTAATAAACAAAATTGAGTTGTATTTTCATGAGATATGAATCTTTAAAAAGTATAATGTTGTGGATTATGTACATAATGTACTTTTTAGTGTTTCTGAGATGAAGCATCAGAGATAACTAGTATTTATGTGGTATTTAAATAATACTAGACGTTACTAATATTACTAGAACATACGTTTCTCCTAGTTCAAGAAACAAGTATGCTTACAGAGAAACTGACAGTTTTCATGTAAGCTAATTCACACTCTTTTACAATTCACACCACTGAGAAAATTATGTGCATCTTATTTTAAAATATCTTCATAAAACCACAATAACTGAATAAGGTAGTGGCGGCTTTATAAATAAGAGCCTCAATATACATTAACATGATTTTTACCCTTGGCTTCTTTTGATTCCCCTTGTAGGTGTTCTCGGTGTAACTTTAACAGGTGGCTCCCGTAGTTCACTAATGTTTATAGTGTGTAACGTGTCCGTATTTATTTTTTCCCTGGTTACAATGCCTTCATTACTGCTTTCTATGGATCCATCATTAACATCCATTGTATCAGTTTCTCTCAACTGCAGCCTACTCTGTTCTCTACTTTCATTAGTGTTTACCCCTTTTCTGATGATTCTAGATTCCTCATCGTTTTCTTCATCAGCAGGGCCAATTGAACTTTTCACATCTTTCTCTGTTTCAGTGGATCCGTCAATATTCATTCCTCTAAAATTCAAATAAGCATCATTCATTACATGTGTCCTTCCAAATTATAAAGTTATTCATGTTATTAGGATTACATTATCAACATTATTTTGGTTGAAAATCTTCCGAATAAAAAAGTTGATAAAATAGAAAAAGTGTTCATGGAGTCCAGAACTTAGGATAGAACGTCTAAAACATAAACCAGTTTTTAAGATTCGTGCCAAACAGGCGCCTTACAAGGAAACCACTCATTTTTGTTTTAAAAAACTGAGTAGAAAAGAGAAATGTTCAATGACTTTCTAATAAGCATTGAATTTTATTAAATCATGGTGTTTTTCATAATAATACTGACCACACTGCACGAAACAGCAAGTTGTTGTTGTTTACATTCATTGTTTTGGATTGTACGCTTTGATCCAATCCGACAAGCAAAATAAAAATTATGTTCTCCGAACCCGACTTGAGTAAATTCATACATTTTGTTTCCGATGATATCAAACGAAATGCGACCATTCAATGAAACACTTTTAACTGCAAAATATGACATATGAATACACTATACTATCATTATATTGTTTAAATGTAATCTTGAACAGACAAGCATATAATTCGTACTATAATTTCATCGGGTTCGAAAACATTTAAAAAGTTGAGCTCAATTTGGCGCCTTTTAGAATTTGTGTGGTGGCTAACCATGCTAACACTTAAACAGTATGAGGTTAATAGAACCACATGTTAAGCTTTTTTTTAAAAAAAGCTTACTGTCTTTAGAACAAACCTTAAACAGCAATTAGTTATCAAGGGATAGTTGAATTCTTTTTTTATATATAAATGTCACCTTCCTCTACATAGCATGGCGAGTGGATTAATTTATCCAAACATTTTTGACCTCGGGTAAAATGCTGACGATGGGCCCTCCACTTTGAAGGGTCCAAAGTGGAGGGGGTGGAGCTTGGTGTGTCAATCTTAATTCAGAGTCCGCTTGATCTGTCATTCCAATTTCATCATGCATCTAATAGCTAAAACATATTGGTTGTTTATTAGAAGTTTAATTAAAAAGGGGGGGGGGGGTCCTAACATTTAATGATTTTGGCAACTTCAAATGAACTTTATCAGGATACATAAATTAATCTATGTTTGTGTGACAATTATTCTGAGTCCAGTGAAACTGGAAACAGGAAGTTAACTCACCTCAATGTTGAGAGATTTATTTTTTTTTCCTTGAATAACAAATGTTAATAAATTAATTAATAGATCTAAAAGACCATTATCCATTGACTGTCATTATTCATTTCGACAATTACACAGATATAAACTCCATTTTTTTTTTTCATGATATTCATTGTATATAATGAGCAAATTTGAATTATGGGAGGGGAGTTTTATGTGCCGGTGTTTAAAAGTCATATAAATAAAACAATGTTGTGGCCCATTCTGTTTCTGATAACATAATTGGAATGACAGATCAAACGGACTCTTATATAATTAAGATTGACACACCAATCTCCACCCCCTCCACTCTGGACCCTCCAAAATGGAGGGTCCATCGTCAGCATTTTACCCCAAGCCACATTTTTGTGTCGTGTGTCGTTTAAAGCTATACACGCTATAATTTACGTCAATTTTGAATGACAGTGAAAACGCATGTGTTTGTCTACTTATAAAAGTTATCCTTAATCTGTTAATTACAATGGTGAATTCCATCTCGTTACAAAGATATAGATTTTTAATTGTTTATTTTCGTGCCAGGAAAATGTACCTTTTCATGAATATTGATGAAGGAAGAGCGAAACCGACCTCATTGCGCATGTCCGCGGAGAACTAGGTGGTCGTTATTGTTTGCCTAATAAATATCCAACTTTATTTTTAATATGCTTAACAGTTGTTAATTTGAAATACATACACGTATAATGAGTAAAATACATTTGTGATTCACGATACCCTTACTTCTGCATTAACACTTATAGGATCTATAAATAGCACATAGGGGAAAACACAGGTCTACGTCATTTTTTTTAAGGAAGTATTCATATCTACTCACAGGCTTGTATTATTTTCTTTTGTTTGTACTCGTATATCGGAAAAATGTATGATTTACTGAAAATATCCTTTCCTTTGTGAAACTATCACAATTATGAAGATGTTGACCCTTCACCAGTTGTGGTATGATAGACTAAATTTAGCTGTCGATATCACGTGATAGATTGATATTCACGAGGAGGCATTACTTTCCTGGCAGGAAAATAAATATTTTTTATTGTTTAATATTTGATATATTTGTTACGTGATCGAATTGAGCATTATAATTAACAGCATAAAGGTAACTTTTATTAGTAATCAAACACATACATTTTCCCCTTTATTCAAAATTGACGCAAATTATAGCGTGTATAGCTTTAAGCCTGCGTGTCTAAAATTGAGAACTGTACTGTGTACCCGAGCTTGTAAGTTGATATCGACTATAGGGTGAGAGAGATCTTAGGAAGGGTCGTTGACTCGCATTATTATCTGTTCGGTTTTGGTGTGGTTTTTCCGATAGCGTCACATTTAAGTCTGTCAGCTACGTCATGCATAAACAATACCCGCTCCTTAACCACAAACTTTCTCATTGGTGGAATCAGCTTACCGCTGATTGGCTGCTGGTGCAGACTAATTATATATGCACGGACAAAACAACACTGAACTTGGCAGAGATGGTATTTTTGAAAGTGTGACAAAACATACATACGGTGCTTATAGCTGTAGCTCTACGAAGAAAATTTGGGTTATACTATGATATATAGATACAGTGCATTTATAAGATACTTACGAGAAACTTGCAATTTACGGCGCACGAAATATATACGCTACTTTTGAACAGATTAACATATCGTACCACATTGAAGAAATAATCCATTAAAAAATTCTTCATTCACTGAACTACTATTCATATAAGTAAAATTAATGTCGCTTAACTTTTCCCAAAATTTCTCCTAATAAACAATCATGATTATAGTCTAACCGACATCTGAAAGCGGATCAAGAATCGTCCTATGTAAACACACCTTTATATGGGGTTCAGAATGGTGTTTAAAGAAAATTCAGAGACAAATGAAAAGATGATAAGATCTAGTAAAACAAAGAACATCGTTTAAAAAGGGTACTACAGTAGGGGAAACCCCTTTTCCTCCGAGATACTAACTCCTTAAAGAAACCTTTTTTCTATCTAGTTTACTTTTGCATTTGAGAGAGAGAGAGAAAGAGAAACAATACAGTATTTAGTTTTATTTAATCAATAGTTTATGTACTCTGTATTTGTGAAAAACGACAAAGTGTCAGCTGATGTTATCTCCTTGAAGGCCTCGTAAACGGCGACTTTATAGTGCGATGTATTTATCTCCTTTCATAATTTTCTTTATTTTGCGAAACACTGTTTCAACAGGGTTGAGGTCAGGAGAATATGTTGGTAGAAAAAAATATTCGACACCCACTGTTGGCAAAAAGTTGCGAAGCTCCCTCTCTGCCCTGTTATGGTGAATTGCTGCGTTGTCAGCTATCAAGACATCCCCTGGGTGGAAAACAGGTTCACCCTCGTCTGTAAAGCTTTGTGCGGCCTCTGCAATGAACTGAACATATTCCGTACCATTTGAAGGTCCATCGAAGATTTTTACATATTTAACCCCACTCATTAATTCCAACTACTGCATTTACAGTGAATTTGCATGAGGATTGTACCGAGTTAATTCTATGCATGGACGGCCCTTAACTGAATGACCGTAATTATTTTGCCCATCCGTAAGTTTAATTCCCATTTCATCCATGAATTTTAGAGTGAATGGATCTTTCTGATTGATATGATTGATAAAATGCTGCGTATAATTCATATTCTGTGGAGTGAATCGGTTTTTATCTATTTTTGATATTCGTTCATGGGTCATATTCAAGTCCTTTTTCAGTGTTACAGAAATGGTACTTAAAGCCACGGTCTCTATAGAATTTGAATTCTTCAATAGTTCGTCTCTAACAGTTGTCAAGGGCATTGATGGTCTAACATGCTTCAAAAAACGGACGTACTCCAAATCTTCTTCCAACACTTTCTTTTTTCTTCCTCGGTTAGTTTGAACTGGTACTTTTACGCACCCTTCATTACAATAATGAGTCCAGTATTTAGTAATTGTGGTAGGGCTTACTCTAAACTGTCGAGATGCGGTTTTTGGCAATCCTCGGGGTAAAGAGTATTCTCCAAGCCGCGCACCATTGCTTTCCAAATAGTCTATTATACCTCTCCGATAGTCAATTCCCGTTGGAATTCCCTTCTCATACACCCTTCCTGCATTATTTCTTCTGTTGACTGTTAACATGCCTTTAAAATCAAATGTTATAAAGTTGATAAGTACGAAAGACGAATAGGGCCACTTAAAAGAATATTTTTATCTCGTAATTACGAGATAAGATCTCGTTATTACGAGTTAATTATCTCGTTATTACGAGAAAAGATCTCGTAATTACGAGAAAAGATCTCGTTATTACGAGTTAATTATCTCGTTATTACGAGTTAATTATCTCGTTATTACGAGAAAAGATCTCGTTATTACGAGTTAATTATCTCGTTATTACGAGAAAAGATCTATTTAAAATGTCGCGTTTCATTATTCTATTCTTTTTATGTAAAGTGTATGAACTACTGCAATGTCTATTGATATATACATACTTAGCATAATCATCGTTTAAAAGCGTACGCATAATTTGATATAAAATCGGATCAAGCAGTTTTAAAGAAATTTCAGAAGAAGTAGCAAAGCAGATTGATTAATAAATTTATCGAACTGTTTATCAATAATTAAGAAGGATACGTGTAATTTGTTTTCAGACTCCAAAATGTTAGTATACAAAATCTCTTATTTTCAATATACATGTAGGTTGTGTATAAACATATAAAACACACACTCGGGTAAATCATGTATATCCATATCCATGACTGAAACTATAAAGTCATTAAAGTTATCTGTAACTTTTACGACTATAAGACTACCTGGTATTTACTTCGTAGTGGGATTATGATATATATAAGTTAAATAGTAAAATTACATGAAGTTCTTTTCTTTTATTCATATAAGATAAAATGTCAAATCCAATTATTGATATGTAGAAATTAATGAAAAATGATCGTGTTATTTTTCAATATTAATCAATATTGAATCAACGTTTCTTGAATGAAAAAGACTGAAAGGGTGATCCAGTCGAATTCTTTTCAGAAACGCACCATTTTATGTAGATCTTTTCTCGTAATAACGAGATCTTTTCTCGTAATAACGAGAAAATTATCTCGTAATAACGAGATCTTTTCTCGTAATAACGAGATCTTTTCTCGTAATAACGAGATCTTTTCTAGATCTTTTCTCGTAATAACGAGATCTTTTCTCGTAGTAACGAGAAAATTATCTCGTAATAACGAGATCTTTTCTCGTAATAACGAGATAATTTACTCGTAATAATGAGATCTTTTCTCGTTATTACGAGATCTTTTCTCGTAATTACGAGATCTTTTCTCGTAATTACGAGATAATTAACTCGTAATAACGAGATCTTTTCTCGTAATTACGAGATAAAAATATTTTTTTATGTGGCCCTATTCGGCTTTCGTAGATAAGAATATACAGTTGATAAAAGGGGAATCGTACAGGAAATGTTACCGTCAACACCTACATGTATTATATGTATCCCATATATAATGTAACAATAATATCTGTTTTTTGTTTTAAAATATTTTTATATGTCCGTGTCCAAAGAATTCCCAGATTTTCGCCTGTTTTATTGTATTATATTTATGTCAAACTGGCAGACATTTTTTTTCTTCAAATCTTGCTAGAAAAATAAACACATCAGATGCAGAAATTGTAGCGATTTTCTCATTCTAATAAGAACTGCTGAAATACATACTTGATTAATAAATACTTTTTATGAAAATCGCATATAATCATTTTTTTGTGTATCTGAAATAACATAAAATAGAAGAGGATAGTATATATTGGTCGTGATCTGCGACGATTTAATAATTTATTGATATAAATTCTTTCAGTTATAATAAGCTAGCGCCCCTACCCCCACCCCCACCCCACCCCCCCCCCCCCAAAAAAAAAAGAAACTTTTTTCTCGCATCTGACTTTTTTGCCACCTCACCTTTTAGGATCATATCACAAAAACTGAAGTGAGTGAAATTGAAGTCATAGGTACTGCGCACCCCCCCCCCCCCTCCCGGATTTCATAATTCTCGAATTCTCGAATTTCCCTCTCGTTTTTTGGCTTGTCAAAATTTTCCGGATGAGTCTGGCCCCCCCCCCCCCCCAAATTTCAAAAATGATACCAAGTGCCTAGAATGGAGGCTTTGTCATTGCCTAAATTCATGACATGACGTCATGTAATAAAAGGCGGTCATGATCTATCTAACAATCGCCTTTAATGATAATCAACTTAACGACAGACAAAAAGATGTCGGAGATGACCATGTGGCCTGTGTTTAATTACTGTTATAATCAAAGATAAATATCTAAGGTTTGCTAATGAAAAATCTCTCACCTCGCCCTCGTTCTCTTACTATACCTGCAAGTTGCAATAAAGGTTAAAGGTCAGGTTTTATTTATGGAATCTCTACAATATAGCGGGAACTTTATTGTAATTTGGTTGGTCAATCAGATTGTGCACGAGATTTTAGCATTCATTCGGACACTATTTGTAAAAATTATGGCGCTCTCGAAAGCAGTACCGAATGCAGGTGATGAGATCGATTTGAAGATTCATTATTTGTATTATAATGAAAATCGTGTCTCGCCCATTTCTATAGAATTTACTGAGCTGATGTCCCTTGGATAGATCGGACTGGAAGCTGTCATACAGTCTCAGATTAAATACATCAGCCGGATGCCGACTCTGCAAATGTCATACAAGGACAAAGAAGGGGATTATGTCGACCTTTCTCAAGCCAATTTCTCAAAATTTCTCAGGACCGTTCGCACATCAAGTTCTGATGAAGTTTCTGTTGTTAATATCAAAGTATCCGAAGGAACTTCCCCAGGACATTTCCCGTCACCTACCATTGGTATTCCGCGATCCGGAGAAACGCCTGCTCGCAAGGAGTTGACTTTTCCGACACAGACACCTACAGATACTAATCCGGGAAGTGATACATGTGGGGATGAAGTTCTCGATCTATTTACTTATCGATCATCAATCGAACAGTCGATAAACGAGTTGCATGACGACATGAAAGAACTTCAGACAGAAGTTGAGAGCGCGAGGGAGTATGTGCAGAGCATGCAGGAAAAATATTGTAGGGCCCCCGCTCAAACCATTGGCAATGGTAAACAATGTGGAAATTGTCACTTGCGACTTGATCATACCGCGCGACAGTGCCATATTGAAAAATGCGTGACAAGCCAGCAGTGTGGGGATGTAAGTAAACACCCGGAAGAGAAGTCTATCCTGGAAGGTGCGAATGGTCATCTAAAACGACTAGAGAAAAATTTGCGAGAAAAAAACGTTGGATTTAGAGATGAAGCAGAAGGCAATCGATTCTGTCAAAATTCTTTTAGCCAGAAGATAAGAGGCCATTTGATCAATAGTAATAAAGAAAAATACCTGCTGAAAACATCGAATGGAAACTATGTACCAAGATCGGGTCTTGTTAATATTGACACTGCAAAACTGGAAAAATATTTTCAAGGCAAAGTTCCGGATAATGTCGAATTGGTTGCCAAAACCTTTCAAATGATTATAAAAAATTTCGACAGCGGACGCCCCAATGCTAGGTTAAAAACCCTGCTCGACCTATTTTGTGATTTGTGGAAATAAATTTAAAATATGTTTATTGATATTTAATAGCTTTTTTTAAAATGTGACATTACTTTTGGTCTTCAAATAATGCGTAGGTACGTGCCTGTGCCTAACGGCAGCTACGCCACTGTCCGGCTAAGAGTTAACACATGCAATGGGTGAAGAAATCATATAACATATATCGTCACTTTTTCGGAAATAAAAGGTTTGTCCCGGGTAAACGTGTCCGGTTTTGTTCCGTCCCGGGTTTATAATATTTGGCCATAATTTTATTAAATAACATTTTTTTACGGAAATGTTGAATAATCTAAGTATTTAAACTTAAATAGCAATGATAAAATAAACAAGTTTCCAAATTCAACGATGTAATTCGCTTAATATCGCCAAAATGTGTAACCCGGGCTCGCTACCCATTTTAGTCACCTGAAAAATGAAAATGTGTAATATAAATTGAAAAACTCATTCTGTGATAATTAAAATTTCAGCGAAGACAAAACAAGTTGTAATAAAGTATTCCTGCAAATTTCGTGCAGAACAAATGAATATTTTTTAAGAAATCAACAAAAACCCGGTTATCAGTTTCGAAAATCCCGGCCCGGCCCGGGTTTCGCTACTCATTTTAGTCACACTCTCTGGCTTTTGAGCTAAGACTACGCAATCGGTGTATATTTCACTTGAAACCAGCGTCATTTTAACTTGTTTTGACTTTTGACGCAAAAAATATAGATCGTTACATCCTACTGAAAGTCCAAGGTCTTGACGACTGCAGGATGCCAGCAGGCACTAAGCATCGTTTTTTTTAAGGGGGGGGGGGGGGGGGGGCAAAATAACTTGATAAGCAAAAAAAAAGAAAAAGGCAATTCCCAAAATCATGAAAATTCCAATCCGTGCCGTGGGGGTAGCGTGCGTAGTACGTTGTGTTAAAAATGGGTGCCCCCTACCCTCCACTTTTGTTGGAGCATGTAATATATGACACTGAAAATAAGGGATTTTAATTGGATTGAGTTGAAGTTACAATGAAAACTACCCGCACTCAACCCCCACCCCCTCACCACGGATTAGGATTTTCCTTCAAGATTTTGAGAATTCCCCCTGTTTTTGAATGAAGATAATACGTGATTGAATATCCTTTCCTAATTCCTTAATATTTCTTAATATAACAAAAACAATTTAAAATTTGATTGTTTTATCTTCCGCTTTCGAGCTTACATGCAATTATTTGAATGATACACGCATGTGCATTCCTAAAATAACATGAAATTATTTAATTTCAAGTGATAAACATGCACAAGATCAAAGAAAGACTGAAATTTCTTCTTAAGGACGTTGGATCCTGCAATCAAAAGTCTCTAAGTTTTTTTCTAAAGTATTTTTTAAATATCTACACACAAATCAGGCACGTAGCATCAGGGGGGGCCAGGGGGGGCCTTGCCCCCCACTTTTCCTCGTAGCAACAATTTTTTTAAAATTTGCATATAAAAAAATGTATTATAATGGAGTTGGCCCCCCCACTTTTTTGGAAGTTAGTAAAAAATTGATATGAAAATAAGGAAATGAGTAGTCAAATTGAAGTTGCCGCCCCCCCCCCCCCCCCCCCCCCCCCCCCCACGGATTAGGAAATTCATGATTTGGAGGTCAAAATTTTTGGTAGGGAAGAATTTTTTTTGGAAGTATAGTTGCGCCTACCCCCCCCCCCCCCCCCCCCCCCCCCCCCCCCCCCCCCCCCACGGATTAGGATTTTGAAGATTTTTGAAAACTTTAAATTTTCCCTTTTTTTTTTTTTTTTTTTGCTTGTCAAAATTAAAATTTTTGGATGGGTCTGGCCCCCCCACTTTCAAAAACGATGCTACGTGCCTGCAAATCTAAACCAAAATTCAAAACAAAATTTTGGGGTCTATCTGCTCCTTTCGGTGCTACGGTGTATTTAATATGACCTTTCTGCACTGAGAATGCAAATTGCACATAAATCGCTTTTCCCTCTATAATTTTTTATCGAAATGAACCATGGTATCAAATACAAATTTACATTATTTAGAATTAATAAAATTAATATAATCATAATGAAAAAGTTTGCAATTGTTTCACCTTATTGATATTTTGACCTTTTTGCACTGAAAAAATACTATTTTTATTCATAAACGATTCAACATGAAATTAAATAATTTAAAAGTCTCAAACTTTTTCTCAAATTATGACAGACTTGCCAAAAGAAACTTAAATATTCAGAAAATAAAACCAAAAGTATGGGTCTATAATGTAAATTTTGAGATATGGCATGAAATAAGCTAATTTTAGGGGAAAATTGGAGTTGATTTTTTCTTTACTTTTATGAAATATCACTTAAACATGCCAATATAAGTCGATAGAAATATTGAAATATTGTTGAAATATGTTCTTTGAAACAATACGAAGATATCCCAATGCATAAACTATCTGAAAATTTGGTCTGCACGGAAAATAAGAAAGCTAAAATTACGGTACTCTAAAACAACTGAGTTATGAAAAATGCTCATTTTCTTCTTAAAAACCTTCCGCCACAAAATATAGTCCCTTACTACACTCTCTAAATATGGAATTTTTTCTTCACTATTTTATTCAATAGAGTTTATTTGACATTGTAAAAAAGGAATTTACAAGTAGAATTCATATATGACACAGAATTTCCAGACTAGAGATGACACAAAATGGCTACCCAAAATCAGAGGATCGAACCTCTTTAAATAATAAACGTTCTGTTTGTGAATTTATGATCAGCAGTGAAAATTAAAATTCATTCTTTAAAACATAGCCTCATCGATCCATGCATGCTTCCACTGAGTAATTTTGTTTAGTTCAAGTTCAAGTTATGTATTAAAAACATGTACATGGGTATAAAGTCACTAGTAAAATTAAATGGTATTTTACGCTGACGATACCGTCATAATGGCGGAATCTATGGAAGACTTTCAAAGGTCCTCAACGAATTTTATACATATTGTACTCGGTGGAAACTTAATGTTAATGTTAATAAAACAAAATAATGGTTTTCTCCAAAGGTGCAACATCGAAAAAGCTTTTTTTTATTATAAAGGAGAAGTTATTGAAAATGTTAAAGAATTCAAATACCTGGGTATCGTTCTGTCAAGAACTGGTTCATTTACGAAAGCAAAAAAGCATTTCAAAAGGCCATGTATGGTGTTATAAGAAAAATTAGAAATTTTAATTCACCAGTAAATAGGCAATTTGATTTGTTTAATAAGGTTGTTTTTTTTTTTCTTTTCTTTTTTTTTTTTTTTTTTTTTTTTTTTGCAATTTTTTGTAATTACAATTTTCACATTCATACATACACAAACACACCACAGATTATAAGTAATTACACTATAAAGTTGATACAATCAGGAAAAAAAAACTATATGACTTTTGCTCTAGATCTTGTATATATTAAACATTACAGAAAAGATTTTTCCATTCAGACCATATTGTATTCTGTTCGTAAAAAAAAAAATTTCTAATTGCTAGACAACTTTCAATTTCATTAATATAAAGTAAATGACACATTAGTCCAGCAATGATTGGGGTTTTTTTATTACAAAGACATTGAAAAATATACTGTTTGGTAAATAAAATTAGAAAGTTAATGACTAAATGTCTCCGAATAATATATTGATTACATTAAAACCAACTCTCTTCGAGACAGTATTGTAAATATGCATACTCAAACTATTCCAGATAGCAAGTACAGTAGGACAAGATGTGAAAATATGTTCAATGGTTTCAACTTCACTCTTGCAGAAAGTACAAGTGTCATTATCAAATAATTTTAGCTTTTTCAAGTATGCTTTAACTGGAAGAAGCCTATGTAATGTTCTATATTGTAACCATTGTATAGAAGAGTCTTTAGTGACCTTGAAACATATTTTAAACACATCCTGTAAAATTAATTCAGGATATCCTCTTTGTACAATAGTGGAATTCCATCTTCTAATTGATGTTGGTAAAATACCTACTGTATTAGTATTAATTAGTTTGTAAATATGCTTGGTACATTTCTTGTATAAAAGAATTTCAACACAATGATAAGGAACAAAAGGACCAATGCTATGGCTGTAGGTTTCCTTACAGAACTTTGAACCTTTTACAAACTTTGCTACAGCACTGATCATACTGTTGTATTGCATAAAACATATTTCAAAATTGAATTTCTTTTCAAAATCAGATTTTGATAGAAATGATCCATTTTCATATAAAAAGTCTTTCACAATTTTAACACCTCTTCTGTACCAATCTTTATAAAACACAGGCTTATTATCCACCTTAATTTTAGAATTAAACCAAACTGGAACATATGTTATGTAATCATTTGAAATTCGACTTTGGTTAAAATGTGTATTCAATACAATAAGCCATGACTTCAGAACATCTCTCCAAAAAGTGTTGGTACAGTTGTTCAAAAGATTTTCAGTAAGGTTGTTTTACCAGTTTTATTGTACGGCTGCGAAATTTGGGGCTTTGAAAATCTATATATTGTTGAACGTGTACATATGAAAACAGTACTTAATTTAAGAATAAACAATACCAAATTTTATGATATATGGAGAAACAGGGCGCTATCCCTTGTATATTAATGTTTAAACAATAATAATTACATATTTGGGAAAAATGCTAATAAACCATGAGAACAAAATTGTACATACAGTGTACAGATATTCATTTTTACAACATTTTAATAGCGATTGTAAAAGCCCATGGATACATTGTATTCAACGAATTTTGAACATGTACTAGCTGGCTACAATATGTCTGGCAGAACCATAATTTTGTCAATATAGAATGGTAATCTGCTACTGTAAACCAAAGATTAAACGACCAATTTATGCAAATATGGTCCAATGATATAAATTGTTCTTCCAGAGGTCATGTGTATAAAATCTTAAAACCATGTTTTGGCTTTGAGAAATATCTTGATATTTTAATTACCTGTAAAACTAAGAAAAAAATTCATTAAATTTCGTACATCAAACCATCGTTTCCCTGTAGAGACAGGCAGATGGTATAACATTCCTTTGAATGAGAGGCTATGTCTTTTGTGTAATAAAGGTCTCATTGGTGATAAATTTCATTATATATTAAAATGTTCGGCCCTAGAAGAAATAAGGAAAAAAATACATAAACACAAAATATTGGAAAAGACCAAATTTTTTTAAGTTCTCTGAACTTATGACTAATTGCAATTGTAAATCGCTAAGAAAATTGTGTGTATTTATTTCAAACATTTTTGGTGCTGTTTGCTCCTCTTTGTTGTTTTCCTATTTTGTTCCTTTATACCAAAATCTTACATAAGTAGTGATTTATAGTCTGTCCTTTTTTATTTATATTTTTTCCCTGTATGAAAATGTACCTCTGACGATTTGTATTTATGTGTATTATATATACATTGTATGTTCCTCTTGTACCAAATTATTTGGTTTGAGCGAATAAACTGAACTTGAAATTGATTTAGTGCTAATTATTTCTAATTAGACCTAGGCCGCCGGACATTAAGGTGCCACCTGTTATGAAATCAATTATTAATCCTGAGTAATCCTTTTAATAAATTATCTATTATGTCAAGAGAATATTTTAATATTGAAAATGCCAAAAATGACCAATTTGATGAAATTTTGGTAGATGGTAGATGACCTGACATTTTTAAGCAATGAAACTGAAAGAAACAACGAAGACAAACATCAAAATGCATATGGTAAAACAATGCTATTAGAAATGTGTAAAGCAAACAAGATGCTACTTGTAAATGGGCGCATTGGTGATAATTTATCAGGGAGGCTAACATGTAAAGGTTCGAGAACCGTTGATTACTTTCTTCGTGATTATTCTACTTATAAATATGTGTCGAATATGAGAGTTCTTGAACAAAGCAAACTTTTTTCTGATTGTCATACACCTATTATATTGTATTTAAATCTACAGCGAAATACAAATTGAAGGTTGCATTGATTGTTTAGAAAAAAATCAAACCATGGGATCCTTCTAAAGAAAAAATATGTACAATCTATTGATACCGAACATCTTAGGTGGCAGGGGACAGTTTTTTTTATACAATTGTAGCCAAGGGATGCATGTCTTCGGAACTCTGTAACTAGAATTTCCTCAGTTCCCATTCAGCACAAATACCTTTAATTCACTCTTTATAAGGCCAATCACCAATTTCTGAAGAAAATTACTAATCAAAACCTGTAAAATTCTCTACATACTGACCCTTTCATATTTTGCTAATTTTTCATGATTTTTCAGCTTTTTAGACCTCCCCCCGCTAATTCCCTGCAGAGGGTTGACCTTCCGTACCGCGTGCATGTTGCACTATCACATGTCACAAACTTACCGGTGTATAGTTTTCAATGTCCCATCCACCTACTTTTCGTGTTATTTTACCTCCCGTCTGTAACTTGCAATTTCACTGTGTAAAGTCAGCACAACAGTCATAGCCGCAGGTTTCGCATTTTACTTCTGATTCTCATGTACCTAACATAAGGGGCATACATATTGCATATCAATTTCAACAAGAGACACCCCTCTAAGTAATGATAATCATTAAAAATCATTTCATGAATTTTAGCAACACTCATAAGCCTTCAAGTACAGCAACTATCAATTTTACAAAAATATTGACGGTACTTTATTCGAAACTGTCCCTTGCTACCTTAGCAAACTTTTATTATTGTTAGATAGCAGTTGTGTTGAAAATACCACGGATGTTGTTATTAATGATATTGTCGAAATCCTTAATAATATATAATTAAATAGATGCTGCTCAAATTGCCATAGGCTCAAGTATTGTTGGTGGAAAAATCAAATCTCAAAAATGCATACCAATTCAAAACCTTGGTTTACAAAAGTATGTCAAAAAGCTCGTACAAAATATCGTAATAGCAAAGTTTATTATTATAGAAAACGTACAGTAAATGCGCTTAAAAAATATAAAGAAAATGAAAAAAAAACTACAAAAAAATCATTGATAAAGAGCAGCTGAAGTACAGAAACAAAATTAGTAAACATTTGAAAGATACTAAAAACAAAAAATCCTGAAGAATATTGGAAAGTAATAAAAGTATAACAAAAATAAAAATTGCAAAAATCAATTGGTATTGATGATCTTTATCAGTATTTCAGAGACTAAACCGGTCTCCCGAAATAAGTGATGAAAATAATCACATGGTTGATACTGAAATTGCTAATTTACAGTATGAAGATTTTAATCACGATCTAAATAATTATATTACCCAAGATGAAATAAAAAAAAACAATTAAGAATTTAAAAAATAATAAAGCCAGTGGGGAAGATGGGATAAGAAACGAATATATTAAAGCAACACAGCAGTTAATGTTGCCAGTTTATGAAAAGATGTTCAATTTAGTTTTTTTGTCTGGTAAGATTCCCTCTATTTGGTTGGAGGGAAATATTATACCAATATACAAAACAAGGGTGTTAAAACCAACCCACAAAATTACAGACCAATTACTATACTATGCTGTATTGGAAAACTTTTTACCTCCATTCTTAACGAACGACATTTTCAGATGAATTTAATGTATTACATGAAAACCAAACAGGTTTTAGAAAAGAATATTCAACCATTGAAAATATTTTATATTCTATTCTAACTTTTAAGATTGAAGAAAAAGCTCTATTGTATGTTTGTAGATTTCGAAAAAGCGTTTGATACGTATGGCGAAAAGCATTGTGGTTTAAACTATTATCCCATAATATTTGTGGCAAAATGTTTAATATTATTTTCAATATGTACAGTCAAGAATTGTTTATAATAATGAAACCTCTACTTTTTTTCATTGTGAACACGGAGTGAGGCAAGGTGAAAATATGTCAGCCTTCTTATTCTCTATGTACCTTAATGATTTACATGACTTTTAAAATGAGTTTAATGTTCACGGTTTACCAACTATAACTGACATGTTAGAAAATAAGTTAGATATTTTTTTCAAATTATTTGCTATATTATATGCAGACGACACTGTACTGTTAGCTGAATCTCCCAAGGAATTGCAAAGAGAGATAGATTGCTTTCATACTTATTGCATAAAATAGAACCTGAAAATGAATATCGATAAATCTGAAATAATAATATTTAGCAAAGGTAGGCAGAAAGAAAACATGCAGATAAAATATAACGATAAATTTATTGAAGTCGTTACTGATTTTAACTATTTGGTAATAGTATTTAGCATAACATGGTCTTTTAAAATTGCAATACAGAAATTAGCCGAAAAAGCTACAAAAGCATTATATGAAGTGCTAAAAAGGGGAGATTTCATAACCTATCAGACAGTGTCAACTAGATTTATTTGACAAAATTGTCAAACCTATACTGTTATATGGATGTGAAGTCTGGGGGTTTTCAAATATTGTAATTATAGAAAGAAATCATCTCAAATTTTGTAAACTTCTACTCCATTTAAAACAATCAACTCCAGATTTCATGATATATGGTAAACTTGGTCGATACCCACTTGAAATTCAAATTAAAACACGCATTATTTTTTATTGGTCAAGAATACTTACCGGAAAAGATACAAAAATTGCAAAGATATGATCTAGGAATTTGCATGAACCACGAATTTGGGGAGAAAATTCCTTGGGATGAAAAAATCAAACATATTCTAAATAATTGCGGTTTATCTTATTTATGGATTAATCAAACTATACATAACTCACAATGGCTTAAGGCAAAAATAAATCTCACGTTGATAGACCAATTCAAACAAAATTGGCAATCTATTCTGCAGTCATCCCCAAAAGCTCTAAATTATAGAATTTATAAAGAAGAGTTAAAATTTGAACATTATTTTGATACATTATCAAAAAAGATGCAATTACTTTTTGTAGATTTCGAACATGTAATCACCATCTACCCATTGAAAGTGGACGTTGGGCAAATATTCCTAGACATGAAAGGTTCTGTGCTCATTGCAATAAGCGCGAAATAGATGGATTTCACTACATACTTAGCTGTAACTCGTTGCAGCAAGAACGCAATCAATGCTTATCAAATACAAATATAAAAATTAAAAATGCTATTAGTTTTAAATTTAAAATGGCAAGTACAAAACACTGTTCTTTGAGGAAATTATGTGCTTTTGTTAGAAAAATAAATAAAAAATGCTCCCCAGGTTAGAACCCCCATACTTCACATTTGTATTAACGAGTCAGAGTTGTATATGGCTCTCTCTCTCTCTCTCTCTCTCTCTCTCTCTCTCTTACGCATGCATTGTTAATTAGTAAGAAATACCTCATATTGTATCATTATAATCTCTGTGTACAATTGTGCAATGGTGTTGAGATTGAAATAAATGAATTGAATTGAGAGTAACTCTATTTATTCACTTATGTATGTCTTGCTTATAAAGTGGTCGTTATTCACATTGATCTTCAGTTGGAGACTGGACCTTGTATTGTCCATGCCGGCTGCATAGATCGTGTAGACTTGTGTATTTCTACCGGTCATAGTATTTTCACCCAACCGTAAGAGCAACAATTTATAAAACTTAAGATGTTTACACAGTTTACAAGACTATGTGCGGGTCTAGAGGGGGAGGAAGGTCTCCCTTGGAAAATTCAAATTTTCTTAAATTTACATAGTAAAATTACCAAAAAAGTAGGCCTCACACACCCCTCCGGGAAACATAGATATCCCTCAGATCCCCTCCCCCCGGAAAAAATTTTTTTGATCCGCGCATGACGACCGTTATTACTAACAGCTGGAAGGCAACCAGTGATGTATTTGGCTTTAGAGGGTTATTAAGAAGATGGAACACCCCCTCCCCCAAGAGAAAGAAACAGCATATTGCCAATTCGGGGTTTAACCGTACAGGAGAACCCCCCCCCCCCCCCCGCCATCCATCTGTAGGAAAGATTTGAGAAGCACTTTCATATATTGTTTCAACGAGACAGGTATGTATACATGTAATTTGAGAACCCTCCCTTCTGTCGTTAAAAAATAATGAAGGCTTTTTAATCTGCACGTATATATGACTGTTTACATTTACACTTATAGCTGATAATATTAATTTCTTCCCTCATAAATCTAAATGACCCCTAAAAAAAGGATGTTGTAACAGGTTTGAGTAACGTCAATCAGGACATTATGTATGTATAATATCTGTCATTGTCGGTTCATGTTACGTCATGAATCACCTTTCGGTTATTCAACTTTAAATAGGATAGCTTATATTTATTACCAAATCAGGACTGACCTAAATGAACACAGGATATAACAATTTATTATAAACTTGGATCAAACTGGTGAAAAAAAAAACTAAGTTCCATTTAATTTTATTGACCAGTAGACACATATTCCCAGACACCAACATTGAATTGCCTGAAAAAGTATTTTCTCATGGAGATTGAGATCATCGATATGGATTGTGTTGCTTTTTCCTTTCTCTTTTTCTATTTTTTGGCGTTTTTTTTAGCGTATATTTAAAAAAAATATGTAAATTATGTAAGTTTATATTGCTTAATTACACAAACCTCCCGAGGTCATACGCATGATGTGAGAACATCACATTTGGGAATACTTCATGGATGTGTGTTATATGGCTATTCTGCAACTTTAAAAAGTACCAGTTCTGCACTTCTACAGTAAGAATTGCTTAAAGCAGACCCCCATACAAATAAATCTCTCTCTCTCTCTCTCTCTCTCTCTCTCTCTCTCTCTCTCTCTCTCTCTCTCTCTCTCTCTCTCTCCCCAGTGTGTGTAGAGGAAATGGACACGATAAACAGACCCTTTATCCCAGCCATTAAATACAACGAGACAGTGAATAAAACAGCGGGACTCATCCGAGTTTCCTTGTTGAGAAAGCGACTTCTAAATAAGGATATTTAACGCAAGGATATATGAGTCCTTTTTCAACAGGAAACTATTCACTTCCTGTGTGAAAACTGCTTTGCTGTGCAAGGACCATATCGTAAATCTGTTGTAAAATGGTAGGTTTTTTTCTTATAACTTAACTTTTCAAGCGATGTTTTAAATGCAAAACTTGTAATCATTTTTTTTTCTACTAATACTTGTATTTTTCTTTGTACTGATGTGAGTCATTAGAATTGACTTGGGAGCCGCCTACATTATAGGAGTTTTGTATGCGGAAGTTAACGTAGTACTAGATATATATATACATATATATAAACGTCAAATGAAAGATTTTCTTGCTCCTTTGTATTTTTGAACACGAATGATATATCGTTTTGGCTGCAGTCCTTTTCTGGGATAAAAGAAAGTTCATAAATTGCTCAAGGGGAGGGGTCACTAGATGTAATTGCTAGCTCTACAGATAGTCTTTCTGTCTTGAACTATTCAGTACATGTATATTTATATCTATTCCCGACTGAAAATTGGATTGGAGTTAAGAGACTGGATTTTAAAGTGATAAGTTAAGTTTCATACTAGTGACTTTTTCCTTCACAAACCCCTTTGACCATCGGCATACAATAAATATACTATTTTCCCCAATACTCGACTTCCCCCGTTTTTCATTTCAGAACGTTCGATAACTCGAACTTGACATCAATTTAAGTTTGCCTCTTAAAACAATTGAATTAATTTTCGATAGTTAAGGGTGAATCTTTGATGAATAGAGAAACACAGTGGATCTTCTCCCTTGGCTAGCGGAGATGCATTAAATAAAATTATGCACATCGCTAGAATAATTCCACTCTCACGTACAGAAAAGTTAAGAGAGGGTATGCCAGTAAGGCCAGGACTGTGAACTTAGGGTAATACTATATTGGAATGACTTGAATTCTACTGCGAACCGTACGCGCATAATTTACGTGCATGTAACAATTCGTGTTGTTATACTTTCATGTTAAATACTGAAATCTGATTGGTTAAGATGCAGTTCATAACCCGTTCTATTACCCTCAGCGTTAACAACGCGCTTAGCAACGGGGTACATTACAAAGTGTTACATGCGCGAAAATTAAGCGCGTACGGTTCGCTGTAGAATTCACGTTATTCCTATATAAAAGCATTAAAATTTTCTTAAAAATTAAGACATTCAGTATAACAAAATAATTAGTGCCTGTTTCAACTGTTACCCTCCCAAACAGGCACTGTTTTTATAATGTTACCCGTTGCTAAGTGTGTTGCTAATGCTGAGGGTAAGAGAACGGATTATCAACTGCGTCTAAACCAATCAGAGCTTAGTATTTAACATGAAAGTATAATAATTTACAAAATTACACGTTTCCTATTGCAACTAAAGATATTTTTCTCGTTGGTATTTTTTGAAATGAAATATCCTAAATGACAATACTACATGTAGGCGGTCCATGACTCGGCTGAAAAAGTTACAAGTACATGTATAATAAAGCCCATAATTACTGGACAATGGTACATGTAATATTAGTGTCCTCCAGGAGAATTTTCATTGGTTCATACCTTTGATATCGTAGCAGCAGTTGTCCTAAGCCGTGCCCCGAAAATAGTTGCTGTTTTGGGAAACTGTAATTTTGCCCCTTCCTCATAGTCATAAAAAGATGCTTTGTATTCAACATTAGATTAAAAATATTATATACATGTACGTTTGGTTTTCCTAATTCACGTGTCTCTATTCTATACAGGAAGTAGATAAACAAATTGTATACGTGTCTGCATTTATAAAACATATGTACATGTATATGTGTAGGTTAATTACTGTATCATCATGATATCATTATATTAATTGAATGAAAACTTAAACTAATGAGGAAAAAAAAAATGGTCAGAACAATGGAAAGGTCGATATTGTTGAAATTCTGAACAGAATTCAGGGAGGCTAGAAGCAGGCTGTTTTTACCTCTGGACGAGGAAGAGTTTGTTGAATTCTATTTATATATAATTTGCAATTTAATCAAAGTTCAGCAAAATGCTTGTGATTTTTAATCTATAACGATGATAAGTTAGTAAACTATGCAAGTATGTATGAAGATGATCTTCTTAATTGGATCTACTGTAGCGGATGTAAAAGATCAAAATAAACACTTCATAACTTGGCATAAGTACATGTATCAACAAGAGGCACTGTAAACTGACGTAATTTTGTGACTTACTTGATTTTGCAGGCTTCAGGCGTTGCACTGACTGACGAATGTCTCAATGTTTACTTGGATCTTCAGTCCAAAAAGAAATACCGGTACATCATTTACAAACTAAGCGACGACTTCAAGGAAATAGTGGTAGATTTTGCTGCGCCGCGTGATGACTCCGAAGACGGTAATTGTAAACCAAATTTACTTTTCCAGCAATATGAGAGCATTTCCAACAATCATAATTCATTCTCTCTCTCTCTCTCTCTCTCTCTCTCTCTCTCTCTCTCTCTCTCTCTCTCTCTCTCTCTCTCTCTTTTATTAGAAACGTAAATAACAAGGGAACATTATAATTCAGTAAAAGAGGCCTACGATGAGTTCTGTGGGAAGCTGTTTGCAGCGGCAGATGCGGGTAAGGGCCGTTACGGTGTGTTCGATGTGCATTACCAGATCGACAGCCGAGAGCTGGACAAAGTCGTCTTTATCACGTGGTAAGTCTCAGTCTCCTCCACCAATATGGTGGTTCTATTTAGAGAAGTGGACAGGCATAACCCTTGCATCCACTGTGTATAATAATTTCTTTATACAGAATATGGATGCTTCCAAAATAAACATTGTATTAGAAATTGTGTTTGAATTGTCTCTCTTGTTATATTAATTCCGGTGATTTATTTATTCTCATTTTGTGTGCCTTTCTAAAGGGTGACGGATAGTCTTCCAATCAAACAGAAGATGTTGTATGCCAGTAGTAATAAAGCCCTGAAAGCCAAGATGACGGGAATCCACACGGAGATACAGTGTAACGACGCCACTGACCTCAAGCTAGAAAACGTCATTGCCAAGTGTCGCCAGAAGAGCTACGAGTGATTACTCGGGGACTGTAGATCCTTCTCTAGATTAGCCTTTTTCTAATTAATATGTGACGCAAATATTATTTAAATTTAACACTTTTGGTTAATAGAATAAAGTAGATGTTCCTTGAAATTTGTGAAAGCTGTAACAATAACAACAATGACAACAATCTGTATTTTGTTTTTTGTTGGAATTTTTGCAGTGTAGTTTATTTTCTATTTTGTGAAAAAGAAAGGACACTTTTTGCAGCAATCATAATACGCTATTCCAATTTTATTCTTATCCATATTAACGGTACCAACAGAGTGTTTGAGCAAAGAAGGAAAATATTGTAACGATTAAAAGAATCATTTCTCTTAGTTCTGTTGTGTCATATTGATTCAGAAATTCAAAAACTGAAGGCGTACATGATTAAAAAAATTAAATTGGACCAATATATAAACATCATTCGATCGCTGAAATGAGAATGATCTGCAGGTATGCCTCAATAGGTCTGATATAATTGAAGTCGTGTATTTATTGGTAATCAATAACGTCCCCCATTGTCTGCTGCGTAAGAAGCATAAGCCTCATTAATCCGCCATTTCCCCTCTCTTCAACCCGCTCATATGCGAGCATTTCTCACATCTCCCAGACCAATAGATTCATCAAAACCCTAATGATCAAACGACTAATCAATGAGGATTTGTTCACTTCGATAACAGTATACAAATTTGTGTTAAAAAGATAGAGAAATAAAAACTTTCATTTTTTACAATTCTACATACAGGAAGTAGGTCTTTCAGCTCCCGGTGAACACCGGCACGCACAGAGACGCGTGTCTGACAAACTGCTAATGATACTTTCTTACTGAATTACTTACCAGCGCTTAGCATTCGATAGCCGTATATTATTACAATTATTATAATTCATATTCCACGGAAACAGACCGAACACATGTCTGAAGTTTCTTACTGTGAATTTGACCATTTAAATCTGACTTGCGACTTCAGGTATCAAATATATGTACAGATCAACACAAATTTCACATGGCAAAACTACACTCAACAGTCAGACATCTATATTTTTGTACCACATTTCTCTTCATTTAGGGATCTCTCCGAGATATTCCATATCTATGATTTCTTTAATTACGACTTATGGATGTCGTACCTTAACCATTTTTTAAGTATCAAGAAAAACAATATATATATATATATATATATATATATATATATATATTGCTCAGTTTCGTGGACTGAGTTCATAATTTTTTTTTAATTTGGATTTTCCTGTAGAAGAAATCAAAAGAAAAAGTAGCAAACAAGCCGCGACATGACATCTTTCATTTTATAAAATACAATTTTTGTTTTAAGATTTAGGTGAATTGAAAATGTCTGGATAAGGAATATTTTATATCTCTTATATATATTGAATACCACAAAAATGCATTTCTATGATTTGATGAATACTAAGTTTATTAAACGCCAGCGAGCGATTCAGTAAATATTAAGGCTGTTGCATGGGATGAAAACAATATAACTCTGTCATCCTCATGCAGTCTCAGGGAAAACATGTAGCATTGGAGTATAAGGCTATTGGCGAGCAAGTAAAAATGAATTCTAAAGTTAATGGGCGTCGATAAGGACATTTTGTTCAAGGATTACAAAGAAGGAACATCATAGTGTAACCGTTTATAGATCTGGGGTATTTGAAGTCAAGACCATACCGCTGATAGGTACGTACTCTATATCAGGTAGATGACATAATATTTGAAATCAAAACATATTTCATCTTGTATTTAAAAGTAGTTGCCTGTTGTGTCATTGAGCGTGATTGGTAACAGTCACCTTGATAAAAGTTTCCACGTCTTTTCAATGGTGTCACACAGAAACCTTGATCTAACTAACAGCGGAACCGGAAGTGAGGAACCAAAATTCAAGACCTCAACGGAGATGAGAGCGATATCGATGAAGATTTAATAAGTAAATGTGAACAACCTTGACCAAGTTGACAGTCTAAAGTTAACATATTTCTGATATATGCAGGCATAACTATTAAGAAATGTGATAGCAAACATTCCTAGAAGTATTACTAACATCGTCGCGAGTGTGCTTTGGGTCCACAAGGTAGACTGGACGCAAAACCCGTGGCTCTCGAAGCCGGAAGTTGCCATCCTGTTAAAAAGACCAAAATTAGAAATTGAGCGATTGTATTTATAGAATAATTTACTGGTAGTTGATAACGGAAATAGGTAAGATGTTATATTTTAATGGTGGTCAATCCCATAACACCGTTTTACCCAATTGGTTGTGTTGAAAAACAAAACACTTACAAATAATACAATACTACATGTAAGTATACTAATTGAATAAAATGGAAATAACTATCTATTTAATAGTCAATTTGAGCATGAATCTTATCAGGTGCCAACATTTTGGTTTTTAAGTCTTGGCTGCTGGAATAAATTTGAGTAGATCTTTACACAGCCCCCCCCCCCCCCCAAAAAAAAATTCCCCCAAAACCGGTACTTTGGGGGTTTATAATAAATACTCTAGTATAAAAAGATACTGTTGTCATTATGATATTGCAGGTGCTTGATTTTGCCGATGATTATAAAGTATGGTCCTTGATATATTTCAACAAAAGGTAATCTATATCATGAATATAAAGGACCAGTCTTTACCTCTCTAGAACATTAAGCAAATTCAACAGTCGTAGGTATTCTATATTATAAATATAAAGAACCAGCCTTTACCTTTTTCAAAGGGGTAAAATACAAAAATCTTCTTTTCAAGATTCCTTTATTAAGAACAAAACTTTTTGATATAGTTTAGATTTTATTTGGTTTTTTTAAATTGTTCAAACGACGAAATTGGACTGACGGTGAAACCCTAAGAAGGATACAAAGATCAACATATTTATGGAAGTACATTGGGTAAACTATCAAAAAATTTGCTCAAAATCTATGCTACAATTTGTGATAGCAACATGCAAACATCCTGGCATTTTCTACATTATAAATTGTTCAAACCATGACCCTTGAACCGAATGTTGCATCCCCACGAGGAGTTCAAAATTGAAAATATAAATTAACAGATAAAAATCTTAAATTATCTTCTTCTAAAGAACTATAATAGTTGAAATTGTGAAATTGCTATGCGAACAATCTGATAATAGTGTAAATTCTGAATTTTCCAAGTTTACCTTTAAGAGAATAAAGAGATTAAAGTATGGGATATGAACTGTCATTTAATATGATAATACTGTGATAAATGCTTAATGCATGTATGTATTTATGCATAATCTCAATTTTGTATTGTAAGATTGTCCAAATCCTTTATGTTGGATATATTGTAATGTGTGTTTGATATATTGTAATGAATGTTGAATATCATGTGATGTATGTTCAATATCATGTGGTGTATGTTCAATATCATGTAATGTATATTCAGTATCATGTATGTTAACATATCATGAGGTGTATGTTCAATATCATGGAGTGTATGACTGCATGTTCAATATCATGTGGTGTATGTTCAATATCATGTGGTGTATGTTCAATATCATAGGTGTTCATTATTGTTTAAATTTTTGTGCTGCATGTTGGACAGTCATGACGTAATTTGTGTTATCATGTTTTGTGTATTGTATTTCCTGCGATGTACGTTCATTGTGATGTATGTTAAATATGATGTAATACGAGTTTGAAATCTTTCGATATGTATTTGATAATATTGTGATGTATAACCTAAAATCTTGTAATGTATTGTAATGTTTGTTCGACAATCTTGTGATGTTCAATATCTTGTGTTGCATATTGTTAATGGCTTTCAATGTTTGATTTGTAATGCATGTGCGTGCAATAATTGCATCATGGATAACATAACACAACAGTGTTCTGCTAACTTAGTGGATAGAAATAACAATCTAAAGCCATTTGCCACAATTACATGTGATTCACTAAGCAGTTATTATGCACATTATCAAAAATATATATATCACAAGATATAGACTCCTATTATACCTAACATATATTGAACATACAGCACATAATTATATTTCACGAGATATAGAATATACACCATATCGAAAAAACATCACATGATGATTGAATAAAGGAATGGTTTACACGCAATAGTGTACTTTTAAAAACTTCTCACAAACTGCAGAGCTATGGGATATCGGAATGAAACTTTCTGATAAAGCTAAGATTCTAAATTGTTCAAACCGTGACCCCCGAGCCAGCAGTTTGGGCCCCCAGGCAGGTTCAAAGTTCAACATACATGTACATGTATGTATAAAGGAGTATTGAGTACCTGTATAGAGGGAAACCCTTTTTTAAATCGATTGTCACATTTTTGATGGACTTAACCAAAATAGAGACTCATGAATTAATGATAAACATGCAAAAACTGTTATTACGAGTTTAACACCCTTTAGGTACTTGTATAACAGTAAATTAAAAGTAACACATTGGTGGTGCAGACTTTTAATTTAAGACATGCACATGTACTTAAACGTGTATAAAACCAAAGAGCCGACGAAAGCTTCGAGTTGCCTATTGCCATCTGGAAACTAAAAACACCAAGTCATTTTAAATGTACAAATGACTCGATTGTTTTTAAACATGTGTGATACATGTACAATCAGGTACATCTCTATTATATTAAATCTCTTAACATGCAATCTCCATTTTTATAAAGAAAATCATTAGTGAAACAATGCATGGGTATGTATTGTTTTCTCAATTATTTGGTTCAAAACATATTACAATGTTGTTTCTCCTCCTTCTCGTCTTCCTCCTCCTCATCATCGTTATCATCGTCATCTATTGAATTCTTTGTCAATTCTGACCCAAAAAAGAATTGGTTTTGACATGGATTTGCAATTCTAAAAGCCTTTTATTAAGTACACGTGGCTTAATATTGCATTAGTGCAACATCATGCGTGTTAAGTAGGATGTTTGCAAACATAATCAGTAGTTTGTGTTTGTTATCACTTGCATGCTAAAAAGGGATATGTTATTTTAGTTTAAATCAGCTATCTTCAAAACACTGCAGTAAATATCGCTCAGTTATGGCTTTGAATTTTATGTCGTCGCTCTAGATCTGATTGCAATTCTTTGATCAATCGATAATTCGTGTTACATTTTTGATGCATTTAAAATCATCAAATCACGAACTAGAATCACCTAATTGGTGAACATGGATGGACACCGTGTTTGCTATAAGTTTATATAAAGATCACCAGCTCCCGATCAGTATGGCGATATTTCAATCGATATCTCCCTCGGCTGTCCATGGAAACGGAGCTGATGAAGAGAGCTTACCGTTTTCCAATACGAAAGCGAGGTCTATTGTTGCTATTGGAAAATATATGCTGAAGGGAAGGTTATTGGTGACGTCACTTATCACGTGGATGGTTCTCCAATACTCAGTTCCAGTGACATAAACACATCAATGATCAGTGCTTTATTTCGAAGAACTTAAAAGATTCAAGGAAACGTTTATTAAAAAATCGAAACGGGTTCAACAACACATAGTCTTAAACGCGAACGGAGGATCAATTCTTTTTCTTTTTGGACATTGTTGAAATGGTAAATAGGACATGGAATCGTAATGTACTGTCTACAGTAATTCTTGGGATTTTATTTCTGGGTTTCTCAACGACATGGAGTAAGGAGGTTTTAACCAATCATTGGTATGTAGAATTAGACGGGGATGGAGGAGTCGAATCAGCAAAATTGGTGGCCAAAAGAACGGGATTTACTTATGTGGGGCCGGTAAGTTAATGAATATTAACTGTCCATCAAGATATTGGTATATCAAGATATTACATTAAATCATTAACTTGACATAGAAAATACCCGTACAAAGAACTCGAAATAAAACTTCGTTTATTTCTTCAGTGTATTTGCTCATAATGTAAATGCTTTCACATATTCGCAGCGGTATTGACTTAAGTTTTTGGGCATGGCATCACGTTTTAGAGATAATGGTAATTCGATAATCTAATGAAGATACAGCTGTTCATTTGGTACTTGAAATCGATTTATTGGTCCATTGCAATAGATACTCTGACCCCGAAGGTGACCAAATACTTTACGTCACAACAAAGGATGTAATGGGGAAAATATCACTTATCTTTCTAAATAAACATTAATTGAAATATGTGTAGGCGAGTTTTAATGGAAAAAGCTTTAGCATCGACATGAACGATAAACGAGAAAGTATGATAGAACAAGAGGGGACCTGTAAGATTATTTAAAACGAAGTTTGTGCACGTGTATCGTATCCTCTTTTCTGTGTAACCGATCAAACATTTGCTGAAACGATAGATTTAATTCACTGATAGAAATATAAACTAAGCGCTCGTAAATATTTAATGAATCCATACTCGCAGAATCCCTTTTTTAATATTTAAAAAGCACAAAAGTACATTAATACTGGTCTTAAGGGTAATATAAAATTCCTCAGCAAAAATGACTACAAAGTGCTTTCTATAGCGCTTAAAATTAGGTTAATTAGCATTTGATGATGTAATACGCATCATTAATGAATGAAAATAGTTCCATGCTTGCAAACGTCACCTATATTTAAGAGCATTCCATCACGATATTCTGACATTATCAATACAAAAATTTATCGGTACCTGCACTATTCAAACCGCTGCGTAGATGGCAATTACTTATGTCTCAAGAATTAAGTCCTAAACACCCTTTAATTGACAAAACAAATGCATACTTTTATTTTCACTTATGCCAGTCTCATTTTTTTGTTGTTCAAAAATACGTCTATCATTCATTTTTAAAAAAATATTTTCTAAACGAAATTTCCATACGAACTCCAAGAATATATATTGCAATATTCTAACTCCCCACGCTTTAGAAACATAGTTTCACTCAATAGGTCTGAAAAAAGTAGTTTTACTATCTTCCTGTGCTAATTAAATAAGCCCATCGTTTCTGTTTCGAGCATATTTAATTTTTACTACTGTTTTTTTCTTCCAATTTAAGCCATCTTTAGGGGCTCTTTCTATAATGTAACATATTAATAACATATTAATAATATCAATGATCGTTAAATTCTTTGATACGGACTTTGAAGTGAAGTTATGTTATATCGATAAAATATCTTATTATTCATTAGGTCTATCATTGCAAATTATTTGTCATACTAGAATATATGAAAGTTTAGTGACAATACCAATACATAAAGTGATTTGTTCCAATTTATGTCAAATATTACATCCAAACATTTCGAAGAAATTTGCAATATAGTGGCATCAGATATTCTTTCATCCGTCATTAGTTCTACCTTTAAATAACCATCAAGATAGCAGTATTTTACTTGGACGATTTTTTCTTGTCGATTTGATTTATCGAATATATGAAATAAAGTTTTCTGATTTCATTGCTAAAAAGGGATTTATATTTTTATTGATAGAAAAGTTTAATGTTTTAATAGGCTCTTGTCCGAACTACAGTGTAAGTGTGCGTCATGCTTTGAATAAAAACCCATATAAAGATGAATAATTACCAGTATTTATTTATTGGATATAAAAGGATCTAATACAATCTAGTTTGAAATATCGTTATTTCTATATTTGGCGATAACAAAATCAAGCTTGTTCATACTTATTGTCAATGGACGATTTAGAAATCACGAAATTTTACTGGTCAAAGTAAATGGTGTTCTAAAATCTAAGAAAAATCGTCAAAGTTTCCATTCGTCCAAATGCCCGCTGTAGGAGTACGGTATCAATAGAAAATAACGATAATTAATCTTGTTTCCCTCGAAGAAAGATGTGAAATAACTATGGTAACATGTAAATCACAGCGTTTGGTAAGATGACTAATCGAAACTGACAGACGCAGAAACTGTCAAGCTCATCTACAGGATCGTCATCAGTTTTCTTTACAGTGTATAATCGTATCTCTGTCTGCTGTACGTCCCTTTCTCCGTTTACAGTTTCTATCCGTTGTCGCTTCTCGCGTTTCTTTCTTAGAGCTATTAATATTTCATGTACACGAATTTCATCAAAAAGGGGTAAATCACACAGCAAAAAATTTGGATCTTTAACATAACTGCAGATTTTGACAAAATATTGCGATCTTTTGATAAAGAGGGAGAATAAATGAGGGGGAAAATTAAGCTAGATGTACATCAGTTATATATTTTATAGGACAATGTATTGTTGGATTCAGTCAAAATCACATACACTTTGACCGACTATGATTTTGCCGGTGGGATCCAATCTCCAAACATATAGCTACTATATTTATATTCTGAATTACCAATCTGCTATCATATAGCTACTAGTGTGATTTCAAGACTAACGTCCCTGGACACTGTCGGAAGATTTTGAAAGCTTTATCCCTATGCATTTATTCCTTTCCGATCGATGATTACATTCCTCGCTGTGATTTCGTACCTATATATGGTCATCATTGACACACACGAAGGAGATGCGCTAAGAATAAAATTAGAATATACTCAGTATCCAATAGTCATGACTTTCGTCTTCTTGCACCACGCGTCTCAGAATTATGCAACTTCAATACAGACAATTAATAATGAATTTTCCGTCTTGTTTTACACAATCTGTCTTCTAAAAAAAAACTTCAATAGACTTGAAAACCTATCGTATGTTGTGACATTTTCTTCTGGTTCTTTTTTTTTTTTTTAAATCTAAATAATTGCTTTGAAAATAAGTTTTTAAACATAAAAAAGCTCTTGCTTTTAATATTTGTTTTCGCTTTTTAGTTGGTTATCCGGTTTTTTTTATTCAACATTACTTCTTTTTCCTTAAATTTTCTCTTATTTTTTATTCGATATTTGTTTTTCCCCATTGTTTTTATCCCCTTTCCTTTCGATATCCCTTTTTTCATTGCTTAACCTTTCTTTTTCATTCGATATTCGTTCTTTCCAATTAATGACAACTTTTTTCCATAAGTGATCTAATCATTTTTTAAAATTAAAGAATCCGCGATTTTTTAAATCAAAATCCGCATTTAATTTTTTATTCACCGTTCTTTTGACTTAGTTATATATTTTTTCAAATCCACTTAAATATCAGTAATCAGAACTCCTGGATGAGAAAAAATAAATCAAAGTAGCTTCGACACATGTTTCAGAAGAAGAAAATTAAGCACACTGCAAACAAGGGCGGTGGTGGAGAAAGCCAAGGAGTTTTAATAACGCGTCATTTTTAATTTTTCCATTACTTTAATACTAACATCTAGGTAATAAAAGCACCATAGTTACTGAACCACTGTTCATTTAATATGAAGAAGGTGGTTTTTTAAAGAAAGGTTTGTTTGGTGCAGTATTAACTTGAACTTTGAGTGCTGAAAGATAAAACTGTTGTCACACAGGAACTGAAATGGCCTTTCCTTTATCGTACAAGGCATTTGAATGGCTTCCATCTTTGATGAAACGACAGTACTCCCACACACAATACCCGTTCAGTGGCAGGATCGCAATTAACATCTGTTACTGCGAAAGATCCCATTGTTCGCCACCAAACATCGATAATTATAGCAGATGGTCCAATTTTGGATTTTTGTAGATAATTTTCGCAGCAACAGTAACACCAAAAATGTGGAGGAGGTATCGAAATTTTAACATCACAAAACACAAAGAATGCAAAATTTCTTTTTGGCAAAATGGTTTCAAAAAAATGTTTTGCCTCTGCAATTCAAAATCATGAATCAATTCATGATTCGCACTTCATTTTAAATAGACTGAAGTTATAGTCTTTATAGTTTCTTATCGTATTAATTTCTGTGAACAATACTCAAACCGACTCGAACAGCGCAGTGTTGATTAAAATAGTTTCATACAGGACAAGCAGCCTTACAATTGCGAGAATAACAACCATCCAAAAAAGTCGATAATGATGCAAACAGCGGTAAAACATGACCATCTTCTGCTAATTGTGCAGCATCGATACTTAATGAGACCCACTATTATCCCATCTGTAAATGTTTGCACAAAATTTGCTGATAAAACATGTCTATTATTAAACACGAGAGCTCTATTGACGTAATATTCCATCTTTCTTGCAGGTTTTAGGTTCTTCAAATGAATTTCATTTTGTGCATTCCGCTGTGCCAAACATAAGGACGAAGAGAAGTATCGGCCATACACGTCTACTCAAAGCCCATCCAAAGGTAATGCATATCGTTAACCATACTCAACAAGTGCAAACAAATCGTTTTAATTACTTGCTCTATAATTTCTTAACAAGCCATCGTGAACACGTAAAGCTTAATCAACAATGGATAATCATATCTACCAAAAGCAAAGGTCTTTAAATTAAAGCAAAAAGGAAAACCAGATAATAGTTCGTTGATCTGTAAAACACATAACTCTTTCACAACAGATGTAAACGACCTGTATGAGCAAAGAATACCATACATTTCTTTTCAGGTAAAACGAGCTGTCCAGCAAACAGGCTACCTTCGAGTCAAGAGGGGATTCAAGCCAAAAATTACAGGAGTACCTGTTTCAGAGATAAAATTAAAATTACAGTCTTTGGACGAAGATAAAGCCCGCGCTGTGAATGTTAAAATTGACGGAAAAAGTCCAACAGATCCACTATTTAAAAAGGAATGGTACTTGGTAAGCATCACTATGTCATGACACCATTGTGTTAGTTATGTAACCAATGCGTGGGAAAACCCGAGGAAAATTGTAGTGAAATTGAAACTGTCCGTCAATTATTAAACATACAGACATTTACTCCAAATGATGTAACCACATCCCTCCCTTCGCTCCCACCCAGGGGATACAGCACCACTTAAATTCCCTTACTCAAAAACCCTCACGCTTTCTATGGTAAATCTTACAATAGCTCCAACTGAATACTAGTATCTCTTCCTGTAAACATTCAATCTTCAAACAATTGAAATTGATTTGCAGAAGATACAGAATACTATCGTGGGAAATATTAAAACCAATTACCAAATAGCGTTATTTAATGAGTACTTCGGAAGCTCAAACCGCGACTGCAAGTCATTTTCATTGTCAAAGACCAGGCATTAGAAACGTCATGTAATTGACAGATGAGACTTTTGCCTCATAAATGTTTGTTCAGAGAATATCTAAGATAATGCCGATCAAATACAAACACGGTCATTTGGGAAGCTTTAAAAAAATGGTGGATTCCATTCCCCGGATTTGCCGTCTCTCGTGGGGTTCTTTTCCGGTCGATAAAGGACAAAAAGATGTCCATTCCAACGACAGCTCCAAACAGGACTTATCTCGCCTCCTTTCACTTTCCAGGACGTCATATCATGCTAATTCCCCATTGATCAATAAATGAAATAGTAGAAGGTAATTGATTTTAAATTATCCCAGATTCACGTACATATCAGGAAGTGGAAACGGACGTTAGAACCCCAATAATGGTGTACATTGTGCCCCGGTGGCACTAAACAGAGAAAACAACCCCCAGTACCATTGTGTAACGTGAAAAGTTATCTGACCACAGACAGCAGAACCAATAAAACTCCAAAAAATTAATCTTTCCATTAAAAGTCGTTGGGTTTTTTCTTTTACCTGAGTCTTGCTCATTTCCTGCGTCCTCGCTACATCCGAAAATATCGCGTTTTGGAGAGAAAACTTGTAATGACCTGATGTAGTGAAATCAGTTGATTGCTGAATTACGGTGTAGATTACCAAAGCATGAAGTATCGTCTGTATTTATTGCTAAAGGCAATGCCATTGCATCATAAAGTTAAACATTTTGTGTGGAGGAAATGTTAGGGAAAATACTATTGTCTAATATTTTCAAATACCCTGAATTTTACTTTTTATTCAATTTCCTTTTACACCTTTATTAAATGAAGTGATTTATCGTTTCACTAGTATCGATCATGTTTTTCTCAAGGATTCAGAGCTAATGGTGGTTGTTTTGTAAAGTAATTTTAATAATTAAAAAAAAAAACAAACCCTAATTTGTTACAAACTTCAAGAATCTTGCATGACGCCATTAAGACAGACATTTGAAGAAGTCATCTAGTTAATCAGGCCCCGCCGTCACCAAAATTTTCGGATCACTTAACTCGGACCTTAACTAAATTTCTTGAAAGTTTGAGGTCAATACTCAGTCTTGAAGCTGGGTATTGACTTGAGGAAAGTTTGTGACGACAGGGCCTGATCTGTAAATGTTTCTTCCTAATGATGATTTATATGGATATTGTTCTTGTTTTTCTTAAGAAAAATGTGGGCCAGTCAGGTGGTATCCCAGGACTAGATCTAAATGTGGAGGATGCCTGGGCCCAGGGCTTCACCGGAAAAGGCATTACAACGGCCATTATGGACGACGGTAAGAATAAACCAATCCACACTTTGCAAATTTGGATAGAGTTGTTTCTTGTCAATTCAAATGTCAAAGGGAAATTCACCCCCCCCTTCTTTATGCTACCAAATATTTGGACGTCATGAAATGAAATTCCTTTGGATTTTATTTATTCCTTCAATGTTTGGGTATAAAAATACGATACAGAAACGGAATGACAGAGTTACATACCCCAAAACAAAGGCTAATGTGACTAGTTTACTAAGTATTCGCCAAATATGGCTTTGACATATCGTTTTTATTATGTGTGGATTTAATTTAGCGAGGGAGAGGGACGGGGTGACTCTCTCAGATAGAAGAAATAAACATGGCTGAATCGCCATCAATCGCTTTTTTCTAATTGTTGTAGTACATGAATCTGTTTAGTCTCATTATTCTTACAGTGATAGTTTTGATGTAATAGACGGTACTGTGAAATATAGTAAACTGTTTGTTTTAGTATCGATATATCAGTTTTGTTGACATTTCTCAAAACCAGTCTACATACTGACAAGAGCCAGCAGATACACATAGAATTTTTGAACAGAAAACCTCGCAGCGTTTTCAATACTTTGATTTCAAACTGGAGTAACGAAATGTCAATATTAGGTAAACTTGCAAGCATTTGCTCATAGATAATTTAAACGAACATAAAACACTGCAATGCGAGCAACATGTACATGTATTCTATAATCCATTCCGAAGCACTGGTGATGAAATGGTGAAAATTAACTGGGTGGTTTTATTTATTGATATTTCCTGGTATAAACGTAAATTAGATTATAAAAGTAAATTTTCCCCCTTTTAATTAAGTAGTAATATTGATATTTCGCAATTCTCTAGTGAAAATGATCCTGTGTTAATTAAGTATTGATTAATGGCAAATATTGCGCGTCGGGGTAATATTTTTAATATGAAATTAAAGACATACATGTTATGTATATTTAAATTTTAAGTTTTCAATCATGCATTGATTCCGATAAACACATATACTGCCATATTAATATAAATCGTTGGTTTTTCTTGTGTTTTTACTGTTTTAATATGATTCCGTAAATTTCCTTTCATGTTCATGCCCTGAAAGAACGATACTCTCATTTTGTTGTCTCCCATTAGTTGATAATCAAAATTATTGAGCAATAATAGTTCAAAATACTCGAATACTTGCCTACTATGGTTAAAAAGCTATAGCCTAATTATATAAAAGGGCAAACAGAGCCTAGATATTTGATCGTCGTGGACATAAAAAATAACGACCAGGGACTAGAACTTGACTAAAATTGTAAGCCCTCTGACACAAAACAATATTGATATTCATCTAATGTTTATAACAATTATGAATATGTAATCTTTAAAAGAAAAGACGCAGATTTTCTGAGAATTTTGACCTTTATCAAACACTTCTCTTTATACAAGTTGCCTATGTTGGATTCTAAACTACTGGGATAGCATTTCGTGTGATGGCACCAAGTCCTAAATCATACTGAAGGTTCATTAATATTCTTCTGCATCGGGTAACTGAAATCTACGACAATAATATCGAATCTCTCCCTCTGTAGAGCCTTCGTGACGATCTGAATTATCTCTGTAGAAGATTTCCTCAGCAGTATTCTGGTACAAATCAGGTTATCCAGTGCTTTTATCAAACATCGGCCCATACCAAAAGTCCATTCCATCATTTATGGCTTCAAGGCTGCAAATATCCCCGTTTCATGCATATTTAATATTAGTTTTATATCATTATCCACACAAAAATCGTTACTTTCATCAAGAATGGCATCACTTTGTTGACTAATTGTGCAATAAAGATTTTAAGATCGTTTTGAACCTGAGAATAAAAAGTTGATGAATGTGAAAATTGAAGTCTTATAGTTGCTATATATTCCGCCAACCGAAAAGAAAAACAACTCAACAAATTCAATGTTTCTTCCTGAATTCACTTGCTTTGAATAAATTATGCAAATAACTGATATCGAGAGAGAGAAACCGGAACAGAACAACAAAATGCCCAACCCCATTCCGAACGTTATTCCTGCGTTATAATTTTTTTTTTCAGACACACGAATGATAATCTAGAAATGATAATCATGGAATGTTAATGACGTGGACGCTACTTCTCACACAATCCTCATATTTGGTTGACATTTGCATGTATTCTTTTTGTCTGTGTTTTAAATCATTTTGTAGAAGATGGTTTTACAATAATCAAGAAAGGTTTTAGTAACTGTCAATATTTTTAGCGCTTTTGCAAATATTCTCCCTGCTTAAATTAATAAATATATCTTTTTCACTCTAATTTTATAGATATTAATTTAACAAGCCATCAAGTGAAAGATCACATATGGTATTTTTAATAAAGCCATATTCGAATATTTTGTGTGAGAAGTCAGTATCCAGTGGTATACATTGCGTGTCATAAGTATTGAGTAATGATTCCTTTTTTTGGTTTTTTAAACAGGAATTGACTATCTACACGAAGATCTACGTCACAGTTACGTAAGTTTATTTTCCTTTTGTCTTATTGAAAAAAAAACCTTCATGTTTTGAACGTTGGTATTTATGTACTAAATCTAAATCTACTAATAGATCTCGAAATCTACATATATCTCGGTCTCTAACACGAATCGTGACTGGAAGATGATTGTGGGTTTATTTTTCAGAATGCAAAAGCCAGTTATGATTTTAGCAGCAATGATCCTTACCCTTATCCTCGATACACAGACACCTGGTTCAACAGGTAAGTCGGAATCATCAAAAGATGACGAAAAGTTTATACCACATATAATGTTTAATGGCGGCTGAACCTTCCCTTATATAGAGACGTGACAAGCTTCATGTGAAATGCCACGAGTTTAGTCCGTCTCTATGGCATCCGAGAGATGAGGATAGATTTATCAGCTTTAACATCTGGATCTGTAGGATTTACCTGGAAAACACTTAAACTTTCAGGAACACGCACTGTCTGTTCGTTAATACTTTAACTCATTATAAAATTATTCGCGCGCGCAACCTCCTGCAAATAATGTGTGTTAAGCGAGACATGAAAAAATGGAATTTGCGCAAGAATAAGAACAAATAATACTCATCCCAGCCTTTCGATACTGCTTCCTAAGATAACCATCGAACTTGGAAATAATAAATTAAAGTAAATCAAGGACGATTCAAATTCCTCTTTTCGCATAAAAGGTAAAAAGTCACTCTCTCTCTCTCTCTCTCTCTCTCTCTGTTCAAAACAATTAACCGTTACAAAATAACAGGAATGATGGACCCATTAAAATCACTTTAATCCAAAACCATTAGTTACTCCGCCCTCTTATAATCTACATTAATTTATAACTGGTGGTATTAAAAATATATCCTTTCAAACCCAGTATTTAATCAATTAATGGTACTTGAATTGATGATTATTCATTTGAGGATATCTTCGTCATCAAATAGTCTCAAACACCCCCAATTGTAAAATTGCTTTCAGTTCTTCATATACTATATACTTGCGCATATCTCTAGTGATTTAAAGCAAAACCATTGGGCGGCTGACAAATTCAGAAGATAATATCACCTCTGAAAGGAGTGGTGTCGCATGAGATTTGTGTAGTATACACTGATACGAATGTTATTAAATTTGAATAGCAAATAACACACCGAGGAAATCAATAAAACGGGAGATCTACTTTATTATTCATTTGTCTCAATGGACATTTTCATACTTAAATTTGCTGTTCACTCGGAATTCTTAATACTGGTCATGTTTCAAACACTTTCACATCGTATCCAGAAATCTTCAAAAATAACCACTGCTAACAAGGATATTTATTATCATTTTTTATAATGAACTATTATACTTACTTTAAAATATTCTTCTGAAATTATATCTATCTTACCGACTTAATTCAGGATCTGAATTTGGACAATTGTTGAACTTGAACCTTGTCCAGTTGAGTTTTCAAATAGCCTGTTTTCTTCCAAAAAAAAACAACCCAATAGAACCCGTAAGTGAATAGATGGCAAGCGATATTGACAAATCTAACAAATAGATGTATGAATTATTTTTTTCAGAAGATTTACGACTTCTGTTCCCTACAATCATATGTTGTGCGTGGTAATGTAGGTTTGGGGATGAAGTCCCATTTGCAATACAATATCTTTGGCATTTAAAAACTAGCAGATAAATTCAATCTGGAAATTAATGATAATGTAGACTTAGGGATATACTGAAAGAAGTCGACACACTAGATTTTTTAAACCTTGTTTTAAGTTTTTACTTATTCCTTTTCTACACATTTCTATTTGCATTATCTAGATTAACATTTTAACATTATTCATATAAGAGTTAAATGTAGAACCATGCTAGAGACACCTTTTTCAATACCACATCTTAAAATAGTCTGTTGAACAAAGATGAGTATACATTCTTGCAACTTTTGAAAGATAAAAAAGTTTTTAATTCCAAAGAATCTTTTTTCCAGTTTCCTGAGTGGGAAGTTCATTTGTTTGATACGACTGCGTTTCGATCAAAAAAGCACGCAGAAAAATGCCTCTATAGAAAAAGTTTTCAATACAAATCTGCATATTTTGGATGATGTTTATATTTAACTAGTAAAACACACTGAGTATGTCTTTTTTGCTTCAGCCATGGAACGCGGTGTGCCGGAGAAGTTTCCGCCGCTAGAGACAACAACATCTGCGGAGTGGGCGTAGCCTACAACTCTCAAGTAGCGGGTAAGACATGGACTAACTCATCCCATTATGGGATTTTCTGTCTTTGAGGTGCTCAACAGACTACCCATCATCTTGTCTTACGTTGCACTCTCAATCACCTCAGTACGATTTTTTACGCGACGATCCACGACTGACACAACCTGTAGCACACGCACGATCACCAAACACGTACGGCCAGTTGTGACTGATGTTTAATATCTAGTAAAGAAAAAACTAAATATTATATCTTTTAGTTTGGAACGTTTTCCTTTATCTTCATGCAGACTTAAATATAGTCCAAAATGGCCACGTCCACCCAGCCCTCTCCGAATCCAAAGTGTTATTTAAAGATTTTTAAAAAGTTCATTGAAAATTATCCATTTCTTTAAAAAGTTTTTATTTTCTGTAAATTTTTCTTCTTTAAAAGAAGGTTCCGTAATTGGAACTTTTATTTCTTTGGAAAGAATATGCCTCTTACATTTGTTCCAAGTTTAAATTTTAAAACAAAAAGACTTGGAAACAGTTAGCAATATGTTAAATTGTTTTTTATGCCAACTAAGGGATGTGTGGTGTCGAACGAGTAAAGGTTATACCAAAAAAAAAGTCTTGATTTGTTCGACGAAACCCGCTACGAACGGCAAGAATCCACTAAACTCTCATTTGTGATCTATTTCTGAATGTGAAGAGTCATCACAAATGATTGCAATGGAATAACAAACAATTTGTTTGATGGATAATGTAATTCTGAGGTCTTTGCAAGTAGTTCAATTTCCTCCTGAGCTATTGATTTTGCAAGGAAATTGCGTGTGAACCTCGTTTACCGATGACGATTTTCAAACTGTCCTGTCATTTTTTGTGTTAAATTACCTCCTTCTGTACAAACACTGATGTCATTTCAGCGATGTGACGTGACATTTTCATTTCAGCTTAGGCTGAAGTTAACTTTCAATCTAAACCCAGGACCGGGTTGCAAATCATACAATTTGTTGAGTTTGGAAATTGTTTGAAAAAAATAATCGTTCAAACACCAAAATCAGTTTGTCAGTCTTTGAAATAATTGCTTCTTATGAAAAAAATGTAGAAAACGCAAGTTAATGTATAACTTGATTTTGAATTGAATTCCTTTGAAGAAAATAGTGTTTAGTCTAATTCATGCCGAATTATAAGATCAAATATTATGTTTTTAGACATCACGATTAACATATATTTGTAAAGTATGATGAGGAAAAAAAAACATTTAAAAAAAAAACAAATAGCAAAATCGTTAGATTGTGAGTAAATGTTAAATAGAGATAGATTTTCCACTTCTTCAGGTTTACGTATGTTGGATCAGCCTTTTATGACCGACCTTATCGAGGCTAACGCTATGGGACACATGCCCAATGACATCGACATCTACAGCGCCAGCTGGGGGCCGACAGATGACGGCAAGACGGTGGACGGGCCTCGTAATATGACCATGAGAGCTATAGTCAAAGGAGTCAACGAGGTACTGACCACTACCCTCAAAACAATACACTGTTCAAAACCAAATTGCGTTTTGAGGAAATTTTCACCAACAAAAATGCTTTAAACTCTTTGAAAACTACAAATATCCTCTTAGACTTAGGTTTGCAAGGCGGGTCAACATTAAAGTAAATACTACAACCATAGATAGCTCCACACTGTTGACTTGCATTCTAAGCCTTAGAAACGAAATTCAGTTAAACGATTTATCATTTATTTGCAACTTCTTGCGGGAAACTTTTCCCCCACCAAAAATGATTCAAAGAACTTTTTGGTCTTTTCTTTGACCGTAGGGTCGACATGGGCGTGGCAACATCTACGTGTGGGCGTCTGGCGACGGCGGCGCGGACGACGACTGTAACTGTGACGGATACGCCGCCAGTATGTGGACCATCTCCATCAATTCCGCCACCAACGACGGCCAGACGGCCGGGTACGACGAATCCTGTTCCTCCACTCTCGCCTCCACCTTTAGCAACGGCAAAAGCACTCTTAGAGACGCGGGGGTGGTGAGTTTTTTTTGTTTTGATAGAAATTCTGTCGTCAAGCTTTCGGCTGATGTTACGTGATAGAACTTTGTTGCTTTGATTCTTGTTTTTTTAGACTAAGCTTTTGATCTGTATTTATCTTCAGGCTACGACCGATTTGTACAACAACTGTACCACGACTCACTCAGGAACCTCAGCAGCCGCGCCGGAAGCAGCCGGTGTTTTCGCTCTGGCTCTAGAAGCAAAGTAAGTCGAAACCACAACGCGGCTAGGAAAGCTAATGTTACGCCAATTTGTATGTAAGGAATACGAAAACATCATGCGACAAATGATTCACTGAAATGAAAGTTGACCTATCAAAGGAATTTATGATATCTCCGAGGAAAACAAAGAGCCTGCGTGGGTTAAATCGATATCTGAGCCTACGTTGGGAATAATCGTCTGGGAATGAAATCGACAAGCTTTGAGTTCAGATATTGGATGCAATGTAAATATTGCTGATGTCGGAATAGTCAACACAATTCTGATGAAGTGACCCCATTTATTTTTTATTTCGTTGCATGTGCTTTTCTTTTGATTAAATTGGAAATTTGATGCAAAATGCAATTCATTGCAATCAATAACATAACACAGGTTATTTCATTGCAGTAGCAAAATTACTGGAAACAATAAAACTAAAGGTTGTCATGTCGAAGTCTTTTGCATTTACACCCACTTACTTTTACTTTTTAATGAATAACAATTTGACACTCTAATTAGTTTGATATTAAATATCAAATAATAGTATATTTTTATATTATATCAAATAAATGAAGTCCAAGTTTGAAAATGTCAAATTATTGTAAATATCAAAATAAAGAAAATTATTATTTATTAATTGTCTTATTAATATATTCAAACATTCACAATGACGTAACCCTTTCATTGCTCTTTCAGTCCCAATCTGACATGGCGGGACATGCAGCACCTGACAGTATTAACCTCCAAGAGGAACAGCCTATTTGACCCTTACCTGAAGCACCACTGGAAGTACAATGGGGCGGGGCTGGAGTTCAACCACCTGTTCGGTTACGGAGTACTCGATGCTGGTGCCATGGTTGATCTAGCACAGAAATGGAAGCCACTGCCTGAACGATTCCACTGCACGGCCGGAAGTGTCAAGAAAGAGATGTAATTGCGTTTTCTTTTTCTTTACTGTATATTCCCATCTATACGCGAGAATTTAATATTCGCGTAAAATTGCAAGAAGCACCCTTTGCATATTTCAATATTTACCCATTATTTTTCTTGCAGTTGTGAATTATATGAAATAATAACTCTTACAATAGTTCGACGCTTGCAATTTTATATTCTTGCAATTTGATACAAAACGGAGAAATCATAAAATTTTGAACTCGACTAGAATAATAAATTTCAGTTTGTTTTTTTAATCTAAATTGTCAAATCAAAATGCTCCAGTCTTCTATTGTTAAAAGTAAACGTATCAAACAGGTCATGGTTCGATTGAAATTCATTTCAGGAAATTTGGAACTGAACAACCGATTGAATTGAAAATCGACACCGACGCATGCGTGGGAACCGAAAATGAAGTGAACTACCTAGAGCATGTGCAAGTTTTCGTCACATTGAAAGCTTCTTATAGAGGAAATGTCGTCATGTTTGTAACATCACCAATGAACACTACGTAAGTTTCCGAGAGAAATCTGGGGTATTCCTTAGAGCTTAAAAACAACAGAAATTGAGCATCTTACATAAATTACATGTATTTAGTTACGAATTTAAGAAAGGAAAGCATAAACTAAAGGCAGTTTTGAAAACTTGTATACAGTTTTGTCCTAATAGACCATGTTTGTTATCATTCAAATAATTGCTTTCTTTTCAATCGCAGGTGCATTTTCTTTTAAGTTACTGAAAGTCAAATGTTTATCTTTTGAAATGACAAATGTAAACATGTACTTCTTGGTTGAAAACATTAGATTTCTAATTTTGACGAATTCCCATACCAAGGTTTACCATAGCTATATTTCTTCATAATGTTAGAATATTCATGTTAAATTCACAATTGAAGGTACCGATGTATTTGCGCAAAGGAATTGATATATCAAGCAAGCATTTATTTATGAAGTATCTTTTAGAATAACCCAAATGTGCAAGTTTTTAGCAAACGACATGAGGTTAAAACAAAATAAAATTACAGTACCGCGAAAGCAAAATCGATATCTGGGTTTTCTGTAGACTGGTAGCCCTCGAGACGTTGTGGCTACAGTAATAATTGATAGTTCAGAGGCCCATCGTTCTGTTGCAGAGGGATTTCGACGTCTTCTTATGACATTAACCTTTTATGAATTCCTTGCACGATATAAAAGCGTCATAGGGGACCCGGTTGTCGCAGTCATGCAATGAACAAGTCTGCTTAAGGGAAATTCAGCGAAAACGCCCCCGTCTAAAACTCTTGAATGTGTTTATAATAGAATTAAACCTTTATGTCATACATCACGAAAATTAAAGTGACAGCAATCGTTACTATATATATAAACTTGCCGTAGCTTTTATACTGTGGCAAAGACGCCCAGATCAGAAACATCCGTTTAATTATGTTACAGCATACTGATACCTCGTGCAAGATTTCAGAAATGGCAAAAAATCACAAAGAGCATACGATTTATGTTACGTCATTTCTTTTGTTCAGAACTATGGTCCTAAGTCAGCGACCCAATGACGACGACCACAAGAACGGCTTCACCCGCTGGCCCTTCATGACCACCCACACCTGGGCGGAGAACCCACGTGGTCTGTGGAAGCTGCAGATATCTATGGCCCCGGGCAAGAATAATGCCATGGATACCGGATCGTTTTTCGAGTGGACCTTGATTCTGCACGGAACGAAGGACGCGCCATACGACAAGCAAGTGGTGGACGGGAACAAGCACACTAAGCTATACAAGGTCAAGCGGGTCCACGAAGCCATGAGAAAGGCGTAGACAGAACTCTTGCACGTTCTTCAATGCTGTTGTCAGTTGAAACAAAATTAGAAATTAAACAATCGCTCTGCACAGTGGTGTGCTTGTAAAACTTTTTATAACTGCATAGCTGAATTTTGGCCACTCTAAAAGAAGAAACGAAAATATCCCGGAAAATGAATTCAAAAGCAAACATTTTACCTTTCATGTTAAGGCGCACAAAACTTGCATTTTGCGGGGCCAAGATTTCGGAGAATCTTTTAAAGGATTAACTTTGTAGAGTTACAGTCAAAGCCAGTATTGTTAAAGTTAGGATGATGTTATACAGTTTATCAAATAGTTACGAAAATTGGAGGTTTTGTTGTTATTAATTGTTGTTAATGATGTTGTTAACAGGAGTTCAATCATTTTTAGAGAAAAAAATACAAAGAAATTAAATCCTTTAATTGTTCATGTAAAAGCGTCTATTGAAAATATCTCGGAATGAATATTATAATATGATAGCAAAATAGAAGTTGCATAGATATGTAAAATTATAATTGATTAAATGAACAATTCTTGCTCCTCGTTTGCAAGTTTAAATAATAAAGTTAAGACACAGCATAAACAGTTCTTGAATTTTTTTTAATACAGTAAATATAAGATTATCACAGATCATACAATTATTATCACAATATTTGTATCAATTTTTGATGGTAAAAGCTTTTGACATGAAAAAATAATATTAGAGCAATTATGTAAATATTCAAAAGGTTCATTTCACAAAATATATGATTATTCATGAATATCATCAAAGAAAACAAATTGTATTAGAAGTATCAACATAATGTTATTAAAAAGTTTGATTAAAATATTCTTTAATTTTTATCATTTTCTTTTTTTTTTTCTTTCAAATAAAAAGTAATTGCAGCTCTGTAGATTTGACTTCACGCTCGATGTTGTATAAATCCACTACTAGTACACAATTGTATAAAAATCCATTATGTATAAATATATTCAACAACAAAAACTATCAAGTCAGTCAAATTTCTCATTTTAGGAGGCTGGGGGGTTTACAAACTAGCCATTTGATCCACCAATGGGTATAAAATCAATTTTTCCGGCCTTAAAATATAAATAAGTGATGAGAATACTAAAAATTAATGCAACATTTAATTTTTTATGATATATTTGTAATTTGATCAAAACTCCCTCATAAACAGGGCAAATTATTATTCTTCTTTCAGCTTTTAAATTTGACTATTCCCTCAATATTTTTAATACAGTTCCTTTTTTTCATGACGTAAGAATAATCTAAAAATGACCATAACCACTCAGCCCCTTTGACAGTAGATTAATTTATATCACAGACACCAGCACCAGTAGAAAATTTCCTGTAGAGATAATATAGGGCATGGGCAATATGATGAAATTCTCTCGGCAAATTCTGTTGTTTTTTAAGCTTCCACATGCGTAATAATGCAAAGTTCAATTTCAGTACCGTTATTAATGATGGAGAAGAGATAATTTTTACAGTTTTGATTACACTTTATTCCTTTGTACAGGCAGTAGGATAATGGTTAAGTATAACATTTAACGGGGAAAAAACCTTTGGAACGAGAAACACAAGGCAAGTGTAAGAATCACACATTTTGCTAAACCAATCTGAACCGACACCAATACGCAGATTTACGGAATGCGTGATGTATTGCCGATTAATTCACTTCCAATACAAATCATTTTCTCAAGTTTTGACGATAAATTATATTTTTTTCAACATTCCCCAAATATTTATTTTTTATCGGGACAAAAATTCCGACCAAACAAAATACCCCCATAAAACCAACCCAAGTAGATTATTTTTCAAAATAATATCCAACTGTATCATTGCAAAACAAATAGGTTAATGTCACAATCTTTTATTACACGAATATAGTATTGATCATTTATTAATTATGTAATGTTGAAATGTGAACATGGAAAAATTCGCTGTGAACATTCGTTATATTACACAAAATTATCAAATTGCGATATATCATTGTGTAAAAATGCTGTTATAAGAAATTGATATGGCAAGCATCTGCGTGCAAACGAAAAAAAATATTTTTAAAAATATCATTACATGGCGATACCCGCTCTTGGAATGTAATTCCAGTCTTTTCAAAACCAAAAGAATAAGTGTAAGAAAATTCAGTAAAAACAGTGTAGAACAGCCCCTGCAAAGTCTAATGTTAACAAAATTCGGTCTTTCCTTACCCAACCAATTTACGAAAATATTGACATGTGGTCCTTCTCCAATTGGATAAAAGGTTGATCGCATTACATTTGATGCATGATGTAGTTGTTAAAAATTATTGTTATACTTTCATGTTAAATACTGAAATCTGATTGGTTAAGACGCAGTTAATAATATTTACTATTACCCTCAGCGTTAGCAACGCACTTGGCAACGGGTAACATTAAAAAATGTTACATGCGCGAAAATTATGCGCGTACGGTTCACTGTAGAATTCACGTTATTCCTATATAAAAGCAGTAAAATTTTCTTAAAATTTTTAAAAAAGACATTCAGTATAACAAAATAAATAGTGCCTGTTTGGGAGGATAACAGTTGAAATTGACACCCCTCGAAAACCATTGTCAACCTCCGCTTCGCGTCGGTTGACAATGGTTTTCTCGGGGTGTCAATTTCAACTGTTACCCTCCCAAACAGGCACTATTTATATAATGAAATACAATGTTTTAAAAGAGAGAAATAGGGATTCAGAGGCAAGAATGACATGGCTTTTATATAAAGGTCACTGTTGTTTTATGCACATTGATATCAATCGCTCAACTATCTCCCAAAATGGCCAGTAACATATTTTTACTGTCGCCAGGGAAATCTGTTTTCAACATGGCGGAGAGAGACTTTTGATTTCGTTTCTGAAATTCAACCTTGATGTCCCTCATATCAATCTGAAAATTCAATAGAGAAATAAATTGTGTGAGTGATATCAAAACATTAGATATAACAACATTTTGCTGTTTACTGATGAAGTCCTTACCTCTGATCTGGAAATTATTATTCTAATAATGTTGTCTTCATTGGTGCCAATTCCGCCAAAGGAGGAAAACAACTTCTCAACATAAAATCTTACGGGGTCTTCTATGGCCTTAACTAAAATAACGAAACTTGAAACTTTCATAAATGGTAATAGTTTAAATCAAAGTAAAGAATCAAGAATCACTCCATTTAGAGTTATCATATTTCTTGCGGATGTTGTAAAGAAACAATTTTAACACGAAAGAGATTACCTAATGAAATATATGCGTCCTCCGTTTCCCCAACGACTGTATCAGCTATAGACTGATAGATGTCACTTCCGGTCAACTAAAATGATTAGAAGTTGTAGATTAAATAAATAAAAAAATGATGCACTAAATAAACATATTTTCCCGTTACAAAGGAGTAATCTATCCATACCTGTTTGAACTCCTCAAAAGTTTGCTTTACTTGGGCGTGGTTCTTCTTCAGCACGACATCCCGGAAAGCTTTGTCAACCACATCCACTCTGCCATTCTAAAACCATTTAAAAAACTAGTCAGAGACAGTTAAACAAACGCTATCATAACCCAACATAATACTAAAAAAAATTAAGGAAAACAATTCTCAACCATTCTAAAACAATTTGAAAGGGGTTAATGGCGATTGAAAGTACACATTGATATTAACCAAATTTAAACACAATGAAAACAAAAATTAGCAATAAATTCTCCATGATCTAGATAGGCGAGTTACCTTGTTCATTTTCTCTGCGTCTTTCCTGGCCGTCTGGGCGTTGACCTCCTTTCCCTGGTCCCTGTCACCCTGACAAAGTAAAGTCACAAACTCGGCCAAGTCAGGGTCTATGTGGGCTGTGAGCTCTTCTGTCAAATCTTTCTTATATTCTAAAAAAACGCAAAATATTCTTGAAAATACGTATCATACATAACATGAAATTTCATTTAAAAATTGTGAAACTAACAGAATATGAATGAAAGTTACAAAATTTGGTAAATTTTTAGCGTAGAACATAAATAGTACCAAAGGTTCAATACTGAAACCGATCGAGGCCACAAAACAATCATTATTTATCTAAATGTTTACCTTTCTTAAATATATCTTTGATCTCCTTCATTTCCTACAAAAGAAAGGTTCCAAATACGTGTATTTTGATATATATTTTACTTGTTACATTTTGCAATATTTACACGTATGTAAACGTTATCATAGTTCTTAAAAGTGAAATTATTACCCATGAATAACCGATATAAAACAGCCAAAGAAGATGCAACATTCATTTTCAAAAATGACCAGCCTGCGTAGTAAGAGAAATAACCTTAGCGTCCCGTGTACAGAGAATCCCCACAAGGACTGGATCTGACAGCCCCATCCCGTCCAGGGCTTCGTGGAGGCAGTGGACGTCATACTCTGATGGCGTCATCATCATGCCCATTATCGTCTCGTCATAATCCACACTCAGCTTTTCTTTCAGTCTACTTTCCAATGAATGCTAAAATAAGATACATCTCATAATTAAAATATATTTTAGAGAAACACTAGGACATCAAAGAAATACAGTCTGGGCAATGAATGCTAAAATATGATATACTACAATTAAGATAAATATTTAGACAAACACTAGGACATCATAGAAACTTCTTTGCAATATTGAAGAAGTTATCGCGCGTTATAGTACGTTTGATCTTTGAGATTAAACGTATTGTCATTCTTACTTTCTTGTACTTTGATGACCATTTGTTCTTCAGTATCTGTCGCTGTCCGTTACTCCTTGTAGTCAGCACTTCTATGATGACGTCCTCATCGGGATGATCCTCCATCAGAGCGTCATGCAATCTCTCACAGTCTGTGGAAGGGTTAAAGTTGTTGGCGGCCTTAATTGTTCCACTGATATTTTTCTTCTGTCGCTCTTCTTCTCTTCTATGTTCTTTCTCCAACTGTTTGAGTTTTTCTTCTTCTCTCCTTTGTATTGACGTATCAGCTGCTACGCGCATGCTTGGCTGCCCAAGTGGATTGTGTTTCATATCCGGTCCTTTGGAGATGGGTTCAACTCTCTTGATGGGTGGTTTGGTCTGCTGAGGAACAGGATTCGCTCCTTTCCATTTTTTCTGTGTTTGTGTCTTTGATAGATAAGCGATATTTGCATTGTTTGAAGCAAGAGTTTCATCGACATTAAAAACACGAGTTTTTACTTTAGTATAATTCACTGAAAATGCCATGCTTTTATTTTATTGACGAGCAAAAATGACGTTAGATACTGATATTCGAAGACAGATTAAAGGTGGTATATATCTATCAAAAAACCAGCAAACAGAAGATCAGATGCTGCTATAGAGCAAGAATTGTTTGGCTACGTAAGGCAAATAGAAAAAAAATCCAGTAAATATGAAGCAGACAAGTTTTTTTCTTCGTCCGAGGAAAGCTCAAAATTTTGTATTAGTCTGGAAATGGAGAGCTAGTAGATATTCTAGTAAGTAACACCCCAGATTCTGCTAGACCTACGCAAACACACCTGCTGGATTGTCAGATGTTGTGATCCGTCGTTTGAAGATCGACGATACACTGTGCTAGGTAATCTTACCCTTTTATCCACAAACCTCTAGCAAAAGTAAACACAATAGAATCTCTTAAAAACCAATCACATCGCTTCGTAAAAACATACGAGACTCCGCCCTTTGGAGTACCTTTTGCCACTGTGGCATTTGTCTCATCTCAAAGGTACACATCGATGCTAAATTGATATTATTAACTACTAGAATATATAGAGAACTTCGTTTGAACTTTATATTTGTATTTTCGTTTAAAAAATATCACAAATTCCAAAAAAAGGTTAACCGTGACCAAGAGTGTCACGAACTGAGATTTTTCATAAATATTTAATCGAAATAAAAACCCATTTAACTGTGATATTTTTGATATTCGCGTAAAAATGAAAGCAAATTCGGGGAAAAAACTATTTGTCTGCGAAATGAAAAATAACAAAATTAAATGTACCTTGCTTTTGGGCCAATTTGGGGGAGTCTTGTTGGCTATTTCTACCAATACTTTTGTTGTGGTGTGCTGACATTTATGCTTAATGTCATCCACAAGTTCAGCATCGAACTTCTTTTTGTAGGCTTTCCGCACTGCCGGCATGTCGATCTAAAAATGATTTTAAAAACTCAATATCATCTTCAAAGTGTAACAGCGATTTCAAGTAATTTTCTAATATAAAACCAATCTTGAAAATGTCAAATGCAAAATTTAAAAAAACCAGTTTATGGTGCTAGGTACTGAAATTTATATAAAACAACATCTACTAATTATTAAGCATGAAAAAAGAGAGAAATTACTCATACAACGCAACCCGATAGCAAGCGAGAAAAAACACTTTTTTCAAGTGGGCACTTTACAATTGAAGTAAAATATCGATAACTCAGAAGTGCTGATTAAACGATCAAAGATCCTACCTCGGAACGAACCACCAATAGATTCACGAATTCCGGGTTCGTTGGAGACATGGTCCGGAACAAACGCTCCGCAAAATGGTTTTCTGGGCCATGGAGGGAGTTAACTTAAACAAATATAAAACCAGACCAATATTAGAGCGTATGGCTTTTTACACAGCTGAGACATGCTTCATAAAGATCCATTCCATTGTTATAAAACTGCCATGTATTTTTTTAATTTGATAGAATGAATTACAAGCGATGCATTTTGTACTATTTACTTAGAGCTGTGAGGGCCTCAGCGTAACTCCTCGAACACTCCCGCGCGATGTCCTCAGGCGCCTCCACTCCTTTGTTGTGGATCTTGTACAGATTGAGGACCACCGTGATGTGTTTGTTATTCCTGGTCCTCAGCAGTTTCAGGAACTTGCCGGCATCACTTGACCACCTCCCGTCACCTGACTGTCAATACAAACATTTTTTGAATTACGTTTTTTTTTAAATTAAATTCAACGATAAATTACACAAGCAACTATTTCTATCTTCTTTTGAAGAGTTCTAATTTATTTTACACATTTCTGAATTTAGGACGTGTGTGTCCTCAAGAGCGTTTTCTAACTTATACGGCAGCATTTTCTTGATTAATTTAATGACTTTGGACAATCTTACAGCTATGACATGAAAACTGTGGAATAATTCTTATTGACGCGGGTCATTGTCCGTTCACTGGTTCTAATGGACGTAATGTCGCAGGAAAGCAGTTCCCATAATAACCACGCACTGATATGCTTAGTATGTATATTCAAAAGTGTACTATGTTATTACTTAACAATAACCACTTATAGGATATCAAGGTGTTCAGGCATGCCAAATGAAATACAAAGATGAATGTTATATTACAATTGTATCCCAACCTCATATAAGTCCTCGGCATCAGTCTCAGCAGTACTTTCATCAACTTTGTTGGATTCGTCTCTGTCTCCCTGAAATGTTAGCCAAATAGCAGTGTTGTTTATACATGTATGACACACATACATAGACAGTAACCATTTACCACTTTTTCATTACAAGGCAACCCCACAAAGGGCATAAGATTACAGAACTCTAAAAGGTATGTATTGCGGGTTTTGCTTTAAATCATCAATATTAAAAATTCTTTTACTTTATTTTATCATTTCAGATAAAACTTTCTTGGAATTAATCACACATTTGAAGCCAATCGCGTAATACAAAGGAACCGTGTCCCGAAAAATTTTAGGAATACGGAATCATTCCTTGAGTATTATGAGGTGATCAAATACGGTCGGGTGTGATCAAATCCAATTAAGCCCGAAGGGCTATTTAATAGAATTGATTACGCCCGACTGTATTTGATCACCACGTAATATTTAAAGAATGATTTCTTATTACATATATATACATTGTGTTTGTATAATTTTTAGCAATTGTAGGATTAGATATTAAAATGGTCATTGATGAAATGTATTGGACTATACACTACAAAATCAATTCGTGGTGTTATCACAGACAAAGACATTGAAAAATGGTAATATTACAAAATTAATACTATATTGTGAAACGTGAAAACACCATTATGCTAGCTTTTCATGTGCGGCTGTGCTAAAAAATTACATAAGAAAACAACGATTTATGTTGCTAATGGCTACGGTAGCTTGCGTTTATCGGATTCCACTTTTTTATCATATGAATTTGAATGCATATATAATTCATATGATAAAAAAATAACATGTAGTCGAGATACGCCACATAGTATCGGAATGCCGAGTGAAAAGTAAAGAACCGCTCGTTTATGAAAAAAATATCAAAATTAGTAGAACCATAGACCATGAATAACAGTTTTGCAGGGAAGGAATGCGCCAATGAGAAAGTTATATGACTCAATTGAACTGTATATAGCACCTTGGCAAGTGTGGCGAGCAAGCTTCGTTCTGGGTCCTCAGTTTTCTCGTTGATAGTCGTATCAATACTCTGTGAGTACTCTAAAAATAAAGCATTTATTACATAGAGATTTTACTGTCTCTCTAAATCCGACGCGGATTAATTTTAAGAGTAATCCACACATCAGACACTGTAGCAGCAATACCTTGCCTAAACGATCCTCGTAGATCGGCAAGGTCCGTGTTCTTACACGTGAATAATATTTCTACAGCCATCGGATAGTCGCCTTCCTGCGAGTATCAATTGAAAGAAATCAAATACATGTAAAATATGTAGGCTTGCGTTATATTTCAATTACCATAGGGTTAAATAAAGGTTTATGACACACCAACTATCATGCATAACAGATTAAAAACGAATGCCGTGCCATAAAATTTGCAGTTTGTTTAAAGCTGTCAGTCACATAGGCACCTGGCATTATATATTTTTCTCATCATAAAAACATACGCCCTCTACCTAATGATAAACCATATTATTAATTATTATTATACCCCCACTCCGAAGGAGAGGGGGTATACTGTTTTACCCTTATGTGTCTGTCTGTCTGTCCATCCGTCTGTCTGTCTGTCTGTCTGTCCGTCCGTAACAAAAATTTCTGTCGCATTTATCTGAGCAACTATTTATCGCAGATGCTTGAAATTTTTACACAGTGTTTGTTAAGGTATCTCACTCCTCATGTTTTGATTTCATTGCGCAGATATCGATGATCATTATATTTAAAATGAATATGATTTTATTTATTTAATCATCACAGATAGATTATTATTTCATAATTACACAACATTCATAAAGAAAATCCATTTGAATTCAAGAAACAAACAAGTTTTTTGGGGAACTATTTTTTCGTGCGGAAGGTTTTTTAGACGAAAATAACAGAAACAAGTAATTTTATGAATTTTCAATATACTTTTCTTTTTACTATACTTTATTCGTTATTCACATTTTTAACATTTGATATGTTTGTAACATATTTTATAGGTTCTGTGTGACATGTACAAAATCAAATCTTGAGAATGTGATAGCCGTTTAGCATAAAATCATGCATATATATAGAACATGTCTGAATTTTTTGAAGCCAAATTTTGCGAGAATTTTACCTTTGAAGCCCTATATGTAAAATTCTTTTTAAAAAAGAAGTTCTCATTTCAAATCAAATTGTAACTATTATAGAAATTGTCTATTTTAAGTGCAAAAAGGTCACACAAAAATTTATGCAGCTTTGTACAATTTTTTTTTCGTAATCCCTATATTCAGTGTGACCATTGTGCATAATTAAAAACAATATTTGAAGAAATAAGTTTGCTTGATCAAAAATACTGACAACAAATCCTAATCAGGATGAAATTGCATTTTAGGTGCAAAAAGGTCAAATTAAATGGGCCATAACTCAGAGGGATGGATACTGATCCCCCATTATCTTTGTATTTTTTAAGTTTGTTTTGTCTACAGATTTCAATGATATACTTCTCAAGAAAATCTTGATACAACAACATTGAGGAGTGGGATACCTTAAGGCATGCCATATCGTGGGATATATTTTGGTACCAATCGGACGTCAACTTCCTGTTAAATGACGACTTTGCGCATTTTTTTTAACCAAAATTTTCAAACAAATTTTTGTCAAAGATTTCTCAGCAACTATTTATCGCAGATGCTTGAAATTTTTACACAATATTTGTATAGGCATGCCATATCGTGGGATATATTTTTGTACCAATCAGATGTCAACTTCCTGTTAAATGACGACTTTGTTTATTTTTAGCAAAAATTTTCAAACAAATTTTTGTCAAAGAATTCTCAGCAACTATTTATCACAGATGCTTGAAATTTTTACACAGTATTCATATAGGCATGCCATATCGTGGGATGTATTTTGGTACCAATCAGACGTCAACTTCCTGTTAAATGATGACTTTGTTTTTTTAGCAAAAATTTTCAAACAAATTTTTGTCAAAGAATTCTCAGCAACTGTTTATCGCAGATGCTTGAAATTTTTACACAGTATTTGTATAGGCATGCTATATCGTGGGATGTATTTTGGTACCAATCGGACGTCAGCTTCCTGTTTAATGAGTACTTTGTTTATTTTTAGCCAAAATTTTCAAACAAATTTTTGTCAAAGATTTCTCACTTACTGTTTATCGCAGATGCTTGAAATTTTAACACACTATTTGTTTAGGCATGCCATTTGTGGGAAATATTTTTGTATCAATCGGACGTCAACTTCCTGTTAAATAATGACTTTGTTTATTTTTAGCCAAAATTTTCAAACAAATTTTCGTCAAAGATTTCTCAGCAGCTATTTATTGCAGATGCTTGAAATTTTTACACAGTGTTTGTTAAGGCATGCCATTACGTGGGATATATTTTTGTACCAATCGGACATCAACTTCCTGTTAAATGACGACTTTGTTTATTTTAGCCAAAATTTTCAAACATTTTCCTCAGAGATTTCTCAGCAGCTATTTATCACAGATGCTTGAAATTTTAACACACTATTTGTATAGGCATGCTATATTGTGGGATATATTTCTGTACCAATCGGATGCCAGCTTTCTGTTAAATGTCGACTTTGCTTATTTTGCATATTCACATCAGAGCGGGGGTATCACTAGTGAGCATTGGCTCACAGATATCTTGTTTCAATACTTCTCTAACTCCTACACATGTATGATACGATTGGTCTACCTCTAATGCGTCGTGAAGTAACTTGGCCGACCCTGTGGCCTTGCTCTTTAATAAAGCCTCTATGACACAATCCCAGTCCTCTCCAAGACCAGAACGAAGCTCGGACGCCAAATCCTGAAAAACAAGGAAGAAAATTTGACTGAATTGTCAACTTTTTGACCTAAGTTGACTTTTTTTTACCTCTGCGAACGGTGCATTAGTTGTGATATGTTTTAGAAATTATATCTAATGTAACTCCAAAAATATGTACTTGTATACACAGTACCGATCAGACCCAAACTAACAGAAAGTAAACCCCAACTAAACCCTGGGTTTACTTTCTGGGTTTAGTACGGGTTTACTAGAGTGGACCCAGAGTAAACCCAAAGTAAACCCAGAGTGGACACAGAGAGTACACCCCGATCAGAAGTATACCCCTGAAAGCAGACGCTACATGTGTATTCGGAATACAAGGGGCAGGAATTACAGGCAGTAAGATGGTAAGATAAGATACAGGTCTGCTTCACACTTGACCCCAAAAGGAATTCTCGAGTAAACCCAAAGTAAACTCCCGAGTAAACCCTAAGTAAACCCCAAGTGGACCCATATTTTCAAAAAAGTAAACCCGGATTAAACCCAAAGTTGATCTAGAAACTAAACCCGTGGTTTGGTTGGGGTTTACTATGGTGTTAGGTTGGGTCTATTTGGTACTGTAGTATTTGAAAGCGAAACATGAATAAGAATGTAAAACAATCACTTAAGAAGTTTAATAAATTGTTCTTACCAAACTATACATTTCTTTAAATCTTTCAGATATCTTTTTTCTTTGTGCTGGTGTTCTTCGAACTAAGTTTCTAATAAAGACATCCTCGGGTTGGGCTATAAAAGTAAGCAAGGTTTATCAATACCTACTAGCATACCGTCTAAGAGAGATAATAAGAATTCATACAATAAAAAAATACCGATATCATAGAAATATATGCAAGGACGATGTAATAGTAAAGAGAAAGGGTTCACAAACATATTGGGACAAACAACCGTAAAATGGAGTCCAAAGAAGAATACGGTGGTAATTTGAGGATCAGATATGATTGTTTCATTTCATTTTAGATTTGATTAACGACTCGTCACTTTTACAAAATGATTTACATCAAATGGGCATTGTCTTAATGTTTTCTTCTAACGGCTCCTTTAATGTTCCCAGTTTGTAATTGTTAACAAAGAAATAGGCCTCATCTCGAAACAAGCATTCTGACGACATAACATCGCTGTTACCGACACCACAGAGATCTGCTTAAAAGAAAGGAGCTATTAATTTGATTTCGTTATATTAACTTTCAAAGAACCGAGGCTTACCGAGATCTTTGGCGACCTTGAACAGTGCCTTGGCGTCGTTGTCCACCTGGGAACTAAACTGAGACTTGTCCATAGTACTACCTTCGTCCGACTACAAGGGAAGCATAGGGGTAAGTATGGACTTATTAATTAGAATAGGGGGAGAGAAGGGAAAATATGGGGATAGAAAAGAGATATATAAGAGATACAGAGTGAGGGAGAGGTAGTTTATTATTCAATTATTGAATGAAATATTTCGTTCTAGAAACTGAATTTACATGTGATTTATAGTCTTACATTTAACTGTTCCTTTTTGCTAAGACTCGCTCAAAACATATGCATTAAAATTGTTAAATAATGATTTCATGCTTAATTGTTACAAATATCACATTATAGATTGTAATTTAATCGGAAATCACTTTCATTTTGCTACTTTTTCACAGACCTTTAAGCCTTTATGTTGACGTATGAACTTTAAGACTACGATTACAGACATGTTTTCTCAATTTCAATGCATGGTCCAATGTTTTGCTCCATAAGTACAATGCCATGGAAAGTTTAATAATACAAACTTTTGACCTAGCTTTATTCTTTCTTTTTTGCACGTCAAAACATCATTTGCTAATATTTTAAATTGAAGTGATGCATTGCTTGTATCATTTTCAAATATACTGTTTTCTAGAGTCTAGAATTCAATCTACTTTTAAACATTTCCAATCTCTTTAGTTTGGCAATGTTTTTGTTGTCTACATCTCTTGCAGATATTTAAAAAGGATTTTTAGAAATAATACAATTCCATCAAACTATATATTCTTCCAGTACTGGGTATATATTCAAGCCGTATTGCATTTAGTGTCGCTTAAGTGAAAAGAAAAAAATCGTCTCTAGAATTTATACATGATTATGATATTTATCATTGTCATTTCACATAATGTATCAACTTAAATTATTATTTCTTATCTACGTAAATTACTTAGAATTTAGTTTGTTTTTACTTCAACTACTTCAACTAACTACAAACATAGAATTTAATCACTATCAGTTACTTGTTAATGGTGAAAAAATGCGTTTAGATATTGCATAGCATAGCATAACTCCTGACTCCTTCGTTGACGTTATAACATAAACTGAAAGTTGCTTTCAAATCCCACCTCAACTCCCACTGAAACTCAGTGGAAAAAACTCATCCTGCAGAGAATCACTCACGTTTAAATTATACACCGTGATACAGTCCATACGGAAAACGTTTTCTCAGAAGCAATCATGCACATTTTATTTCATCAATATTTCACCAATGTCAATCCATTTTATTTGTCATGGAACTTGCCGTAGGTGATTTTTTAAGTCATAAAGTGTTTTGCTTGCTTCGGAAAATGCTTCTATGAAATTATTTTGAAATTCTAAGGTTGTTAAACTCCTACTATGCTATTTTACTCTCGTTGTATTTAATGTGGAATGCTACACCAAAATTATATTCTATAGATAGTAAAGAAAATTTTCTTAAACGTGATTTTATTGTTTGAAGAGGGCTATTTTCTATTAATTATTTCATATGCTTTTGGGGTTTTTTTTTTTATCAGAGGGTATAAAATCAGATTTGGTTGGAAGTTAAACACTGTATAATTTAAAATTTGGTGTAAAAAATGCCTGATATTGATATCTAATAGATCCAGTATAAGGTCTATAAGACGTTTGATTTTTTATAGTAAAAATTATTTATGAGAACAAAAAAAAATCTTTTATTCATATTTTCAAATATATAAATCATAAATTTTTCAAAGAAGAGGTGTATTATAGAGACGAAATGTAAGGCAATCATTTAAAAAAAGACAATGAATCAAATCGCGAAATTGTTTCAATCAGTAGAATGCTTGAGTAACAGAAGTTAAATCCATGTTATTGAGGAATACATTTTTAGTGCTGTTGCAAAATTTCCGAGTAAATACAACTCAAATTGACCAAGAAATAGGACGTTTGGAGAAGAATAGATTAATAAATTTAAAAAAAAATATAAATTTCTAATAAAAGTTAAGACCCTCAACCAAAAGCAAATTATGTAATGCTTGTTTAACATTTACTACATACAAAATGGAATAATCAGAGGTTTCTAAGCGTTCGCCATGAATAAGAAATAAGTGTACTCTACTGTGTTTGCAAAGTATGTTACTTACCTTTTGTCTAAGTTCAGAAACATAACAAGTTCGATGTTTACTTATAAAACGGTCCTGGAGGTTGTATTTGTACAAGTGTTTGTCTGTGTAAAGTACACCGTCAATAGTTTAATTACAATTAAAACTGTATGAGAACAACTCCATGGGCATGTCGAAGTCAATAATAACATTTTATTAATATTTCTTGTCAATCCAGACGCAAACCAGTCTTACGTAAGTCATGAAGGAGAAATGTAAACTTATATTTGTAATTTCTGTTGCACAAATTTGAAATGAGAGATACATAACGAATGGCGCTGTTTCAGCAACGTAAAGAGTCTAATTACTCCACATGTACTTAATGACCTGGGTTGCATTAAAGATATTGATATAATTGCACTGTTATAATCATCAATCGAATATAAACAATATGTATTCAAACGATACATGAAATAACAAGCTAACATACATTAAGTAATATGTAAATATATGCATTTTATTTTAATATAACAATCAAGTTTTTAAATTTTAAGAATGAGTAATGACATTGCTATAGTTAGTAACATACAAAATAAAACAACAAACAGAGACAGGTGTTTTAAACAACAAAACAAAAATGTTGAGCTTCCACACACACACTTGGTCGTGGTAATAAATTCGTGATTAATCAGTGGTACATGAGTAATTTACTAGTAATACTGAGTATGTGTGACTATATTTTGATTGCTTCTAATTTCTCTCCAGATATTTATTGGCAAGGATGCGTAAACAAATCATTAGTTCAGAATAACACAATCATTGGGAATTTTTCGAAGCATTGCCGAAACGTCTGTCTTCCTTTTGCAATTAACAAAGAAATAAAATATTTCCGTGGACATTGATAACACAACCTATAGCCATTCAACGGCGTGTTTTTGTTCAATTTTCTTTCCATTTCTGTTCACCGATAAGAAATGTCGATAACTGTATCGAAAACTCCCGGGAGCAGGTTATCACTATTGACAAATTCCTTGGAATTTTGTGCCATATTTCGATCAGGAGAGAACTTTTTTTTTTGGAAGCAAGAACAATAATTCAATTACTTACATCCCAGGGGAGTACGGTTGTTTTCTGATTTTTACAGGCCGGTGGTTTGGTACAACATGTACAGTGTAATAATAAATTATTTCAGACATAGATATATAATATGTATAATGTGGACACACTTTTTCCGTGCGTGAATTTAAACAAGGCAACGTGTGTGTTTGTGTGTATTACGTCGTTACCTGTAGAGAGTCGGCGGATTTGGGACGTCGGCCATAGTACATTTGATAGAGATTTCTCATTTTTCTCTTCAAAGTGAATGGTATGCATTAATTACAATATACTGCAAAAATACAACAGAACACTAACCGAAGCACTTGCATACAAACAAAAGAATTTCTACAAAAATAGAGGAAAATACATAAACAGCTGAGCACAACCTATTGTTGTGATCCCATAGAAATTAAAATCTATGCCGTCAGCCGCGGGCTTTTCAAGCAGAAGAAACTACTAGTACCTCTAGACTGACACATGGAGAGGCAAGTACAAGCAAATTACAAATGTTAAATATAATATTTATCACTTTTCATTTGCAATTCATGAACAGAGTCCATTATTTTCATAAAAGGTAAAAAAAAAAAATAATAATAATAAATTCCACGGGAATCTTCTTCGAGTTCAATCGCCAACACCTTCAAATCCAGTCCCTTCATCGCCATATACATACTCTTGTCTATATATCCAAAAGCCTAGCGGGAATTTTGGATTGTTTCTAGAAATAATTGGATTGTGTTATGATTAATTAATTAGTAAATCAGTAGAGGCGCTTGTCTGGTTAAACATTATTCAATATGAAAAGTAATAAATAACAATTTTAATACCCGACAACTGTTATAAATAAATATATTACTCGATGAATATTTCCAAAAACAAAAAGAAAATGTTATTTCAAACCGTTTAAATACCAAATATGAAAGACGTAGACAAAAAGTTAATAAAAACACAATACTCTATGGCAGCAACAAACAAGCAATTGAAGCGAAAGCTGTGAAGCACAAGCCAAACTTGGGGAAGGTCAAGCGGTTTATCTACCTTGCGTTCTTTGTCGCCATTGTCACTCCTAGTCGATCTGTACGTGTCTGCGTTGTATCGAATTGTCTAGAGGGTAAAATGCAAAAAGAAATGTGCTCACTGCCTGGTTTCTGTGAGGTGAACATATACAGGAGTAATGAAGCACTCTAAGAAGCTTTATAATCTGCTGAGGTAGTACTCGAATTACAACTGAAGTGATAATTTGTAATCTGTCAATATCATGATTTCTATAGATACTGATTAATTTGGTGCCTTAAGCAATTACATGTACTACTGTAATTTGTTTTACAATATGATTTATTGTGCCTGCTGATGCTGCAAAAAAAGATGCCATAAAAACCCACAAGTTGCGACATAAATGAAAAAAAAAACATTGAAAAAAAATCAAATATTAATGATTTAGTATGTACACTGCTTTTTTATTGATCGATACGATTTTCAAAGCAGTTCGTATGAATTCATAAAAAGCTGTCAGAGACTGAATTATTGCTCAAAATAATTCAAAAACATCTAATATTGTGTTAAAAAAAGATACTAGTACACGAAACTAACTAAAGGCAATGTATATTTTTCGGCATTTTTGTTCTCTACACTTCAAATTAATTAAGCGGATTATGAAATCAACCATTCGTACACTGCATGTAGTAGGGCATTATTAGATTCAAGCTTTGAGATTTTTTTCTTCAAAGAAAGAAGACGATTTTACTTGTGGCAATTCTACGGTTTGTTAAATTGCGTGTATTCTTCCTGAATCGTTGACAGAGACGGGAAATTTTCAACGTTATCGCCAGATTCTGGTCCAGAATTGATTTATCAATGAAGCATTAGTTTAAATATACAGCATGCATTTACTGAAAAAGATATTTTGCAGAAATGTATTGGTTATTTTACCGGTATCCTTCAGCACAAAAAAATTGAAAAGGGTAAAAAAGGAGACAATATTGTTAGCACAAATTGATCACATGCATCTAATGGCATCTTTTCTTCAAGTAGTTCATGCATCCTGTATACTGTCTTACGCTTTGCAAGAGACTTATTCTTTGTCCCGAGTTGAGCTTCAACCACTTTTCGCTTGATATTTCGATAATATTAAATACCTTTGAGCTCAAACTACGTTCATCCACTAATATGAAAAATGTCCAGATTATCTGTTTTACCCCCCCCCCTCCTACCGCTTCAGGTTTCAATACACATCCAAAAATAGAAAGTCTACGGGGATTTTGCATTGCATCAGCCATTAATAATCCCGTATGATAACGTTGAAAAATTGCGCGAGGTGCCACGAGTACTTCCGAATGGAGAAAAGATGTAAACATTTCCCATTAAAAATCTCCGTAAGAAATTTGTTTTCGTTCCTGTAAGCTTTTATAAGTGGATAGGGATAATTTGTCAATGAAGATATCGTGGATATTTTCCATTTCATTGATTTCAAATGTACTTCTTTCAGAGATATGTGTATTTTTATCAAAAATCATCAAAAAGTGATGGAAGCAATAACTTGGGACAGACTATTACAGTTAATCTTGCAAACTTGCTGAATGCACAAATTTTGTTTATTTACTTTCTTGTGTTTTTTGACATGTTACACATCTTACCCCTTTTTCATAAAAATCTATATATTTATGGATTTCGAAAAATTTTATCCTTATCCACAACTTTTTAAATGATTTTTTATGGTATTTCTTAATTGGAATCTCAATGATTTAAAACCAAACCAAACAATTACTACAGAATTTACGTGAAATAAATCAGTTCTTTGTCAATGAACATAGTTTGTTTGTTGTCTCTGGAACTTCTTGAAATCCATGAAGAAATAGTTTTCAAAGAACGATTTAATTTATAATTTATAAGCTCCCATCAATATCTGTTCAATAATACGGAGGGACGGCAGTGGATTCATTGAATGATTTCAAAGCGGATAAAGCACAAAAAGCATGTGGAAAAAGAAAACAATTTTCATATACATGTACCTGGGATTCTGAAGGTTTTTTCTGTAAAGAATGTTTGACATATACACCCTGGACATTGAGCATAATTACAAAGTATATATAGAATTCTTAATGCCAATTCTGTATTGTTTCATCAAGTATAGCTCGAGTTAAAACACGTCAAACTTGATTGTGTATTTTAATTGGAAGCGTAAGCTAGCAAATTGAAGCTCTTCGAAATGAAAATTAAAGGAAACAAAAAAGGACAAAATTAAACAAAATTAAAACGAATAAATTTTACAAACTAACTTGAATTGAATATTTTGACCATCTTATGGTATGGTTTACATAATGGGTTCATAAATACACACAGTAAATGAGGTGATATAAATTAAGACTGGGTTTTCAAACAGTACACAAGGTAATGGCCAATGGAGGACCCAAGAAGATAAAACAACATGTAAACAACAGATAAATAAACTCAAAGTTTATAAATACAATAAAATTCTAAATGAATAATATCTCAAGTAAAAATAATGAATACTATAGGTCGGATAGATACCGTATTTCAATTAAAGGGTCTTGAGATATGAACAATTGATGGCGGGGATCAATGAACAGTAAATAATGGATGTTTAAGATACATACAATGGGTGGTAGAGATTCCTTCTTGTCATCTTCTCCATTAGCTTCCTTCTCTTCTCTTTCTTTGGCCAGTTCGGCCTCTTTCATTTTCTACATCAGACATATAGCAATCATATATTTTCCTTACCCAAATACAAGACTACATATATGTGAGATTTTAATATGTCTTCCACACAGTTGTACATTACGATTCATTTTAACATAAAAAAAACAACAAAATAGTTATTTTACAAAGATGTCCAAATTGATGCAAAACAATATTTTCCTGTATTAGTTAAGATTGACTTGTACCCTGAGCTGTCTGTAACGTTGATGCCTGGGGATGACCATATCGTAATCTTTAGAATTCTCATTCCACAGCATCTGCAGGTATTTTTTCTGTTGGTATTCTCCCTCCTATTAATAGACGTATTCAACCAAATAGCAAATGCCTTATCTTACAATGAAATACAATGAATGAAAAGGGACATCAAAATCAAGTTGTGTGGTATACATACGTGGAAAAAAACTAAACCCAGAATATTTTGAAAAAGTTAATCAAAATTTAACATGGTTTCCCAGTTGAGAAGAGATTATTTTGACTCGTTAAAAGTGCTTATTCGAGACATGAAGGGTGCTGTTGGGATTTTTCTGTATTTTCCCTCTCATTTACCAATTCATCGCTCCTGATTACGGGCCTGGTGTGTTCTAACCGCTTAGCCAGTCCTATGTTTTCCATCTGAATTTCCCGAAGCTGTTTTTCTCGCTGTGGAAGGTTGAGACTGAGAGAGAAAGAAAAATACAAATAAATATTTCTCTCTTATACAAAATACTATAACCGCTGAAAGGTTTCTGTAAAGCAGCAATTATCTTTATTTTGTAGAAGATTTTGTTTGTATTTGGTCTGTTGAGTTTTCTGTGTTATTTACTAAATACATTGTATATAGCTATGCTCAGATTTATTTGAAATGCAATTAAACCTTTTATCTTTAGCCATATTTTTATTAGTTTTGCGAGCGACAGTTTCGTCAATGTCTCTGACAATGCAGTATCAACCAAATTGTCAATTAACAACCTCAGGGGGTCACCAATCGGTCAATATCAAATAAACTTAATACAGAAGTATATTGATTAAATATAAAAGCTGTGAAAGAGACAATGAACATTTCTATGACCAATTGTATATCTAGTGTTCTAATTAATTGCCGACACGTTCCGACGGGTCATTTGATTGATTCCTTATTTTGCCCCTCGCCTGAAAACTGGACAACAAACAGTTCAGAAGAAACAAGCTCGTGTAGAAGGAACCAAATCAAAGATATTGTTTGAAAATCAAAGCTAATAATCAATACACGAACGTGTGTAGGTTACGATAAATATTTTGAAATCAATACGGAACTCTGAAGTTTCAAGTCACTATGATATTGTCGTATAGTCTTTTAGAATATAATAGAAGAGATTGTTGCGTTCATCAATTATGTTTTCCAAAGCTGAATAAAAGGGAACCATTATTTGATACCTATTGATTTTGATCAAATATCAAGGCCATATATATTTTTCTCGATACAATCCATTAAATCTCAGTTTAGGTTTTAAATTTTTAATTATTTCCTGCTAATGATACTGCATAGATTCAAACTCTTTTGCACCGTATTGATCTTGAGCAAGAGTTTTGGGTCATTAGCAGGACCACTCATCATCTTTACTATACAACAAACAAACAATTAGTCTGATGAGACAGACATAAATCTCGGTAAAACTTGATGATGAAACAAAATGCTTTGTGAACAAATATAATAGAATTTTGCAATATATTGTAATTTATTGATGAAATTTAAAAAATTGCGAAAGCTTTCAAAAGAATGATGAAATAGGGGATTATTAATGTATTAAAAAGCCTGTTTTACCGTGGAGATGTGGGACAAATGTCTAAAATGCAAAATCAATTGAAAAAAATGCTACGAATACTGTGGTTCAGTTTTATCACAACGATACAGAGAACTGATAACAACCTTTTCGTGTGATATTCATTCCAGGAATCTACCAGAGCTGGCTCCTTCATGATTTTTGACATTTTCTGTAGAAGCAGACGATTCTCATGATCCACCTCGGCCTGTCTTTCTTCTTCTAACTGTAGAATATCAACAAAACATTAAAGTTAAAAGGAACAAGTGATTACTGGAGAGAAAATAATATAACCCCCCCCCCCCCAACAAAACACATCTAGTTTTACTACAGATAACCGAGAATGCATATATGCATGCAAAACTGTACATGTATTTCTCCAGTTTGATACAGATGTAAAAACACTTTAAATGATTTCACAGCGCATGCAAATTACATGCAACTTAAGAACTTTTAATGCATCTTAATTTTGATGACATGCAACTTCATCATATTGGCATCCAAGTAGTATATACTATTTGTTATCCTAACATTCAACTTAATTACTCTCTATGTTATTGGCATTTAACGTATTATTTGTAGAACTATCTTGTTAACATAAAACATGACCTTCTTGACAAAGAACATAATCATTTATGCTCTGATATAACTTAACTATACTGACATACAACTTAACTATACTGACATACAACTATAACTATACTGACACACAACTTAACTATACTGACACACAACTTAACTATACTGACACACAACTTAACTTTACTGGCATACAACTTAACTTAACTGACATACAACTCAACTATGTTGACATACAACTTAATTATACGGACATAAAAATTAACTATGCTTATAATACATGTGTACTAACAAAACTTCCTTATACTGACATACAACTCAACTATACTGGCATTCAATTTAACTTAATGGCATACAACTTAACTATTCCAACATAAAACTTAACTATACTGGCATACAACTGAACTATACCGACATAAAACTAAAATATGCTTATTCATAAATAATTTTGCAAAAGCTTTTGACATACAACGAATTCTGGTAGCTTATAGAAATACAACTGCACCTTAAACTTGTTGACATATTATCCTAATGATGTTGATATACAACACTGCGTTATATATGCATGTAAAATTTATACCATTAGTCTAAATACATTTTTATGTATTGGCATGCTGCTTATTCATGCTAATTACTAGTAATCAATATAATTCTGACACAAGAAATTCTGTGATTTTTATTCGGTATGCATAGCTATAATGTAAGTTGCATGTTGGTTGAATTATTTTTCAGGTGTCAGTATTTTCATTTTCACTTGGAATTGAATGTAACGTTTGGGCAGTAATAGATTATTCATGAGAAATTTTTTTTTCAAGCTAAATTATTTATTAACTTTCATTGATTTTCTTTTACAAGTACTTTACTTTCCACACAAAATAAAACACCTTTAGACAATTTCAGAGTTTTATTGAAGATATCTGAATGACTCACCTGTATTTTTTTCAGCTGGAGAATTAGGTGAGGATACTTTTTAGGTTGCTTATTTTTGACCGTTGGCCTAGAGGCATTGACCTATAATTGAAAATTAAATCGTTATTAATGAAAGAACTATTCGACTACGTACAGCTCATTTTTAATCCCACCTGCTCTCTTTAAAAAAAATTCAGTATTATGATAACAAAAGAAAGAAAATGTATAGACGTGGAGAAAAAATGAATCATCTTTTTAAAGGCTAATAAAATGTTTATATATTACGTAAAATTGTGTATCATGCATGCATATGGGCCTCTTGGGTCGAGTTCTTATAGAATTAAGACGTACTGTAAATAGCACACGCATCCTTTCATATTAATTACTTGTACAAGTTGGATTAAACTTGTGATGCTCCATTCTTTCTTAAATTTTTACTTTACAGCTAAAACTCCAGCATTTTCAGTAATTTGTGTGACATTAACGTTTGTTGTGTCATGGACTCTTTGAATTCGAAATTAATGATATTTTAGAATAAATATTACATTTACGTGTAAAGACCTGCACCTGTTTTTAAAACTAGAATTAAATTGACATTAAGCTGCCCCCTTCCGAGATTGTCATGAGAAAAGGTATATATTAGAATTGTAAAAACGTAGGTGTCAATAAAAACGAAAATTGGATTAAATGGAAAGGATTTCCAGTAGTTTAAATGACTTTCTGCTTCGCTAGACACAACATAAGATGAACATCTACAGGCCCTGACTAAATGTACAAACTGTTTTTCTTTCTGATCTAGAGTTACTTGGGTGTCGTCTTGGACACTTTTATTCATTCCTTTGTGATCCAGCTATTTATTCTGGAGTTAAGATTCAGTCTTAACGAGTTTAAAACCCTAAATTTTTGTTCAATTACAAATATCATTCTGCAGGAGCCATTTTTAAATACGTTGAAATTTCTGCAAATTTTGTGTGATTATGAACTTGAGGAGTTTGATTTCTAGTCAAATAATAACAAAGAAAAAAACAACTTAATTACCCTTTTCTGTTATTTTTTCAGCAAAGTAAATGGTTTTTGCCTTACAAAGCCACTGTGTGTATAAATCTCATTGATTTGGAAATAAAGAGCCACAACTAATTATCAAACATCTTGTACTTTAAGCGGGTAGCACATACTCTAATAAGAATTTACACTACTCAAAACCGCTATAGAACGATTTTTTATACATTAATAAACATTTTTCACTCTACAACAGGTTGCAGATTTTTCCAACATAGCAAAGGGTTAATAAATGGTACTTGAGACCTATAACCTCTTCCCATTACCCCCCCCCCCCCCCCACCCCCCCCCCCCCCCCCACCCTAACCCTCACCTTCTGCCTGTGGAGACGATAGGCACGATCCTGCTCATATTTATACAGGATTTTGTTGGCCACTGGAAAACCCGGTCCTGGCATAGTTTTGTCTGTTATAATTTGTCCGTGTTCGTCTTTAGAGACTGGCTATGAATAATGCATGATTTAACCCTGCAATCACAGAGAGAAAAAAAGAAAATTAAATATTCACAGACAGTGGATGGAGGCCAGTTTTAAAATACATGTTCAATGTTTTAATTACTTTATAACAATGGAAGGATTATATCATCCTTATTAGTGGGGGGTACACCTAATAAATTAGGAATTCATGAAGTCTCTGTATACACATAGTTGTTTTAAATTGGTCTAGCTTTCGTATTGTTATCAAATTGACAGCCAATTTTTATTTTAGAATAAACTTTCTTTCATGCATGTAGAATACTTTCGATGTTGATTTAATGTCTCTCTCTCTCTCTCTCTCTCTCTCTCTCTCTCTCTCTCTCTCTTTCTCTCTCACATTAACAAACATTATTTGAAAATCAAATACAAAACTGACACCGTGTTGAACTCTAGCAGTACTGAACACTACAAAAGTCAGATTCACGGGCAATATACTAGCACCTATTAGAACTCAATCTTTAACAAATAAAAATATTCAAATTCTTAAAATGTCATCGGAATATGAAATGGCAATCGTATCAGAATATCTAATGGTCTTGATTGTTTCTTAGTCGATCGTGGCTAACCGTCCAAATTAGTTTCTTGTTGTTTAGAATTAAATGTGCTTATATAATTGTATACAAATAATAAGAAACATGTTATCTATATAAACGTATCTTATCTTTCTGTTCATCGAAAAGCAGTTTAAACCGACAGAAAATTCATGTCTAAAATGGCTCACCATAAATATACGTATATAGATAGCGTTTTATATAATCATAGGTAAAAATCTCAGACTCTGAACTTCATCAAACTATAAATTATGTAATGATAATTTCCGCGGATGACATGTAACAAAAACATCACCTATAGTGTTATATAGAGAACTTGCTACGTTACCTGTTATGGAGCAATATACAAACCACATCTACCACTTCAAAACACAGCAAGCGGATGTCATTTCAAACTTAAATGTCTCGATTGATCGCAAACATGAAAACACCGAACGGTTCCAAAAAGAGATTAAATTTAATCTGCCACATATATATTTCTACCTGTGCTAACAGTAAACGGCCCAGCGCCATAGAGACGGGTCATTACACAGTTTGAAGTCAGACGAGCTACAAATTGATCTCCGGCCATTTAACTGTCTCTCTCACCTGGCGACAATTTCCTACCTTGCATCTTTTCCAGCCTCTTCATTTTTTATTATTCAGACTATCAGGTGGATCAAGACTGTTTCCCTTATGAACTCGTTTGTTTGATTTGCACTATGAATGGATTATAGTGTACACCATCGACCCGTTAAACAAATATGCTGAATTTGAAGACGAAAATGTGCAGTAATTGAATTAAAAGCCTCCGTGGACTCATCGACTTAGTAATCCAAGGATTACCGAAGCTGAACTCTGTCAGAATGAAAAGACATCTCTCTCTCTCTCTCTCTCTCTCTCTCTCTCTCTCTCTCTCTCTCTCTCTCTGTAGAGCGTGTGATGGATGTTACCTGTCATTATGGATAATCAACTAAAACGTGTAAATAGATTATCACAATATACATCATCTTTAATAGTAAAAATTGTATTAAAGCAAAACCGGTACACGTCTATATACCAAATAATTAATTCGGTTATGAGCTAAATCTTATTGATCAATTAAAGTCAATCGCAATGAAATCATACTTTTCTCAAAGTAAAATATTGATTTTATTGGGATATATTTAAGGACACTTAAAGTCTCTTTGCTGCCATTCAGTATTATAGAGAAAGAAAGAAAGTCGAGCATTCGACATAATGCGTCGTACAAACAAAGAAATATGCAAAACGCTCGAATAATACATTGAGAGAATATTTCACTTTGTCTTTTATTGAACTACTTTTTTGACATGTTCTCTGTGGTGTAGATGGGGTCACTTAAAAATGTAGCTGTCTTCAACCCAAGAAAGCAAAATACTTATTTTTTATTGTCAAATACAAAATATTTCAGAAAGACTATATGTTTATCATCAGTATATCATCAAATGAGTAGCCGACACGGCACCCAGAGGTGAGGAGACGGGGAAGATTGAATATTGAGGGCTGGTGGGGGGGGGGCGAGCTCAAAAACCATACACACTTTTAGTATCAATATTGAATGATGAATAAATTATTTTTAAAAGAAAATTTATAATTATTTGCTGCAATTTTAATATTTTGCGATATGAACATTTTGTTATTGGAAACCTTCGGAAATGAACCATGAGTAAAGGTCCTTAAATTACTTTATTACAATTTTCAAGTTTTCATCTAAGACTATTCTACTCGTGCTTCTTATTCATATATTCACCATGCAATTATGACGCGACGAAGAAAAGTTCTATACACGATGGAGATCAATTATAATACTCACATGTGCAAAAATCGGTCCCAGAAAATTGTTAAAAACTCAAGGTACATTTGCAATTAAGTTTATTTTTAATAAAGAAAGCTGTAGGAATAAATTCAAGGATCTTAAAAGTTACATATATAGCCAACGAATAAATTCAAGGCTCATACATGTGTAGACAGTGATACTCTACATGTACTTGCATAAATATATAAACGTGGTCAGGTGGATAAAATTATTTGGGGATGGTGACATTTATCTCGACTTGAACGTGTTGATTCATACATGTACTTTATTTTGTCTTGATCTACAACCAAACATGAATATTTACATTCTACTGTGTTTTTCCATTAAATTCTGTGATCTTCAAATGCCTCTAAATGCAACAATTAGTCAAAGGTCAAATTGACGAGTTTTTGTTATCACGTCACAAACGTTAAACGCTGTAAACTGCAACGTCACAAGCGAAAATCAAAGTTCACGCTTGTGGCTGTTACTGTGGCTCTTCCATTAATATTAACTTACCCTTAGGATAAGATAGGAATTTTAAGGTATGAATCGCATTTGCAGACAAGGCAAGAAGTTAAAAAATGTAAATATAAGCATTAAATCATGATTTTTTGAAGTATACACTCTCATAACTGCAGCGGTGTGTGCATACAAATTTTCATAACGCGCTAACACCGCTGCAGTTATGAGAGTGTATACTTCAAAAAATCATGATTCAATGCTATAATAGATTTATAAAACTTACGTTTCCAAGAATTACTTTAAAATACGTGTACAGAAGGGGAAAGAAGAGGAATAAAATAAAGAAAGTAAGACTACTGAACCAAAAAATATTTACTGGTTTATTCAGCATCTGTCTTTGGGTCATTTTGTAGTTCTAAGTTCATTTGAATCCTTCAATGGCGCCACTCCTGTTGTGGGTTATTTCTTCGAGTAATTAAATTAGATTCTCGTCCATATTATACATAGGCCTATATGAGCACTGCATCGCTACATGTACATGTATGCATCAAGTTCAGAGCTTACTCTTTTCTGAATCATTTTTGGATAGGCGATGTTTCTCAACTATTTCTGTAAATAAATTAAATAAATCAGATTGATGTTTTATTTTTTTAGTATGATCTTTTCCTTATGGCAAGTCTGATAATAGTGTCATTCATTCCTTGTTTTTCGTTGGATGCATCTTCTCGCAGAATTAAATGACGGTCTGATGGAATTTGTCATGTCTGTGAACGTCCTGTGCCCATGTAGTCTTCTCATATTAGCGAGCGCAGCTCGCCGGCGCGCAGCGCCGGCTAGCGAAGCGAGCTCTAAGAACCAGTGTGCGCGGGAAAAAGAACGAGCTAAACCTACAGTTCATCAAACAAAATTTTTTGTCTACGTCCCATAATGCTCTCTAATGTTTACACCCGTGGTGCTATGCCAAAAATGGCCGACTTTTAACTCGTAATTTACGGTGACTTAAAGTTTGAAGACACGTTTTGAGTACCGCATGGCATATGCTTTGGCGAGACTCAAAAGATTTGTTACATGCTTCCATAAGGTCTTCGTATTGAGTCGAGAAACGTAAACAAAGACGAACATAGTCATGGATGGACGTCACAGTGCACTCGCGCTATATTTCCCGCGAAAAATCTAGAGGTGGATCAAACATCTGTAATGAGTGTACTGGCTATTTCAGAATAGTCTGCGATACCTGCCTCATTGACATATGATTTGTTTTTAATCTTTTTTTAATATAGAGATTTTATATATATATATAAACTAGCAAGGGCCATACTTTACTGTCATGTCGATCCATTTTTAAAGTAATTGTGCATGCACCATGTACCGTGCAGTAGGCAGGTAAGTATATGAGTAGGGAGGAAATAAACAATAGGACATTTTGAACTAAATAAAAAGGAACAAAATGAAAAAATAAACAGGTAAAAAAATTATGTAGATATTGCATATAGTCATACCATTAAATAAAAGTCGGAAATAACACACCTACAAACAGGTACCGGGCTCTCTCTCTCTCTCTCTCTCTCTCTCTCTCTCTCTCTCTCTCTCTCTCTCTCTCTCTCTCTTGGTAGGGGGTTGCGCTGTATATATCATAACCATTAAAATTAGTACATTTGGCATACTTATTGTAGAGCAATACTCTCTCAAAAATTCTTTGACGTTCGTTGATACCTAAATAAAACTATAAGTTGACAATGATGCAAGGTACAGTATGTGTAATTCTTGCTGCGCTCGCCAGAACGGTAGCACCGTAAAACATATTATTAGAAAAAAATTTATCTTTGATATCAATGGAGGGGGGGTTATTTTCCATCGTTCTAATCGCTATTGGCATCGAATATGTTCAAAACCCAGTCAATATGTGGTCGTAAAATGTAAAACGTATTAAAATTCAATTCCTTTGTTTTAGAATCTCGTTAAAGGTGTAAAGAATTTTTTTCAATTTTGCGGATTTTTTTTATTTCTTTCACAACCACACAGTCTTATTTCAAGAGTTACCTTTCTTTGGGTACTTGCAAATTAGATATTCCGGAACACAGTAGGCTATCTGTTTACTTCAAGTTTTAACCATTGACGTCTGCTCGTTACGTCATAAAATGGCGGGTGCATCTGAAAAAAAAAATCCGGATACCTGGAATATGCGGTCATTGTGTGGATAGGTAATACTTATCTTATTTAGCCATGGCACAGTATGCATAAATTTATAATCGCTGATAATCTATTTTACCAATGTCGTTTGACCAGTTCGGAATAGGGTACAGGAGCTGTACAGGTAACGTTAGCGTTGTTATTTTGAAAGAAAACACGTATATCAAAACCAAATACCATTGATCAGCTGTTGATATTGATATAATGTCGTTGTTAATTAATTACAAATTATTATACTAGTTGCAGCGGATAAGCTGATGCGAATAGTGGTTTCCCCACAAATCATACACCACAGATTTACCGAGCAGTGTTAAACCAACAGTTTTATCGTAACTTTTAATTATTGTTTTAACCTATATAAAGTATAATCTTAACAGAAATGACACATTACCTTTAGAGTTTCCAACATCCTGCTGGTGCATGATGCCATCCATTGTGATAATGATATGCATTTTCCATGTTTTCAATCCCTTATTAACTTCCGAATTTGTGAAGTGTCGATAACGTTCTGATATGTACTGGTGATGTTTTAATTATGTGATGTTTATTATATCTTATCCTGCAAGCTAGTTTTTTTCATACTTTAAATCTAAAAAGTGAAAAATGTATAAATGCGATTTTAATACATAAAATTGTTGCGATGCCCAGGGTCATAATCAAAGTTTCATAATGAAAGGTTGACTTATTTAAGACTGAGTATTGAACACAAATTAATACCAAAAAATGAAAATTTTGCAGATATTAAAATGAATTTATTTAAATTAATAAATGGTCATACAATAAGTCTTGAATAAATGTATTTCTTAAAATATCTATAAACTTTTTAATTTATTATTTGCTATATAATATATGGTGACTGGTCAAAATGCAAACCGGTCAAACAACATGTTGTAGGTAAACCATTTATATATGTATCATACGTTTTGAGTTTTATTTATAATAAAAAGTGTGACCTTACAAGTATTTTATGATTCTCTCTCTTATTTGTAAGTTGTAAACATATGTACCGGTACATTTTATGTTGTTTTGCTGTTGCTTCCTTTGGAAAAGTTGCTTCCATGTAGCTATCATCCTCGTAGCCATGCTGGAAACATTTGAACAATAAAAATTGCTTTCTTTTATAGTGACTCGTGCAGGTTTAATTTGGTGGCAAGCATTGCAGAAAAATATATACATAAATCACATAAGTTGGTTGTGTAAATTTTTCTGCAATATGATCAACAATGATAGCAATTAATGTTTATATTTACATTTATTGTTAAAAAAAATTGAATTAAACATAAAGAGGAAGTAAAAGTAACGAAATTATTTTTATGTACTTCAAACAGTACGTTAGATAGAAGAAATAGCCAATTATTCTTACATCGGAATTTTAGTCAGACATCATCATGATATTGATTATTACATGCATTCTGTGATTATTTTGGTTATTCATCCTAGTCCTTACTTTAAGGTTATGTTAGCTAACTAAGCTTTTAAAAAAAATAAAACGGGGATATTTTAAGAATATCATTTATGAACATATATTTCATTGGATTACATAGCCATTATGATCTTGAATGCATCAGAAGCCATCAAAGTATGTGGTGTCTCAGACTCTTGTTAATCTCATTCTCTTTTAATTGTATTAGATCCAGAGTCAATCAAATTACTAATATTGCGTCCTTTTGCTAGTCGAAATGGGGAAATTTTTCTCAGTTAATAACTATCAACTCTATGTATATCTCCAGCAACTTAATTATACATGTATTGATAGTTATCAAGCAAAATTTACAATATATTTTATGTTGGCTATCCCCTTGTGTATTGACTCTCCAAGCCTAAAAGAAAATTGAATTCTTGTTCATGTTTCCAGTCTAGTTTTTTAAGATAAATAATTATTAAAGATGATTTTTTGCGATTCCATTTTTTTAATGATACCCATACATACTGTACTTTCAATATATTATAATGAAATATCTGAGCTTGCATGATTTTTCATTTAAAACTGTACTTTAGTTTGTATTTTTGAAGATTCATTGATGTTGTATGTATCTCAGTTTGATATACTGTTACACCAATAGCCACCATGAAAACTAGGATTTAATGTCTGAAATTCTTTTGTAGCTCAACACAATGAGGGTTCAGAGTAATGACATGATGAAAGTAACTGCTGTATAACTGTTAACAACACACCAAGGTAGAGGTTGTTATATGCCTTAAACTTATAAAGTTAAATATTTAGTATGCTGGTTAAAGGGGTTGCAACTTGTACATACCTGGTATGTTTTCTTACACTCTTAATTAAATTACATATACGGAAATAGAATATGAGATTTGAAGATTTTATGGCTGTTAGGTCATGCACCCATTTCACATATTTGCGATATGTAAGCATGTTTGTCTGTCATCATCCATTAATATTTGTCAGATTAAAAATCAAACCTTCACAAGCTTATTTTTTATATTGATTGTTTTAACTAGATGCTCGGCTGTCTCCGTTAATATCCGACAAACAAGAGAGCCCCCTCTCTGCTTGTCGCAGATTTACGGATTTAAAGTTTTGATTTTAATAAATTTGTCAACCATTTGATATAACATTTGCACATGATACTGCTAAATTAATAATCTTGACCAGATTTGAGGTGGACATGTAACATCTGGACCTGAGAGTAGGGAAAGGGAAAGATTTCGTGACACCACTAATCTTTACATTTTCCAGTGTCTTTGTCCGTGATAACTTGTAAGATTTGACATTAAGTCCAATACTTTTCATCAATGACCCAATCAAATGATATATTGTGGGGTGCAAGGGGATGTTGCATAACAGTACAAAAATGAAAATAATGTAAAATAAAAAATGTCAATAATTGAACAATTGGTGAAAGTAATTGTTGAAAATGATATGAATATGTAACTAATAAGTAATTATTTGAATTTTATGAGGTGATCAAATACTTTTGGTGTGATCAAATCCAATAAAGCCATGGATTATATGGTTTTATGATAGATGTGATTATCCTGACCATATTAGATCACCTCATAATACTCAAAGAACTGATTCCTTACAGAATCCTTCTGTGATTCCTTAATTGTGATTAACATCATTGGAAATATATTTCATATATATTTCATCTTGGTGCTTAATTATACCCGCACTTTCTAAAGAAAGTTCGGGTATATTGTTGTTACTCTGTTCCGTCCGTCTGTCTGTCACGTTTTACTTTCTCAAACTGCTCTTACATCTTATAAACCAGCAATTTGAACTCTTAGAGTTTGATTTGGGGTGTCATGTTGTTTTGTAAAAAGGTTTCAAAAATTCTCTGGTAGTCCTGGGGGTCAAATAATTGGTAAAAAATGACGTTTTTTTCACAAAAAACCTTCTTCCTCGAACTCCTCCTACATTTTCAACAGTAGACAAATCATCTCTTGGAATATGTTTTAGGGTATCCTATAGATGCGCAATAAGGTGTCAAAATTTTCAATTTTGTCTTGGGGGTCAATTAATTGCTAAAAAATGACGTTTTTTTACAAAAAAACTGGTTTCAAAAACGTCATTTTTTTTTGGCAGTAGCCAAATGATCTTCTAGAATATGATTTGGGGTGTCATATTGAAGTGTGATCAGGTTCCAGAATTTTGTTTTTTATTAAGGGGATCAGTGGGCAACAAAAAATGATGTTTTTTTGCAAAAAAAGTATGGTTCCCAGAACTCCTCTTACAACTTTTGGGGTAGCTACGTCATCTCTTGGGATATAATTGGGGCTGTCCTATAGATGTGCAATAAGATTTTGTAAATCTAAATTTCATCCAGGGAGTCAAATAGTAGCAGAAAATTGACGTTTATCACTAAAAAAAAACCCATAGATCCCAGAACTCCTCTTATGATTTAATGGATAGAGACATCATATCTTGGGATATGATAAAGACTGTTCTATAGATGTGCAGTAAGGTTTTAAAAATTTAAATTTCATCCAGGGAGTCAAAACGTAGCAGAAAATTGACGTTTATCACTTCAAAAAAACATAGATCCTAGAACTCCTTTTATGATTTAATGGATAGACACATCATATCTTGGGATATGATAGGAACTGTTCCATAGATCAATGTAGATGTGCATTATGGTTTTGAAAAATTAGATTTAACCCTGAGGCCCATTACCTACATATCTTTTGATGCCCTTTAAGGATCAAGAATATATATGGTTAAGGGGTGGGGATCTCAACCGTTTTCGAGATATTCGTGTTCTTCCTGTTCGAAGGGGGTCATATGACCACCCCAAGGGCCCATGACCTACATGCCGTTTGATGCCCCTTGACACAAGGAACAAGAATATATATGGTTTAAGGGTGGGGATCTCAAATGTTTTGAAGATATTAAGGGACTTGCTGTTTGAGGGGGTCAGGACCACCCACACAGCCCATGACCTACATAACATTTGATGCCCCTTGACATCAGAAACATGAATATATATGGTTTAGGGGTCATGATTTTAACAGTTTCTGAGATATATGGTAATTTCAAATTCCTGGGGGGTGGGGATGACCCCAGGGGTCAGATCTAATAAACCCTATATATTGCAAGTAACAGTCAATATATGATTATGAAAACCCGATATTATTATCTTTGTCCGTTTTCAAGTTACCATTTAAAATAGAGTCTACGATTCTTCCTACAAGGTTCAATGTTAGACCCCACACCCTTTTGACACCCGTTAGGGTCATGACTTACATGCCATAATGATCTGATGCGCCATGACCTAAGGAGGAATAATATCTTTGGATTAAGGTGGGGATCTCAATGGTTTTTATGATATTTGATAATTTCAGGAAGAGCACTTGGGATCATGACCTACATACCATCTGAAATGCCTTGAACAAAGAAACAATAATATGATATGTACATGATATATGATTCAATTTAAGAACCCAGATATAGATCAATCATCTATGTTTTGTAATACTTCCTATGTATATATACATGTATTAGTTTGTGTTTTGTTCTATATACTATTCATGTTCATGACTGTAGTATGGCTTAGTCTTATTTTAAATTACATTAAAAAATTGTCAAATATATGACTTGGAACCCCCACCCCCAAACAAGCTCAAATATAAACCGGCCCTTCCCCCCCCCCCCCCCCCCCCCCACCCTTAATTGTCAAATGATCTATTAAATCAAAATATAATTTGGGTGTCTAAAAACTTTTATAAACTGGTAAAAAATGTTATTCTTTAAAAAAATACGTTACACCTTGCATAATTGACAAATGATCTATTGAGATATGATCAGAGGTCATATTTCTACCTTGGGATCAATAACTAGTATTCATTGACAAGGTAAAATTGATAACAATAAATGATTCAAATTATAAATGTTAATACTCCACATTCACCCCTCCCCCCCCCCCCCTCCCCCCCCCCCAATCTAACCTGGTTCTTAAGATTCAGTCTTCTTAATACATTCTTACATGTTTGCAGTAGCAAATTTTAAATCATTTCTTGATTGCTTTTTCTCTCCTGATGCACATTACCATTTTGAAATTGCTTAATTCAGTTTTTAAGATTTATAAACAAAATGTTATATGCATGTGTATTCACCTATTTGGGGCAATTGTAAAGTCTCCTAAACATTAAAGCAGTGACATCATTAGGCTAGGAATTACCCACATGGATCAAACACTACTGTAACATATGAATAAGATATAAAATATATACTTTATTGGGAGTTGATTTTAAGCGAGTTAAAGACAACACCTGCGGGTCATTAATGTACTAGTACTTTACACCATTTGATGCATCATAATGACATTAGAAGATATTTGTATTTTCCTGTTTCATGGGGTCAGAACAGCTAGTCCCATAAGGTCATGACCTACATTGTATTTGATGCATTATAATACATTAAGAAAGATATACTCCTTCCTTCCTATTATAACTCATATAAAAATGATAATTAAGTGTCTAGTACACTTACTTACATGTAATACACAAATTTAAAAAGAAATTGTTTATACAGGGTCAAGACGGGGTCAACTCAATAGTGCAAGTCTGACAAATGAAAAAAATAACTTTTGCAACTAAAATGACAGAAACTTTACAAATGCGTTAGAATATGTAATGATGATAAGCTTATTTAAATATCAAAAGATGATGATACAGTATGCTGTCAAAGGGAGATCACATTTAGAAAGTGAAAGTAGAACTTAATATGTATGCTGGCATCTCATTATATTGTGCTACTGCTACTTACAACTACATGTATTATGCTTACCTATATTGGTCAGCATCTTAATGATAATCCAATTAAAGCACAATATAATGAATTCCTTTAGCTGATCTTAACTAATCCTTTTCTGCATATGGAAAACACAGACATGTATGTATACTTGCGAACCCATCTAATCGAAGAGCTGGGTAAAACTAGTACCCGCTAATGAGAGCTGCAGACCTGTGTTGTGTACGGATCAGTTATTTGTAACATGCATGTATTTTTATGACCTATTCTTCAAATCCACTTGCACCATTTTATTAGGTAAATAACAGCTTTAAGGTGGTGCAGGACACCTGCATATTGTGATGTATACTTCCTATATTGAGATAAACAATAAAGTATATTAAATATTAATTAAATATAATGTTACCTAACATTAAAGCGCAGTGGGTTAGAGCGTTTACATGTCTGTAAGAGCATTGGGGTCCAATTAGGTGTATTTTTGGTACCGGTAATTTTACAATTGATATAAATGAATTTTCATGGGGGGGGGGGGGGGGGGGGGGAGGGGGGGGGGGGGTCTGGACCCCTCACTCCCACCCCTTCTCTAAATCTGTGCACACGATGATGTACATATGTATGCACACAGAAGCAAATCTAAAATCTTGTGTATTATCATATGGGAAGGGATCTCATCCTTCAGTTATGAAAATTATAATTTTTAAATGTATTACCAGAGTTTGCATGTGGCCTTAATTTTTTAATTAATTAAACTGGTACAAAACAGTTATTTAGGGGCAAACACTTGGTGCGGGTATTACTGTCTAATGACAGCATCTAGTTCAAATTGGCAGGATTCATTGAGTCTTTAACTTTTATGTCAGGTGACTGTTAATTAAGTTCCATGGACTTTTTCTTTTTACCAATTATACTGCATATGTTGCTTTTCCTCTGATTGATCAATTATACACGGAATCAACACATTTCACTTCATGTTTTGCCTTATGTATCCTTTTATCAGTTACACTCAGATTCAACAAACTTCTAGACCAAAGATGAACATTAGAGCAGCTAGAGATTTTGCTGGATAATTCAAAGACTGAGAAGTCTTGTCAACCAAGTTTTTATGGAAATAATGGTAAGGTTTCCTTGGAGTTTCTTTTATTATTTATCTGTCCTAACTATCTCATGCGACAGATTATGTATTCAGAAGTATAATCAATGAAATTACAGACAACAAATTATGCTGATCTGTTTGAACTTCTATAAGGTGCAGCTGGTACCAGTACATTCCAATAAAAACTAGTAATTTGTGTTTTCTGAGTGACTGTTAGACAGTTATTGAATAATGTTTAAAGTGTTACCTAAGTGTTTCCTGTTCAGCTGCAGAATATCTCTATTGTCTTTCCTTTTCTCATTTAATCATTAAAATCAATTAATTCAATATGTATACCAGGTATTTTGGTAATGCAGTTTTCATTATCATAATGTCAGGTAACTGTATTGATGAGTGAAGCTATTATGCTTGTTTAAAAATTAACAATCTGTGAATGATAGGAAGAAGGTTATAATTTGCATTAATTATCAGCATGCCATAATGTCAATGCAATAGAAAAACGACCATGAAGGTGTAATTTCATGAGTTTTTGTAATATTTTATATATGAAGGATATGTATGGCTTATGAACATGAAACTGTTATCACTAATGTTTAATATATAAGGTTGAAATTTCATGAATTTGCGTAAATTATGCATTTGTGAACAATACCGCTCACAGAGGTGACGTCTACTTCAGTTTGGTATGTACCAGTAGTGTTATATTTTTACCATTATAAATGTGATTTTTGGGTGTATAATGCTTAACTTCATGTTACACATGTAAAGTATATGCTATTGAACTTCTATACATATATATTGTCATGAGTTCAAAACAAATTGGGAATTTTTACATTTTTATCTTTTTAAGAATTTTTAAATGCATTTTTTTGATAAACTATTGTACAATTTAAAAATTATGAAATGGGTATTGTATTTAAATTTTGATGTACTTGTCCACATCAATACAAATATCTTAAAATGTCCCATTAGACCTTAGGGAAGAAACTGAAATGTGAATCATGTTTTTTTGGAATATTTGAACATGTTATGAAATATGTTAAAATCTAATTAAGTAAGTCAAATTTTCAGTACTATATTTAAAGAAAACGAACAGATTTATTTAAGTACATAAGTTTTGTCTAAATTTGTTGCATTATGAATAATTTCTTCGTCTTAATAATTTCGTCGTCTGATAACAGGCACGTAGCATCAGGGGGGGCCTGGCCCCCCCCCCCCCCACTTTTTCCCGCAGCAACAATTTTTTTAAAAATTTACAAAATATAAAAAAATGAATTATAATGGAGTTGGCCCCCCCCACTTTTTTGGAAGTTTGTAAAAAATTGATATGAGAATAAGGAAATGAGTAGTAAAATTGAAGTTACCTTACCCCCCCCCCCCCCCCCCCCCCACGGATTAGGAATTTCATATTTCATGATTTGGAGGAAAAAAAATTATGGTAGGGAAGAAATTTTTTTAGAAGTATAGTTGAGTCTACCCCCCCCCCCCCCCCCCCCCGGATTAGGATTTTGAAGATTTTTGGAAACTTTAAATTTCCCTTTTTTTTTTTTTATTTTTTGGGCTTGTCAAGATTTTTTGGATGGGTCTGGCCCCCCCACTTTCAAAAACGATGCTACGTGCCTGGATAAAGCAGAGATTGGCCTTAATTTAGAAATCAAATGTGTATGATGCCAAAAATTTGTGATTTGTAAGTATATTTACAAATATGCAGTGAATTTGCATGTGTATGGCTTCCCTTAGAACAGATCTCTAGGCCTAATGAGTTTAGTTGCTTATATAGACATCCCTCTGTCAACTTTTATGTTGAATTCTTCTATTGACTGAATCATAGTTTTCTCAAAATCCTCAAATTTGTGCACTTTTCCTTTAAGGATTTGAGTTGAGTGATTTAAAAATTTTGATGACAAAGAGGCCTGCTGATTTTACAAGTACATGTACTATATGGTGGCTTACCTGTTCATACTGATTTTCAATTTTGTAGTGGCATAAGTATTTAAGACCACATGGGGTTTGTTTATTCAATTAGGCAGAGATTTTAAAGCTTCTGAATTGACCAAATTATACAGTGAACAGTCAAAGTAGTGTAGGATTCCAAGTATACATATACTTTCTCTTAATCTGTTGATGTGAATAACTTATACATTAAACCCTTCATTGAAAATCAAAGATTGTATGTAGACTTGCCAATCATCCCAATTCTTACATTTAAGCTCTGCATTCACAGCCAACAGGGGGGCATCAACAGAAATGTAGAAATGACTTTCAAAAACATTTGTAATTGCTGTCTTTTGCAGACACAATGCTTTGTGATCTGTGTGTGGATCATGCTTTCATTCTTCAATAGAATTCATCAGCCATGAAAACTATTTAATGTCCTCTTAGATCAGTTTTTTAACTGATTGTATTTTAGTGAAAGGTTATATTCATATGACCCAAACTTTCATACATATGGATTTGCTGCTTTTTAATTCCACGGCCAAATAGTGAATATGTAGTGACAACAAAGCCTTTTAATAATATCGCAAAGTAATAGATTGACGTCACGTATTAAGCACGATTTCAGACCACAGGACTTAAGCAAACTTGAATTTTTTTACTTGTTTCACTATTGCCGCTATTCAATTTGTGGACAATTCTAATAGGAAATTTAAACACTTCCACTTCGATCTTAGCAGGGCTTTCAGTTATGACATTTAATAAGGACATCTTTATGCTTACCATTGTGTGAAACAACCCTGCTGGTACTTTGTAAACTGAAATTGTACCAGGTGTAGTTGGCATGGTGACTATTGCAAAATGCTTCTGCTGTTGGAATACATTTAAAGTCACAGTTGAATGGTACGGAATAAAAAGCAAGGTCTAGAGGTGGAATTAATTGGCTTGTGGGAGGTATGTCTTCATTGATCAGTGAGAGTTGAAATGTTAGACAACCCTTCATTTAGAAAAATGTTAGAGTAGAAAAAATCCCTTGGATGTTTTATTTTAATGGAGCTCTAGGAATACTTATAAATTAGCAAATGAAGTTTTAATGATAGCTTTAAATTTATTGTTCCAATAAAAAAAATTTTCAAAGTGTTGAAAGTCACTGGTTATGGCTCATTATATTAATTTATATTTTTCTGGCTTAACTTATTATAATAAAATTATCTTTTACTACAAATTTATAACTTTTGCCAAATATGATTGATGACATTATTCAGTTGAAAGTAGATAAAATTTTACTTAGTATAAATGCACATAATGTCATGAAAAAATTAAGAGAACCTTGGGTACTATGACAATTATATCGTAAGAGAGAAGAATGTTTTGTTATGCTTAACATGGAAAGTTTCCCATGCAAACATGATAATATGTTACTTGTAGATATAAAAACAAATTTCATTCATTTGGGGTGAAAATGGATGTTTGACCTGTTAATGGATTTTGTAAAGAACTTTAAACATTGTGCTTTGAGGCAGAGGATTAGATAGTGAAGGGTCTTCATTAGCAGTTAGCAATGATATTTGAAAGGGTTGCAATGTTAACTTAGCTTAATAAGTTAACAAAATATTTATTGGAATGATTACATTCTCCAGGTATATTGAAATTTTAATTTGTATGTGATTTGAGAGAAGGATATCAATTTAAATCTGTGGGGGACTGCAAATTAAATTGTATGCCAGCTAGCTGGTTGAGATGGGGTTACCATTGAGTACTAGTATTTCCAAATTTCAATTCTATTTGAGACAGCTTTTTTATTTAAAGATTTAAAGTGTCTTGGCTTCTTGTCTTAAAGAAGACAGACTAAATTCACTTTGCACATAGTGTTGCATAAATTATTTAATCTGCATTTTATCCTAGTAACCATATAAATAAGTATCTATCAGATAAAGCTCTTAGTCCTAAAACTATATTTCATTCAATAACTACCTGCTCTCATAAATCAACATGTAAACACTTACAAGTCTTTTTTTTGATTCTGCACAGTATTCTTAACAGATATTTAAAAGGATATTTGACTAAACTGAACTTTGATGTACATGCCCCCTATAGGTAATGCCTTTTTTTAAAAAAAAAGAAAAAAAAGAATCAAGTAAACTTCAAAACAAAAAATTGTTTTCGTTTGCAAAATTTGCAAAAATGTATTTTCTTTCAAAACAAAAAAGGGGTTCACTATCATTGACAATTTTTAGTTTAATACATGTGAATTTTACACATCAGATTTGTTTTAATGATGTTCTGCTTCTCTGATTATGAAATCAATACCCTAGCTATCTTGTGGCAGCATGTTTTATAGCATTTCATAATACTGTGACTGCCACATAACTTTAAATTGATACAAACTTTCAATTAAGTTCTTTTTCTATGATGAAAGGAACAGGACATTTAATTATTTAACATTGTGGAATAATTCCTTAAGTAGAGACCCAAATGCTAACACCTTATAGTTCTCTATTTCATTATCTGTCAACATTTTTGTTGTGACACATACGCTGCAACCGTTTTCACGTTACCATTCAAATTTTAGATACAGGTACATGTACATCAAAGTCATACCACTTTGTCTTTAATATAATGCATATGTAATATATGTATGCACCCTTTAACATGTGTTAAGTCCATTACTTTTCATGGTACTTGTAATTCTTGCATATTTTAATATGATGGTAGCATTGTTTGTTTGATTTTACCATTTTTTTTCTATTCCTTCCAAAAAATATACAATTAATTACTGTTGGTAATTAAGTTGATCTTTTAGTGGCATCAGTCAGTGTACATGTATTGCTTATCAATAAAGACTCATAAAGACACTTTGTTTCTGCACCCATTTTACTTTAACTGCGAAGACCTCCACATGCATTGCCCACTCTGTCTGTGACAGTTCAGTTTTCTATTGCTGTCAATACTTAAGAAACCTTAGCTAAGAATAAATTTAATGACATAAAAACAAGAATATACATTTATTGTACTGATGCCTGGCAAGCTCACAAGCCATTGATTTATCATTTCTTCTGTTTTAATGTTTCTCTTTACCTACCTGGCAATTTAGAGGGAGTTTATGTGATGTTTTCTATTATATGTCTATTGGTGTATGAATTAAATATTTAAACTTAAATTGTATTAAAAAAACTGAATTTTTGATACATGTAATTGGAATGTGATGGTTAAATTGCAAACAATGATGAACAATGACATTTTTGCAATGGTAAATTATTACCGTAGTACAGGTAAATTACTCAAGCAATTTATTCCTAATACATTGTACCTTAATCCATATTTTTTTCATGGGTCGCAAAATGTGCAAAAAATTGGGTGAAGTGTATCAAAATATTGCATTAGTCGATTTTTGTAATTTGAAAATTTTTAAGTAGCATACACTTTTGACTTAATTTTTGCGTTATGTGTAATGCATATTGTAGTTTTTTGCTATGTGAAATTGAAAAAAGATGAAAAATGGATCATTTGGAAAATAAACAGACGTATGGTATGCTGTATTTCTGTAACTAAGAGTCATGTGAAGTTTCGATAAAATTTGATTGACCTATTTAAAGCTTAACCATTACTTGTAACAATTGAAAGTTATTGAAATAATAACATTTTCATTGTTCCTTTTAAAGGGACTTGGACACGATTTGAGATCAAAAATTTTATTTTTATTTTTTATGTATAAAATGGTTAACTGGTGCATTTTAAATGATTGACCAAAATATCAAATGTTGAAGTCAAGTTACAAGTGAGATACAGAGGTAAGAATTGATATTTATGTAAACAAAGCTCGAGTCTTATAGTTGTTTACAAAAAATGTAATGTAGAATTTTACCATTTCTTAGACAAAATGACATGTAAAAAACAATTTAAACTAATTCAATATCTTCATAAATACTATTATCAACAAAAGAAAGTTATATTTGATTGAAACTTACACCAATAGAACACATATGTAAAAATGACAATATTCATGCTTTGTTTACAAATTAAAGAATTATGAACTCCGTATCTTGCTTATTACTTGATATTTGAGTTTCAAATTTTGACATAGTATTATAAATTTCTATATTTATCAGTATAAACATTAAAAATGGAAAAACAAAATTTGGAAATTTTAAGTCAAATCGTGTCCAAGTCCCTTTAACATACTCTGTGCTTGTATAAAATAATCATTATATGAACTTAATTTAAACTTTATATTTCTTTTAGCTTGTATTTAGCACGCACAATTAATGTATGTCTTATAAATTGATATAGACATTTAAGATGACTGTAAACATGGATTTGTAGTCAGCTGTAGCCATCAAATTAGCCTAATAATTGTTTTTATAGATACAAAAATGTATTTAAACTGAGTCCTGAAACCTTCTAAATGTATATGTAATTTTGAACCATTTTGTATTTTTTTTTCAAAAATATTTTCAAATTTGACAGATTCATTTAAGTCTGGAGCTCAGACTACAAGTAGATGTAGTAAGATTATGTCTGAGTCTTGCAGATTGAGAGATCAATTGGCTTCTCATTACAAGACTATTGGGTTTTTAAAGTATTGCAACTGAGGTGATATAGAATGATAGACCAATACCCCTTTAAAAATGATAAATTCTTCTTTAAAGTTTGTCTTTCTTTAAATTCATACTGAAAATGATTTACTCACTGTGCTTCTTAAATTTTACTGCTCCTGATTTTTTTGCCTGTTTTTATATGAATAGAAGATCCACATTGGTTTCGATGCTCTATGTAAGGTTTATTGAACTTCAGAGATATTTGCCTAAAGGTATCCCCTCTTCATCAAGAAGTGAAGAAAGTATAGATAATTAGAGAGATGAGGATTGGTCTTGGTTATTGAGAGCAGCTAGGAGTAGCAGGAATGATGACAGGCTGCAGGCTAATAGATACCAGAAATCCTTCATTTTTGTTGTCAGAGTAAGGGATGCATTTTATTGGAGAATAAGAAATCACTTATTTGGAGGAAGTCTGAGTTGAACGGGTAATAATGCATCTTTATAAATTTCCTCTCCAGGGAGTGATATGTAAAAGTAAAAAAATATTATATGGATAATCAATTTGATCTTGTGGAAGAGCTGTCTATCAAATTTATATTTGGATATTTAATATCAATTCGAGTGTCATAATGTAACATATTTAATAACCCCACTATTTTGAGGTTGTTTTGATTATAGATTTAAAGCTTTTGTTGAAGAACTTTTTTCCACTGATCCATTAAGTGCTTCTGTCGAGTGCTTTCCAATGTTAGTTGTGAAGCTGTTCACTACATATACGTTGAAGTGAAAACAGTCAGATGAAAACTATCAGATTTTTTAGTCCAAATTCTTGAATTGTTGAATTTACCCATAAAAAGGCATGTGCAATTTAAAGTTATACTTGCTCTGAGCTTGTTTTCAAGCTTTGGCCTTAAAATATGTTTTTTCTGCAGTTTCATTGCAAATGTTGACCTTATGTAAAATAACTAAATAGACCATGTACTGTATAAACACGTGCATAACTTCTGGCACATTACAGTGCATGCTTAAGCTGTGGCAACAAACTTCACAGTGTTTATTAAATAGATCTAACAGGAACACTACTGCTGTTGAAATACTGTACATGGTTTAAGATTCGGACATTTAAAACTGATTGATAAAATGGTTAACCAGCGATTTAAAACTCAACAGTAAAGGTTTTGAAAGTTTGTTTAACATTGTAAGATATTGAATTTCGACATGATGTGCAAAGCTAGGTGGACAATAACTCCAACCTCTCATCACTGGCTGGGTGGTAACTCTTTGCAGGGAATCTGTCAATACTACAGAATGGATGGTTCCCAAAATAAATCAAGATTACAGTGCAATTATCTAAAGAATATGTTTTTGATAAATTATACACACTACTAGTGTTAAATGGGTTCAATCTGGGCCATGTTTGACTGGTTTAGGAAATAGATGTACTGCCTGTCAGATTTTTTGTAAATGCCTACAACTGTTATAATTATATTTCACATCAAAAAAATCATAATTAGAAAATTTAGGGTTCTTTTTTATGTATATTACTCCTTTATGTAGCAAAGAAATAAGTTTATTCATTCCTGGTTATTAAATATGTCACTCATAGCTATATACAAACAGTTAATTCATAAATGGTGATTCAATAGGGCATTTTTTAATTTATCATCAAGTGTGGTGAGTAGTGTGTGACACACTTATTTCCCTTAGAAAGCTTAAATATTAAAATCATAAACAGAAATAAAGCTATATGTGGAGAAAGCACAGGAGAGTCAAGGTCATAGGGAAGTTCAAGGCCAAAATAAGGAAATACCAGTAAATAAATTGGTATTTTTATTTAAAATTTTGAACATTTTCTAAGAAACAGCTAAATGCAAATTAAGGAAAATGCAAAGTCAAGGTCATAGGAATGTCAAGGTCAGAAATTAATGTAACAGTTGCTCTTATCCACATGTATCTCTGTAGTTCATACATAAAATATTTCTGTCAATGTCCTTGTTTCTAGCTAGAAAGTAAGCTAAATACTGAGGTGAATACAGAGTGTGAGTAAAAGAACAGAGGGACCACAGACATTCAAGGACTGTATGGCCTGTGGGGTATAATAATAGCACTGTTTATATGTCTGGATGCCAGCTGTATATGTAATTGGAAATTTTACTGCAGATTTTCACAAACCAATACAGTACATGTTCTGTTGACTTTGTATTATACGCTATTGTTATTGACAAAATTCGCTAACAATTAACCTCTGCCTATGAGTATTTATCATAGGACACCATTAAATTAAGGCAAATAAACAAAATGATTTCTTGCTTTTGGAATTGATTATAGAGGACTACAACTGCAAACATGAAATAATGCAAATAATACTACGTTTAACAATAGTTTAATGAAACAGAAATGAATCTATTTTATGTTGCATACTAGGTTTTCATGCAAGCAATAAAACAAATGTTTTAATTTTTTAAGTGTCTTTGCCTGTGATAACACTATGTATCAATTTTGTACTATACAGTCCAATTATGTATCAATTTTGTACTAATTCAAATGATTCATAATTTAGGCGCAAGTCGAGTTTGCTTATTTATATTCAATTATTTAATCGTACAACTGTTGAAAAATATATAATATATGTAATAAGGAATAATTCTTTGAATATTATGTGGTGATAATTTTTGTTGGGTGTGACCAAATTTATCATAAAACCCTTCGGGCTTGGATTTGATCATGCCCCGACCAAAATTATCACCTCCTAATACTAAAAAAATGATTCCTTATTCCTTACTAAAAAAATTCAGTTTCTGTGTGCTCAAGAAGAAGTCATGCATATATATCTGCAATTGCAGGTTTAAAAAAATCTGTAGGTTTAATACTTGAGTGTAACAATGATCATAATCAAAAGAGCATTAACATGTACTAGTTCTTCATGCAGGCATGTAATGATCATAATGATCAAAAGTGCATTCACATGTATTAGGTTTTTCTTGCAAGTACAAGTACTAAAAAAAGGGCTGTCTGTATTAAATTGAAGTAAAATAAATCTGGAATGGATTTTGTTTTAATCATAATCCTAAGTCTGTTATATATATATTGTAGATACTTTCATCAAGTTTTGCCAATGAACAATAGAGATCATAGTGGTCTTGGCCCGCGCTGTGGACTGAGAAGTCAGTGAACCGTGTACGCCGGAGCCAGCAACAGGTGGGGAGCAAATCTGTGTTACTGTTCTTACTCTATTTGTTGATTGCAACCTAGGTGTATCGTGCTCTACTGGGGTTGAGACTAGGAAATCACTGCCAAACTCTTCTTAATCACAATTAATCTGACTTGTTCACATGTACTGAAAGCTTTTATTTGTATGATTTTTAGCCTTTGTTCGTTTTAAAGTGATCGAAGCAAGTTAATACTCTGAGGCTTTCTTTATGTAACAAATGAAGCAAGATAAAATGTACTCTGAACATTGTGCCTTCATTAAGTGGTCTTCTGCTATGTTTCCCTTATGCATGACCTATTTTTGTTCAGGCTTCAGGTCTGAGAAAATATTTTATTTTATTTTGACAAATAAAGTAATGAATGCGAAAATTATATAATATACATGTATATACATTCCAAACTTCTGCATGTCTCATATTTTAGTAAGAGGTGTCAAAGGAAATCTGCATGCACTACCAGAAGATTTAAACATTTTGTTGACATTCAAAACTTAATGTAAAAATGGATTATTTACATGTAATTTTAATATACATGTGATGAAAACAGAATTTCTTTAAGAACAAATTCTTTTTAGAATCGGTCAGTTTAATAAAAGACTTGATAAGTTTATGACAGTGATATGATTTAGCAAAATGCTCTTACCTGTGATCATTTTAAAAGAAGACTTATATTTATTTGTCGCTGTCATAAATCGAGGGCAAAGTCACAATTCATTACCTGCTAGATTAAGTGGGCAGTTTGAGGTGATTTGAGGCCATTGATCACACTGCCACCAATCACAATTGGTTTCTTTTATGTGAGCTTCTTTGGAAATCTCATCAAATATGTATTATCTATTCCTGCTGTACAGGTCCTGAACATGTTGGACTGATATAGGCAAAGGTTGATACAATGTAGTAGACTTTCTTTTGTTCAAATCAAAACCTGTCTGTTATTTTGTCAAACTTACTTGGAGATTAATGATGCAACTAAAGAGAATCCCATAATACTTTGTTTCATTTGGAAAATGATTGAGGCACACAAGTCTTGGATTTCTTCCATTGGCATTTCAGGATTTAATTTTCTTTTGTGATGTTCAGCATGAAGTGAATTTGATTGAATTAGAAAAATGTTCAGGAAAAATGTCATTTACATTGTTGATGATTAATTATTTCAGTATATGGAGACTGCTGTGGAATAATGTGCATTATTAATGCATCAAAAATACTGTTACACATTGATTGCCAATCTGTTTAATGGTACGTGATATATCTCCCTGGAATTAGATAATTTGGGTTTCTTTTATTTCTTGTGGATCATTGAAATAATGCCTGTGTCTTTAATTTTCCAAGCCGGAAAATGAAAGGCCACTTTTTTCTAGTTTAATACACAATCCATACTATAGGATACTAATCAAAGCTTTGTAAAATCGAAAAATCAGAATATTGAGTACTGGTATAGAGAGGGAATAGATAATCTGAAAAGTTTGGTTTTTTAACATATACATGCTAACTTGTTTGCAAAATGTTAAATTTTTATTGCAATTTAATTTTTTTTCAATTTTTTTTTTTACCTAAAATTCAAATTTTAAGAAAGGTTACTTACTGCAAAATGTTGCATGAACCTCAGTGTAGAATCTCCTGAACTCCCAGAAGCTTTTTTGTATCAGTACATAATAGTATCTTATTCAGAAATACAACATTATGGCATGGGGAAAGTTGGTAATAATAAAACATCAGAATTGTGGGTGTTGAGTAATTCATTAAATCAACACAAATATTAATAACATACACAACAATGGCTATGAATGATTTGCATGCAGTTCACTCATCAAAATATCCTTTCAACAATACTAGTATATCATAATACTGGTATTTAGATATAATAAAAAATTGAGTAAAACATATATGCTGATATACTTTCAAAAGTTTTGGAGGTTTGATATTTTTGGGAATTCCTCTCGCTATATAAAGTTTCAAATGTTTATGGATCTAAGTTCCTATGAATATTAGTAAAATTCATTTATTTTTCAGAGTTATTAAGAAAGTTTCCTTTCTAACAAAATGATAACCCCCCCCCCCCCCCCCTGTAAATTTGAATGTTGAAATTGATCATTATGTCTTTAAAATAATATTAAGGGTTTCTCTTTAACAAGTAGCCCAATAAAGTGCATTAACCTGACATCAAAAGTATTTATCAAACTTAGTTTAATATACATTTAAGTGTATGATAGACAATATGCAGGAGCTTCTGATTGGAGATTTGGTAACTTTTATCAAGAAATACAAAATTTTATTCGATATTGTGCAGCATCAGGACACACCATTGTTGGCATTGGACCCTAAAGAAAATCTCTAGTTCTTTGTTCAATTTGTTGAAAAACTTTAACCAGCCAAAGACTTTGAAGAAAACTTGCATGTACACAGTATATTTGTACTGGAAGAAATTGATTTTAAGCCATGTTTGAAGCATTGCTTGGATATGGGTGCCAGTGTTTGTAGATATAGGCTTATATTGATTAATGCTGGTTTGTTAATTTCCTTTTCGAAAGCACTTTGCTTAAAGAAATGGAACCAATTTTCAAATCAGACACCAATTAGGCACTAAGCACTAGATCAAGCAGTTGTAGGTTTTGCAACAAGGTTTTGGTGTAAAAACCTTCAGGAGTTGTGAAATGAGACTCTTCTGGTAGCAGATACGGAAGGTAAATCAATTTCCATGTAGTCTTCAGGCCTAATTAAACAATCAAGACAAGGGTGAAAAAAATGCTAGGAAATGAGCAGTTAGTTGCATGAATGAGTATATTGAGCAGATTGTCTCCTCTTCTACTCTGATTACGTTGCTGTAGGAATATATATTAGATTTTAATCAATAGGATGGAAACTTTGACAGGCCTCCATCCAATGATCCCTCATCTTTGTGCCAAGGACACTACTGAGAGGATTTACAAGTTACTTGTCTTCAAATGGCTCAGTGCTGAAAGTGATCCTGTTCTTGATTTTGTGGAATCTACAGGGTGATGAATAGAAAACTTTATTGTAAACGATTGGAATAAATTAATCTGGAGTTTAAAATTTCAATGATTTTGGTAAGAGTAGATTTATGTGATTTTCTTAACAATGACTGATGCAGCATTATATCTTAAAAAGTACAAAATATTGCCATAATGTTCTTGAAAAGCCCGTGTCTGTAGATACATTATTTTACTTAGATCTTTTGGTGAAAAATGTATAGAAGAGAGATAATTAAATTATAAGTTCAGTTGGTCAGACATAACATTCAGAGCTGAAGAAATGAAAAGAACTTTCACTTATTTTACTTTCTTTAAATATGTTTTGGTTTGGGAAGCATCTGTTAGCAAAGCTAACTAAACTGACTTGTTTTTTTGTTAGGGCTGGAGTTCAAATCCCCTTGTTATGTCCAGTATTGATCTTCTTTGGACAGTTTCCATTATGAGCTGGTGAAGCTTTTTTCACCTGTTACTGATGCATTGATAAATGCAAGCGGAAATATGAAAAATTAATATTGTGATTTGTGTGGAATATGGTATGTAGTAGGAAAACCACTGTACGTATAGGTAGTCTCTGCCCCATCAGCTCACTGACAGTAACAGGAAAGGTTGTTGTAGTTGTAAACATTCATTGTATAGTACATATATACAGCACATAGGGTGTTGTGAATAGGAAGTAACAATTCTAATAAGCCATGTTTCCATGCATGTACAATAATACAATAAGTACTCTGGGTTTCCATGTAGGTAATTATATAAATGAGAGCAGGATATATCATTTCATACCATAGTACCATGTTTAAATTATGTCTTAATGGATATGTGTACTTTTATTTATTTTGATGAATTTGTTAAATGATTTCTGATAATCAAGCTTTGAAGTACTGTTAGTGCAAATCTATTAAGTTTTCTGTGTTTTAATTGAGCGATGCTTCTCTCTATTATGTTGACTGCTGTCACAGTGTGGTGTCCTGGTTATCAAGAAACTTGTTTTATTAAGCCAGGATTCAATTAGTTGGCAATATGTTCTAATAATCTATTAAGAATTCTTTCTGTTTGTTTTCATGTGTTCCCCAAATGCTGTTGGATTCTCTAATAATTGTGTTGCCACAAACCAAGCTTTGATACACTAGGTAACCCCTTTTGTAGTAACATCTTGAACAGGACAGTGAGCTTGATTTGTTTTACTGGATTGCCAAGAACTAATTGGATTATATTTGCAAATGCATATATGTATAGCTTCTAAACTTTGTTTAATTCAGTTGACCATATGCTTTCACATTTTCTGATATTTATTTATGATTATTTGTGTCCAAAAAAATTCCAACTTTTAACATCTTCAAAATCGATCTTAGTTTGGTGCATACAAAATCTTTGTCAGGACTTTTTAATATTTCAAGAAACAATTTTTTATAATTTTGAATTCAAATGCAAGACCCTTTAACATGATTTAGATATAGAAAAAGTGTGGTACATGTACATTTAAGGTCAAATTATAAAAAACTATGAATTTAAAAAAAAAAATGCAAAAAGCATTAAAGGGGCATGGTCACTATTTTGGTCAAAAATTATTTTTCCGGATTTAATATTTACAATGCTTCAGAAAGGCATTTTTAAAAGGCAACCAAAATTTGAGTGTCATTTGTTGAGTTATAAGGGAGTTACAGAGCTTGAAATTCTTCCCTATGTAAACAAAGTGTTTGTTTACATTTTGAATGTTGAAGTAAAAATTTCAGTTTCAAATCTAAAACAAATTTGTTAAACGTTAGGAACTGTTTATCTATGCTTAAAATAAATAAAAAGATAGACAAATAAGCTGGAAAAAGAGTTTTTGCTGGTAAATTGAAACAAAAACAGGGCATGAGCCTTGTTTACATGACAAAGAATTGTGAGCCCCGTATCTTGCTTATAACTCTACGAATGACTCTCAAATTTCATTTGATCATTAGAAATGCATTTTAAAGCATTGTAAATAACAAAAACATAAAAAAGAATTTGACCAAAATTGTGACCATGCCCCTTTAAGCAAGACGTCATATTGACCTTGTATGACCTTGTCTTTATGATCTTAAAGGACTATATATGGTTTGAGCCTAAAATGGCCCCCCAAAATGAACATTGTCATTTTACTGTAAGTCTTTGTTTTATTTGTACAAATATACATTTGAAGTTTTTTCATCATTTTCATTTTGATTTTAGTGCCCCCAATTTAAAAATATGACATCATAAAGTTTACCTTTTCCCGCCATTTTCGCATTTTTAGCATAAAACGGCTTGTTTTGAGGCAGTTTTTCTTTAAGGAAACATTGAGCGACTACTTGAACAAACAAAATATTTTCACCAAAGATGTATCTTTCCAATAGTTATAATTGACATAAAGTTCGTTCTTGTTCAAAGAGTCGCTCTATATTTCCCAGTCGAAAAAAGATAAGAAAAATGTCAATTTTTGGTTGATTTTGATTGAATTATAAAAATAGCGTCACTTCTGACGTCATATACTGCCAGTGAGTGCACATAAATTAAATAAATAGGTGAAAAACATATTTCATATCAACTCTTTTATAAAATAACACAACAAATTAATGTACCTGAATCATTTTAAAAATAGCGAAATTTGGGGGCCTAATTTGACTAATGTCATAAATAGTTCTTTGGTATTTTCTATTTTAAATTACCTTTAATTTTGTTTTACTATACTACTATTCTAGTTAATCCATCAGTTACATATTTTTATTGTTGATGAGGCAAACATTGCCATATATTTACATTCAGTGTATATTTCCCCTTATGTTTGCATTGGAAATCTGAATTCTTTTAGTTTTTTAAGCTCAATATTAGAATCCTTTGATATCTTAGAAGTTTTTTCTTGGTCCCATGGAGTCAAGTTAACAAAATTAGACAGTTTATACAGTGTATAATTGATATCTGTAAATGTATGATATTTTGCGTGCATATATAATGATTGGTGGTAAAAGGATGTTTCAGCGAGTTCGTATGGATTTGAATGTTCCCAAATACACATATACATATATGCATGGCATTTGATTTTGCAGAAGCAGATATCAGTCAAAATGCTAAATAAAACACACACTGTAACACATTCAAATGTAATAAGTTTACAGTTTCTTCTTATTCAATTCTTATTGTGCATCCATTTTGTATATTTTTCAGGATACCAAAAGTTTAAGCAACTTTAAATAGGCCACAATGTCAATCAGCCACTTTAGCTACTACAGCAATGGCTATGTGGTGGAGTACCTGGACAATGGAACAGACCAGTGTAAAAGCTGGATACTACTTCCAGCTGAAAATCTTTGGCCCGCAGCTCTCAGGGGTTTCCTGTACATCGTAGCTCTTGTGTATTTCTTTCTGGGTGTGGCCATAGCATCGGACATTTTCATGGCAAGTATTGAAACCATAACCAGCAAGAAGAAGAAAATAATGGTGTATGATGCAGAAAAGAAAGAAACAGTGGAAAGGGAAGTCTTAGTTTGGAATGAGACTGTGGCCAACTTGACTCTTATGGCCCTAGGTAGCAGCGCTCCCGAAATCATTCTAGCATTAGGAGAGACTGCCCTCAAATTAGGTCAAGAGGTTGTCGAAGATTCTTTAGGAACTTTCACTATTATAGGAAGTGCTGCATTTAATTTATTAATTATTACATCTATATGTATTGTGAGTGTCCCCACCCCAGATATCAAAAGGATTAATGAATTTGCTGTGTTCTTTGTTACTGCTGGATGGTCTATTTGGGCCTACATTTGGATGTTGATTGTAGTGAATTATTCTAGTCCTGGGGAAATTGAGCCATGGGAGGCTTGGGTGACCCTGGCCTATATGCCAATATTTGTTCTCCATGCATATTTAGTGGATTATGGATGCAAGTGCTGCAAAAAGAAAAAGGTGGAGGATGAAGAAGGATCTCAGGTAAATCATGATTAATACATTGATAAAAAAAAAATAAGCAGAATTCTACTTTATTTTTTACATATGAGAGAATCCATCTAACCATTTTACATCCAATTTATTTTTACATTGCTTGTATGAAATCTTGAGAATTGTCAGATCAAATCATTCGCCAGTTTTAGAAATAAGCCACGTATAATTTATTGCATTGAAAAGCGTGATTGAAAATAAACTATACATTTTAATGCCATTTTCATAAGAGAAGGTATTCAAACAGAGACTGTCCCTTTCATTCAATTTGTAAAGTAATACATCACCATTTCACAGCTTTACATTTTCTGAATACAAATTCAATACAATCATTTCACAACATTCATGATTTAATTAAACAAAATTTTCAATATTTAATATATAATACTATACTACTATTCTAGTTAATCCGTCAGTTACATATTTTTATTGTTGATGAGGCAAACATTGCCATGTATTTACATTCAGTGTATATTTAAGAAATAAGGTATCATTTTTGGATGTATATCGGGATATAAATACGGGTTGGTCACATGATCAAATCCCATAGAGCCCAAAGGGCTTTATGGAAGATTTGATCACGTACCAACCCGTATTTATATCCCGATATACATCCAAAAATGATACCTTATTTCTTATATTTACATTTGTTGCAAATTATAACACTAACAATGCTCCATACTTCCTCTTTTGTGATGACCGAGAAAGCCACTTCGATTAAGATGACGTAACAAAAAATAGTACAACAATGTTGCAAGTATTTGATTATCATGATAAATAAATATGACACTACTTTTGACATGACATCTATTATTTATTAAAACAAAGTGAAACAGAAATGTACAATAGACAAAAACAATTGAAGCTTGGCAGAATAGCACCACTTCTGTTGAAGTCGCAGAGCAGTTGGAAATTTGAAAACAAAACGAACAAAAGTTGAGTCAGAGTCTACTTTGGCATTTTTAGGGGAAACTCTATCGCAGAATCATATTCAAAAGCAATATGATTTTCCTTTGACATTATATAGGAAAGCTATTTTAATTTCTAAGTTCTTTTTACGGAACAAAACGGACAGAGAAGGACAAGGAGTTAAATTTGACCGTGATCTGTGAATGAACTAGACACGAAAGGTCTGTGATATTGCGTTTGCGATTTTGGTCAAGGCTTGTGAAAAAGTCAGAAATGAATTTAACTGAATTACTCCTTTGACAAATTGCGATTGTAATTTTCAAGAACACCTCGTTTCGATGTCGATCAAAAACATTATTCTGTTTACAGGCCTTTCTTCCCTAAATCATCTATCCCTCGCAATTAATGTTATATTTTTTTTTAGAAATGAATGAATAAAACTTCCGATAACAAAATACAGATACGTTTATTTTTTATGCCTAAACTTTGTTTTCATTTAATACGATATCTATATAATATTAATAGGTGTGTTTCAGCACAAGTCGGTTAGTTTGAGCACATAGAAAAAGTAGTGACCTAGATAATTCATGCGCTACTTTCCCCTCTTGACCCATAATGATGTTATGCAGAAATAACAGTGGATTGCGCAAACAGTACGTGTTATATGTAAATATTTCCCATTATGTTTGCAATGGAAATCTGTGACATTCAATTTTCTATGAATTCATTTGCTAATTCATGTGCCATGAGCACTTAGATACAAACGTCTTCACGTGTTTTGAGTATATTTATTTTTGTAAGATTAAATGAAACTTTTAATCTTACATAACCAAATTGATATGTACTTTTGAAAAACCATCATATATATATATATATATATATATATATATATATATATATATATATATATATATCTACTCCTCAATAAAAAAGATATTTCTCCACAAAGTTTCTGGCACAAAATTTTTTGTCGCGGAAGCTATAACTAAATAACATGTTAATATGACTGTTCAATGTGTGTTTCATATCCCTGACTAAGAGCACAAATAATGACTTCATAGTATTTATATAAATAGTTTATATATTGATGTATTTACAAGATGGAAATGTAGTTTTGATATAAGATTCTATACATCCATGAGTTATTCGGCCCTTTTCAGAGCATCTAGCCCAATACTGCGCCACTATTACCGTCTTAGTAGTACCTTGATTTATGTAAACTGTAAATTTCAGCAGTAAGATAGTGGGATTTTTTTCATTTTAGAGAATAAATCGACATGTATTTTCAACATACCCCAGTATGTGCATACCTGATTTAAAAAAATAATCTAAAGTGATGCCAGAAAATCTTAAGAAAGAATGATAAACAAGTAGAGTTCAGATGTTCATAACTTTGAAATGTTTGTCATTAGGTTTGGACTAATATGTCAGATATTCATTTGGCTGTGTGCAAATATAATTATAGGAGCTGATATATTAATGTTATGCAGATGGTGTAACCTTGAATTAACCAACCTTTCACTCTCATATGGAAAGAGGTACATTAAGACCACCTTTCATTTGAGAAACTTGTTTGATAACAGATACAGATCTCATCGCATTGCTCAGCCTCTCTGCTTTCTCCTCCCCTGATCCTGTATGCTTGTTTTTATGTTGATGAGGTGTCAAAAAAATTCTGTGCATGACAGATTTAGCAGAACATGAAGGTGTATTCAGTGGAAAATCTTAAAGAAGATCAGTGAGGTCTTGGCATTACTTCAAGATGGAGACAACATTTCTGTTGGTGGATATTGTACCTTTATCAATACATTCGCCCATACTCAATTTTTCATTTACTTCAGCAGATGTAGATAACTCATGATCTGATTTATTTAAAAAAGTCATTATTGTCTTAATTTTTCAGAAAGAAACCAAAGCTGATAGTATATTTTCCCTATATTGTTGTGTATGGTAGTGACTTGCAAAGTACAATTTGATTTAATCTCATTTAGAATCATTTATATGCACATATTATCTTTGGATGTGCCATTCCCCAACCCTCATACTATGAAACTCTAAGACTGCCTGTCTGTGTTATTTTTAGTTTAGATTATTGCTGCTTCTGTTTATGTATGGAATGACCATTATCCTTAGAAAATACCTTATACTTTAGAAAAGCAATAACACTTGCAACCATTAGATGTAATTAAGCATTTGCAAATTGGTAAAGATGAAAGTGTTGTTCAAGTTATGCTGGCATTGAGACAAGGAGAGGTTTCTTGTCACGAAAATGATTCCATTTAGATTAAATGTGGAAATTGGATTCATGTCATAGTGTAATTTTGACCATCACCCTGTTCTTATAAATATAGAATTTACTTAATATGACATTCAGATGCCCAAGTAATGATTGACTCTCTTTTATCATTTTTTTGGTATAATAACGTGTTGATTAAACTGTTCCACTTAAATGAATAAAGAGATGAGTCGACAGTATCAGTCAAATTTTTAAAGTCAAAAACAAAGGGGTATTCTGTAACTATTTAAATGACTGTGTAAATGGCTCAATTATATCTGACAATACTCCTTACAGCAGTTGTTCACTCCAACACAAGGACAGGCCTCTTCTTTATAATTATGATCAGAATATTTAAAGGTTAAATTGGTCTTCTTTAATTTAATATTATAGATTCATCATGCCTGATTGGTTCTCTGTACAATGCCTTTGCACAGGAAATCTATTTGATCTCTTACGTAGTCTCCTTACATCTGATAAGATTATCTAATTGCCCGAAGACTGATCTAGCTTAGAGCCTGATACACTGTGCACTGTTGGTGGGAGCATCTAGCAGTGCTTATGGAAATTATCACAGTATTCAACAGGAGCTCACAGAGAATTGTTTTATTTTATTTTACACAGTGGTGATATATGTCAGAAGATGAAGTAAACACTTGGGTTTTGGAGAGGGATTTTCTGTATTGAAAGCTTTCTACCATAGATACACGTATATATAGGTAGCATGTTTGCTCGCTCAGCAGTGATCTTTGTTGCTTCTGTATAATTTGCCTTCACCTTCATGGGACTGCAAAGGAGTTTTCTCTCAAGAAAGCTTTACCCTGCATTCAATTGATTTTTAACTTTCCAGAGAGAGTGGTATTTTGTTTCCTTTAACTCTCTAACTTTTCTCAAATCAAGTGAAATTCTATCAACATGGTGTACGAATTGAAAACGGAATATGGTGACCGGGGATATGTGGTGGAGTATCTGGCAACAAATGAGTCGGAATACTGTAAGAGCTGGCTGCTTCTACCCGCGGAGAATCTGTGGTCAGAATATGTCCGGGGCATCCTATACTTGATGTGTATGTTCTACTTCTTCCTTGGTGTAGCCATCTCTTCAGATATATTCATGAACAGTATTGAAGTTTTGACCAGCAAGAAAAGAACAGTAAAACAATGGGATCCAGAGAAAAATGAAATGAAAGAGGTGCAAGTGTTTATATGGAATGAAACGGTTGCAAATCTTACCCTTATGGCTCTAGGAAGTAGTGCTCCAGAAATTCTTCTAGCAACTTTTGAATCTATTGGATCTCTTGGAGTAGACAATTCAGACAAAGACTCTTTAGGAACATTTACCATCATTGGAAGTGCTGCATTTAACCTTTTGATAATAACATCAGTATGTGTGGTTAGTGTAAAAGGAGAAGAAGCCAAATACATTAAGGAGTTTGGAGTCTTTTTGCTGACTGCTGTTTGGTCATTGTGGGCTTATATTTGGTTGCTGCTAGTTGTTCAGTATATCTCCCCGGGGGAAGTTGAACCCTGGGAGGCTTGGGTCACCTTTTTATACATGCCGGTTTTTGTCTTCCTGGCCTATGCCACAGACAATGGATGGTGGAGAGATAAATGTAGCAAAAAAAATGAAGTTGATGCTCAGGAACCAAAGCAAATGGTAAGTTATAATATTAAGGCCAATCAGACAGATGTATGGAAAGGAACTAGAGGAAATAATTCAATCACTGGATAATCAGTACAATTCAATTATTAGAAGATGGAAGTGTATTTGCCATTAGTCCTGTGTTAGGAGCTTAAATTGTGTTTCCCATTAATAATATTAGATTTCATGTTTCTTGGTTTTCTTTATTTTCAATGAATTTTTATGAGCAATTTAATTGAATTTTGCAGGATTTTGTACAATGTATATTTCTGGTGGCATTTGAGAATGATAGGCTGTTATAAAAGTATCAGTATAAAAATGTGTCAAAACTTTAAAGACATTTCTCACCTTGGGGCATAATGTGTTGTTAAATTATTTCAGTCAAAATAGAAATGTTCCATCTAAAGATTGAATTTTAGTAAAAATTGCATGATATGCAAGGCAAGACTCCAACTGAGAAACTAGATGATATATATAATGCATCCAAAATCAAAGAAATAGTGTACAGGGCATTCAAATAATTTTTTCAATATGACTAAATAATAAGTATTGGCATTTAAGCTTTGGAAAGGTTCTAGTGCTTGACACGGTGTACAATGGCGCATGATGGGGTCAATTACTCTTTTGAATAGCAGTATTTCACAAATGAATTCATCAGAACAGTTTTGAGGATTTCAGATAAGAATGAATTGATCTTCATGCACTAGAAGTTAGACCTATTAAATAGGAATCCTTGAGGTACTTATCAAACTGCTGTGTTCACCATGGTCTTGTTTCTTCACTGAAAGCAACCACTGCTGATACGAGTTGTGGGGAAAGTACCATAGAACTGATGTTGTTCAAATTGTTGAATCAAAAAGCATTTATTATAGTAATTATTCTTATTTTACTCCACAATGCTCCTTTAAAGCAATATGTGCTGTAATTTTCATGTTGAATTTTTTTTTAAGAAAATGTTATTTTCTACTAAAATGACAAAAATATCATGGTTTTTAAATTTCTGTTAGCTCTGTATTTGAAGGAAAAGCCATTAAGAAGCCTTAATTGGAGCAAAATTGAATAATTGTCGTCCTGTACAAAAATTGATCTGCTATATATTCCTTATAACTGAAATATTTCCCCATACAAAAAATAACGATTTTTACAAAACATTTTTTTCATCATACTAGCCGGTTTTTGCAGCAAAATAAAATTCTAAAAAATACAGCTCATATTGCTTTAAAATGATTACTGGGGCATACATTTCTTTCTCTTTTTTTTTTTTTTCGATATTTCAAAATCTTGCCATGGAATCTCTTGATAAATTAGACAATTAATAATCAGAGAGAGAGAGAGAGAGAGAGAAACACACACACACAGAGACAAACACAGCAAAGAAATAAATAAATATTGAACAAAATTTAATTCGTTATCTAGCAGATTTATTATCTTGCATGAACACAACTGCTTATCCATCAGTGTATAAACTTCGATATAGCCTTAATTTGCTTTCAGCATTTTATTTACAAGCTATTCTTATTCTAATGTCAGGTACACAAATATGTTAAGAGGACTGGATGGTCATGGCCATAGTTAGGCTGAATTTACCTCCTTTATATGAAGAACTTTGTATAAAAATATAGAAAAATACTAAAATTCTTAAACTAAATTATTTTGATTTTTTTTTTGCTAAATAATAGTTCATATGGCCCAAAAAATCATATTGAAAAGTTTATCGCAGATCTTATGGTTATTTGTTGACAAATAAGTCTCCTTAAGCCATCATTCTAAGATTTAATCTCCTTAAGCCATCATTCTAAGATTTAATCTACATTTCACACCAAAACTTTAACATACCATATACTACTAAACAGAGTTTAATCCCAAACTTTGTAATAAATTAAATTTTTTACCTTGATGTTAATCATACATTTGGAGTAATATTACCTGGTAAATGTAATAATTAATGGCCCATGGGCCTCCTATTACCAGTACACAGTTACTTAATAATGTATCATCAAAGTTATGTATTGTATGAGTACAATCTGATTTGTTTGTGGTAGGATCACATCAGGATCATGACCCACCAGCAGAGAAGGGGCTCCTTTGCTGGACATGCCACTGCAGGAAAAGAACTTCATATGCTGGAAATGGAAAAACAACAGAAATTAAGGTAATTCAGTTTCATGGTTGGCTTGAATAATTCATTCTTTTGCCAGTCGCCATGCAAATTAAAATAACATCACCCTCCAATCATTCCCCAACATCATCTGAAATAGAATCATTTATTGCCTAAAAATCACCTATTTGTCATAAATATTAAGTTTTTCTTGTTTGCACACATGCTTACAAAAAAATTATCAGTGAGATCAAAATTGATGCGGTCAATAACACTCAAGTTATCTTTGGTTTTCAAGATCCCCAGCAGGGGCTGGTGATGATGAGATTGATGGATCTCAGCAACTCAAATTTGATTTGTGAATCTTAAACCTGCACAAGAAGTGTACATCTTTTATAGCCACCTGAGACACACCATCTGCAGCATTCCTCTGAAACAAGACCAGTTTTTGTAACCTGTGCCATGTTTTTATTCAATTTCTTTTACCAAGAAGCCACACCATCATCTTCACTTTAATAATGACTTGACTTTATCTTTTGACTGTGTGGTGTTATCGGTGATCACACCTTCTCTTTCCTGATACATTAGCAAACTGCCAATATCTTTATGACTTACTCAAATCAGAACTAGGCTGCATAATAAAGCATCAAAAATTGCAGTCAAAATGAAAAAAAAATATGTATGTATTTTTTATTCATAAAAATAAAGACAGAAAAAAGAGAGAAATAGAACTGCTGGGTGTTTTACTGTACTAAAATCATTGTGATGGGCTGGATATGATATAATATTTTTGTTTCAGTGTGCTCAGCCTGAATTCTCTTGATAAAAAATCAAGGTAAGACAGAAATATACCTTCCTCTGTAGCAGTTCAGGCCAAGTAACAAGCGATGGCTTCATTTGGCACTTTGTTAATTTTCAAATCCAGTGTAGAGTCTATTTAACAGCAACCCATTAACTGATTTTAATTACACACCTTGTATCACTTGAAACCGCAACGATGTTCTTGTAAGTGCTTGGGCTCTCTTTCATATTTATCCTCTGCATCTCACCATTTGCATGAACACAGAGTGGCAGAAATGTGTGCTGAAAAATGTTTACACATTCTATTGTCTTTGTTACCTACTGTTGTTTACATGAGAAAAAAACCAGTTAGACGTGATTTATGCTTATATTTTTTGTACTGTTGTAGATTCCCCTTATTGAATGTATTGTTCTTTTTTACTTCTTTTTAAAATTCTTAAGCTTTTTTTACATGCTTAAAAGATCGTTAGTGTCTGTCTGTATTTGTTGCAAAATTCATTTGAAGTACCCAGAATAGTTATGTCCCAGAACATTGTCTTTATATCACACTGAGACTTCATTTTCATGTGATTATATGATGTTGCAATGTTCTGGCATAATTTGAGGTTTGAATTATATTTTTGGTGTGTAAAACATTTGTGATTTTGAGAAATCAAGTACAGCTTCGGTTGTGTGAGTGGCATACAAGTTAATGACAGAATGTTCTGTCATTCATGTCCCCCCAGAGAAGGCAGCTTCTCCTAACAGTGCTGTAAACAGTAATCAGGGAGAGATTAACTTGATCTGGCCAGGAGTAAGTTCTGGCCAATTATTCTCCTGACTAACATGGAAGTGGGGCTTGCTTTATAAATCAGGGTATTAGCACAGCTCTTCTGTTATAACTGTCTCCTGTATGTGCCCTTGTTGTCTACTAAGGCAGTATCTCTATAGTTCATCTGAACTCCTCAGTCAGTGGGGATCCTCTGGACTCTGGCAGGGAGCTGGGGGATCATGTATCATCTTATCATAGTGTACCTATCTGCCTGCTCCCTCTTGGTAGCTCCTGCTGTGCACGGGAGCATGATCTATGGCACTTTGATATGTTGCCCGTGTAAGATGGTTCTATATGCATGGATACTATGCTTTTTAAACTTAGTCTGCTGTAAATGCTTATTGCTATAGCTGCTTTTGTATATGATACACCTACATATATTTCAATACTGCGCATGACAAGGCAATGCTATAGGGTGAATCAATAGATCTGGATCTGTCATTTATTTCTATAGTGAATTGTTTTCAAAACTATGTTTTATACTTGTAAATAAGAAAATATATTCATGATTCACCAAAAGCTTTATCCAGATGAAGTATATATCCTAATTTCCTGAATTGAAAATACTTTATCTTGTCATCTTTAATTGCATTTTAGTTTGCTAGGTCAGTTATTTTTTTAGAGAAAAAGAAGTGAAGGGGGAGGGGTTTTTTTTTTATCCCTGATTTTTAGTTTACATTATTTTAGTGAAATGTCATCAGAGATATCTGCAGAAGTGCATACTTGTAAATGACATCAAAGTTGAAGTATTGGATTTGGAGTATATTTTCATCACACTACAGTTACGACTAGTGTTTACTTATTGTTTCACCTGGATACTTCAAAAATATTGACTAAACTATAGCAATCAATGGGTAGCACCTCAAGTTGTTTACTCTTGGTGGCTGTTCAAACTACTGGACCATGTAACGAACATTTTAAATTCAATATTTTAAATAAAACTTTTCTTTTCATTGATTGTAAGGATTATTATTTAGTGCTTTGCAATTTCCTTGACATTAGCTTGAGAAAATTCAGATTTCTTTTTTTGGGTTAATGTGATATGAATATTAAATATATTTAGGAGAATGTACACAATGAAACTTGTGTACATCAATTGATCACAATGGGGGAAAGAAATCAATTGAAAGAGAATAGATTGAATAACAGTATTATGGAGTTTTCTTAAGATTAAATAATTTCTTTTTGATATTTAAGTGTTATAAGAAGGAATGTATTGTTGTATGTTACTCATTGTATGAATGCTTATACAGCCATTGTACTGAATGATCCCTATGTTGTCTGCATTACGATGAAAATTCATAACCTTTGTGTTAGAATTTTGACAGTATCCATACATAAAGCTTTCACCCTCCTGTTTCTAAACTTCATGGCAAGCCATCTGCTTTGCATCATTTAGATTAAATTAATTTCCAGAACATGGCAGCAATTAAATTTTGAGCCTTTGACAGTGTGTAATTTATAGATGGGTATTCTGATGGTATTGTGATGCTATTAAGTGTATGCATCTCAGGGAAATGTAAGCACTAATCTCTGCATGCAGCTTCCTTGAAAATTTTAATGGTAACAAATTGTACTGCATTGTTTTTCAAGATCAGATGATCATCTTCATCCTTATGGCAATGACCGTCAACATTCTATATCTCCTGGTTTGAAATCTGCCAAAGACATCAATGTGTCTATAGACAGCGACAGGGACAGGTAATGTCTGCCTCTGATCCAATTAGCCAGAGCCTGATAATATATGACACTGCTACTCATTAGCCTACTATTCCTTCGACACTTGCTGCATAATTCAGTAACTCTTTTGTGTGTGAGTTGTAAATATCTACTAGCTCCAATACGGGTGAGAACATTTTAACTTGAGCAAAGACAGCTAAATAACTGTAGGCATTTGATTGGTAGTAGACCAGCTTTTGCAGGTTGCTAGGGCTTCTCTCAGAACCAGGGAACTCTTAGTTTGAATATAAAAGTCAGTGTGTTAAGGAAAGGGAACCAGTAGATGGCTGACTAGACTGTGACAAATATCACAGTGTTTTCAGAGTGTCTTTGATCAGTGTCTTTATATATAGATGCATTGTTTGTGTTGTGTGGACACATATCACAACTCTAGCAACCATGAATTTTTGCACTTTTTGATTTGAGGAATTATTTTGAATCTACACGTGTCATCCCTCTTTTAATATATTTTTATTCAGGTCATTTTATTTTATGTTAAAAGTTCGTTTAGTTCTGCTTGTTTTATTTCTGTCTTTCTGATTGACTCAATTTTGCAAATATATGCTTTTATAAGGCAGATTTTACAACTCTTGCTTATTTTTAATGTGTAGATGGAGGATTATTTTCAACTTAATTTGGTCTCTTAAAAGCTTGTTCTCTGATATATAATAATAGTACATTTATATGTATTAAAATTTCTTCAAATTGCTTGGTTTCTTGTATAAACAAATTTTAATTGAATCAATTTAGTATGAATTTCTATTTTTCACGAAACTTTTAATGTCGATCAGAACAACAACAAAAAATTACTTGAAATATCTTTTTTCTGTGTATGTATTTGATAAGATATTAAGGATATCTTGGTGACTTTTGATATCATTACATCATACCTGTTGTTGTGCACTAATCAGCATGAAGCATGATATACTCCTATAAATATATAGTGTAAGGCACCCTGAAAATAATGGTATAAATTTAGCAGGCATGTGTTGTTCTAATTTATCACCTAACTGGATAAAATCTTAGTAAAATTTGTGTGGATAAACATGATTTTTATGAACTCAATTTTAAGAATTACCGATGTTAAAAATGTATTTAGTTTTTTGGTCATGATGCACCAGTTTCATATTAGAAGCATATATTGAAGCAAATGTTTAGAACAGTTTTGAGATACAAATTTCGAAAGAGAATGATATCACATAAATGCTTTGTTTCAATGGCTTGAAACCACACAGGAATTTAAAGTACAGTCAAAATCAGATGCTCTGTAGAGCAATTACCCCATAAAAATCATTTAGTTTCCTATTATCTCATTAAAATCTATGTCATCCATTGAAAACCATACATTTGTGACGTCGGACCATGTTGCAAATCTTGTTATAGAATGTTCAAAACGTTGATAAGCAACGGGGCCGATTAAAGACCAAAGTAGCAGTTGATTTTGCATTTCAAGCAAGACAATGACCCTGGCCTCCAATTTGTGCAGAACAAACGCCATCTCTTTAATATATAGACATTAATTCCAATAATATTTAGGACACAGGGTCTTTGTCTTATGATTTAATTGATATACTTTACAAGAGGTAATTATCCCGCTGTCTTCAGTATTACTGAAGCATAAGAAGACCACTGTGTCCTTTGATAAGTTGGCAAGGTTTTGTTTTTAGATACAAATGACCTGAATGCTGCACGATTACATTACACATCGATATCATCAGATACTGGTATACATAGTGATTTTGAAATCTCTTATAAAAGAAAATTGGAATCTGGTATCAACCAACATGGTTACCAGATCTGTTTATTGATACACAGTCAAAAATATTGATAAAAAATACAAAGACCCAACAATTTAATATATTGCATGATATTTTGATTTGAATTAATTTCAAACTCAATTTCTTAATTATAGATTATTTGATTTTTCAGGTATTATTTCTTGAATTAAAAATTGCAAAAACTTATAAATAGTTTGTTTCAGAAAGTGTTTGAAAGTGACTTGTTATAAACATACATGTAAATAAATAACTGGTATTGAATTTGGCTTGAATAGCATCAGCCATACCTGCTCAGGAACCCCTCCTCCATTGTCAACAGATTTCCTTCAAGGACCATCACAAGCAAGCATATAGTAAATATTCAATTGGATGTACGTTTCTACTTGCAGTCATGAAAAAGAACATGACCAGGCCAATGCAGAGGATCGGCTGGTCAAGATGGACAAGGGGAAAGACCAGCAACAGACTTTTGCTCGAGCAAGGTAAAGATTTGTGGTGGCCCTTAGACACTGTATTAACTGTGTAGGGATATGTACATGGGTTATCACATTGTCAAAACCTACAGCCAGTCTCGCTTATAACATTCGTGTAACTGGCCATGAGTTTCTTACAGTAAGGGTCATAGATGTGGTTATTGACTCCCCTTTCCAATCATTTATCTTTAGGAATGTTGTATTGCATGAATTGATTGATTTAGTTGGGAGGCCTTTGTTGAGTGCAGATGATTTTATACAATATCTTGTTTGTAGTATTGGATAAGGATTGCTTTATATAATTTGTTATATTACAAGTAGCAACTAACTAATTAAGGCAAATATGCCTCAACTACTGGTAGATAAATGTACCATGAAACATTTCACAACCCATTCTCAGCTGTGCAGTCAAAATAAATGATTTTAACTGAGATAAATAGGCAGTGAAATTCCCACAGTGCTTGTAGTAAATGTGGATGGAGCCAGAGCGTGAACTCGGATTACACAATTACATGCTCCATTTCCTTGTATCAACAGTTATTTACAGTTGTTTCCCCTAAAAATTATTAATAACCGACCACTTAGATTATTTCAGGTTAGTCAATTGCAACATAAAGATAAACCCAAGTGAAATAAAATTAAGTGATCCCATCTTTATGTATTATCCATGTAATATAACTTATAAGTAGATTTTCTGTAACAGCTCAAGGAAGTCTTATGTAAGGTAATCATATAGAGCAGTCCCTTGATCTATATCTGCCCATTGATGGAGTCAGCGTTGCATGTGCTGATGACTTACTATATGAATTCAAAACATGAATTTCATTACAACTGTAGACAAAATGCACCTTTCCAACTTTTTCACAGCTTTATAAATACAGTTTTAAAAATACCATTCCAGATCTCAAGAGATTAACTAACCTATGTATGTAATGCACTTCTAACACTAATTTAATGTGAATAACATGCTTATAACAGGATTTGCTACTATAGAGCTTGGTAATCTTAGATTAATGTGGTGTAAATACTTGGGTCAGGAACCTCTCCTATAGTCCACCCTTATAGTACATTACCTCAATGAATTTGGGTTATTTAAGATATACCACAAATTAGTAGTTTTTTGCTAGATTGTAAATTAGGAAATCTAGTTTTTCGATTTACTATTGAATCATGTATGAATTTGTCAATGTATTTTGTTTCAACCTTAGTTATTTTGTTAAAGCATGATTAACATAAGATCTTCATTTCATTTTGAATGTAAAGCTCATTGTATGAATAGACTAACTTTATCAGAGGTGTGCCTAATTTCTTCTGTTTTTATTTATCAAATATTAATTGATTGGTATATAGAAAATCCAAATTATCAGTCCTTGTTACCAATTAACTGTCTTATAATTTTGTCTTTACCAATTTGTTGTTTTATGGTGTAGAAATCATAAAAAAATCAACACCAGTATAATGAACAAGGCTAGGTATGTAAAACTCTACGGCAAATGCATCATAGCACTTGCTGCTAGGGGAGTTCTGTAGCATCTCACTGTGCTAGCAGAGTGCATGACACTTTTCTCTAGCTAGCAGTAGTTTGTTTCCACCTTTCCTTATGTTCTGTTGAGATTTGTAGCTGTGTTGTTGTTTTTTCGTGCATCTTTTCTGTATTTGAACTTTTAAAGATGAATTCTATTCAGATTTATCTAAATTACATTTATATGTTTTGCTGATGTGGATTATTTGTTAAGGAAACGATTTCATTATTTGGCAAGCTTTAACCAGTTTATCAGTTGATAAGATTTTGACTAACTAATATTTACCTTATTTTGAAGTATTTGATGTTATAAATGTATTGTATCTTATTGGTTTTTTAATATATAGTACAAATGTACCAGTAATCAGACAACTGTGTCTTTCATAAATTAAATGCAAAAACACCCCAAAATAAATTTTTTAAGGGTATTTTCACCAGTTCTTACAAATATTTATTTATCATATACTTATAGAAAATAAAGAATTAATTGTACACCCCTTTCCAGCAATCTTCAGTTATTATCACACACCCCTATCCATTATCATTGGTTAATATGGTGTAGAATTTGGTATGCATTGTTCATTTCTGATGGCCATGTATGACATTACATGCATAAATCGACGTCAACCTAGTACAGTAAAACATGGTTATAGTGAACTTGCTTATTATAAATTGATGCTTACAGCGAAGTGATTTTTATTCCCTTTGACTTAATTACATGTTGTAAACTTGACAGAGATAACAAATTAAGCTTATAACGAAGCAAAATCGTATATCCCTGGCACTGGCACTTTGTTATAACCGTGTTTTCTGTATACAATAGCTGGCGCAAATTGGCAGGAAAGTTTATAAGCGACAAGTACATACCCTGTACACAGCAAGCAATTAATTGACAATAATCATTCATCAAATGATGTTATTTATTGTTTTGATATTTTCCATAAGTATATGATATAAAAATAATGACATGGCATTTTTATATTGCATCCCATATTGGATGTGATATAAAAAATGTCCTGTTATAATCTACATTCTATGTATATGAATTGTGACTCACTTTACCTTATATATATATACTATTGTGTATAATTGTTATTACTTGTATGTTTTCATCTATAATAAGAAATAATACCATGCAGAGATACACTGTAGAAAGGCTGGCCAAAATTAATTCTACATGTTTATTTATGTTGGCAGTACTTTGAAATATTCTGTCTGGGATGTAAATTCAAATGCAGTCACCCAGATATAATGAACTTGTTAATATACTTAATTCCAACATCTTGCAATGGATAAAAATCACTAATTTTTTGCAATAATTACCAAGATATATTCATGTAGGGCTATTTATAATACAATGGAACAACATATATATTGGTGTTCCAATCTTCCAAGTGTCAGTTTGTATTTTGACTAGACTATACAAAGCCTGAATTTATGTTAACTAGCTAGAAACGAATGTGGAATCCAATAGATTGGATCAGTCTGATTAGCAATTGAAATTGGTATTCACAGCATTGTGATTTGTAAAGTCACACCATTAGCTGTTGTCATTAAATAGCACTTAGGAAATGGTCACTAGAATAGATATGTAACATTGCTACTTGTATGTTATAATCTAGAGGCAATAGTTTCCTGCTTTAATGATGAAGTGCACAAGAACTTGTAAAGATGATCTTGTCTTTTTGTATAACCAGGAACTGTTATACATGTAATTAATTTAAACTGTATTGTTTTACAATTGCATTAGAATTTCAAATGCTTTCAAACAGTGATTATAGATTAATTATTTTATTCCCTATTCTCTTTTTATGCCATAACTGTTTGAGTATTGCTACTGAGTTGACAGGTTTTTTTTGTCAGTTTATATGTGTACTTTCTAACAAAGAAAAACAAATTGAACACCAAATTATCACTTTTTACTAATACTAGCTAGTTGGCTGGTAGATGAGATAATTTCATAGATGATGTGTGACATTTTCAGTACAATTATTGTAGGTTTAGGCACGCGGTGGTCAGTGCTATGACAGGTACCAAGAAGAGGGTAGGAAGTGGCCACAAATCTGCCAGGTTTGCAGAGTTAGTCAAACAGGTTCAGAGCATTAACCAGGCCAGTAGGGAGGGCAAAATGCCTGCAGGTCAGTGTGCACAGCTAGTTCTCTGGGCGAATGTCAAAATCACCAACTTCTGCTCTCATTTCCCGACTCTATTAGAAAACAATTGCAAATTTCCACAGTTACTGTACTGTTTAAAAAATTATTCCATTTATTTATGTGAACAAAAAAATGAGTTACATGTGTTTTGCTGATTTCTTGAGAAGACTTGGTTTCTAGCAAGTACAAGCCCTTAAGGATTATTCTTACAGCTTATTAACTTCATGTCTTTTATTAAAACATACACCCGAGAGGTTTTGAATTTCATTATGAAATGCTTTTAATTATAATATCGATGTCATGAAAAATTCTTAGTTACTTATACATGTATTAATTTTCATATCTGATGTACTTTGTGTGGTAAATATGAATTGAAATTACAAATGACAAACCAACTGAACACTTTCTGTTTATTACAATAAGGAAACTTAAAAGTCAAAATACATTTTTTTTGTTTCAGGTGATTTGTATGGCAAATTTACATTTGCATCGGACAGATATGCTGTTCTTGAAAGTGCTGGGAAGCTGATTATAGATGTTCTCTTTCACAGAAATATGCCGTAAGTGCTTTTTGTTGACCTCTCTTCTTGCTTGTCTTTGTAATTATCAAAGACTGCTTGAGACAACTGGAGTCGTTAACATCTTGTTTCTGCATTGCTTCCCTTCAAGGACATGTTCCTTCATTTCCCTTACCTCTAGATTTAAAGTATCACTGCCACTGAGCCAACATCTATTCTATGTCTCTCAGAAGTAAATTGGTTGTTTGGGAGACAGAGTATGTTGTTCTACCTCTGTTTCTGTGTTACTTCACTTGTCAAAACTGTAGAACCTTGTATTGGACATAAAAATTGCATTATGAAAATTGGAACACTTTTAATTATGAGGTTGAAGGTCTTGATACAGAAGGATGAATGGCATTTAAGATCTGTAAAACATTTTTTTACAGAGATGTCAATTTTTTAATCAGAATGTGAATCTAATGTGATGATTGAAGAAAAATTTATATGTGTTGCAAGCATGAGAGTGTTTGTCTGTTTAATATATCAAAAGTTATTTTTGTTTTTAGTAAAGCTGGCATGAAAGCCCAAGTAATGGTAAGGAAAAATTCTATTTCATTGGCATTATGTTCAAGCTAATATTTCCTGTAGATTTATATTTTTATGCAAGTACTTACATTGTAATGCTGTGATTCTGATGCTTTGTATCAAATCTTGAGAATATAAAATCACGAACGAAAAAAATATGCTATTATTTCAAATGTTAATAGCTAGATTTTAAAATCCGAAAGGAATGCTTCTCCCAATTTTATGCAGAAGTTAACTCTTCATCTTTCATGAGGTATCTACTTTATCCTATAACAGATAGCATACAACCTTTTATCAATAAGCATAAGATTTTGACTGATGTTTTCTACAGAACGGAGACACAATGACTTTCAAAAATGGTTCCACCCAAGTGACTTCAATCCCTGCCACTGCCAACCCTGCAAACAAGCACAACATGGAGCAGGTTTTTGAGGGGACAGTCAGTGTGGAGTTTGAGACCAGGGAGGGGTCAGGCAAAGCCGGCAAGGACTTCAAGTACCAGACTGGGGTTCTGGTAATTGTCAACGCATAAAATGATAATAAAATAGTTAGGAGTTGTGTAAAATGTGACTAATCTTTCTCTTATTATGTAGTAAAATTTACTTCTTTTTCAGACTTTCAAAGACACAGAGTACAGACAGACAATATCTCTTGACATCATCAACGACAATCAGTTTGAGAATGATTGTGATTTCTATGTCATTCTAAAGAATGCTACAAGTGGCACATCTTTGGGTGACCCCAGTGTTACAAGGATTACTGTTGTAGATGATGATGGTAAAATACAGTCTATATGCATTTAAACTGAAGAATCAATTATTCACATTCTGAGCTTCAATATGTGGAGGAATTTCTTTTTAAAACATTTTACTAGGTGTTATATATATTTATGTAAAACTGCATTAATTAAATAGATATCATTTATAGCCCCAAAAATTGAAATACAACCTTATTAAGTTTGGCTACAGATGTGATGCTATGATTCATAGTGACCTCTAGTACCTGTTTTCTTTGTTGTCTTTCAGAACCTGGAGAGTTCCAGTTTGAGACTCCACATGCCTACGCTGACCTGTCCTCGGGGAAGATGAAGGTGACAGTGCTGAGAGAGTATGGAGTGGATGGCAAGGTGACCATGGAGTACTCCACCATGTAAGTTTACTCAATTCTCATCTAAGGCCACACCAATATAATTTCTTGTTTGTCGAACCCAGCGCGCTCGTATTAAAATCAAACTATACAAATAATACTATTATTAATTTTCACTGGAAATTCTGCGCTGTTTTCTGTTCTATTTCTGCTCTGTTTTAATTTATAAATCAGAAACAAATAGAAGAAATATAACTGTTTGCTCAAATTAACTGGCTACAAAAAATAATGATTTTATTAGTCAATTGCTCGCCCGCTCTACTCTTCTTTACTGAAAATGTCTGATGAACAAGAAATTGTATTGGTGTGGCCTAAAGCAATAATCTAAGTTTTCAAATGGTCATGGTTCTATCAACTCCTTTTGCTTTATTGACTCAGAATTTCATGATTATTAGAAAAATGTTGTATGTATTGATGTTAGAAATTGTGTTTATGAAGTTTGTTAAGATTAGTATTTGATATTAAATAAAACAAAGCATATATAAACAATACCAATATTTATATGCATATTTGAAAATTAATACTCTGAAGATGTGGTTGATTACATTCAAGGAAATTTTATAAGCAAATATTATTTTATTTATCCTTGAAGGACAGTGAAAATTTATGAAAATTAAGAATCAGTTGTTGTATAAAAATTAGAAAAATGAACATTTGTAAAACTTTTTACCTATCAATTTTTAACAAATTGTTTTGTTTGTAAACCAATAAGTATGTACTGGTAGTTTTCTACACAAATGAAAATTTCCATGATATATATTTGAATAAACAGTGAGATGTATTTGATGTTTGTAGTGATGGCACAGCTACAGGGGGTTCAAGTCTGTCCAAAGATGTGGACTATATTCAGACATCAGGAACACTGGAGTTCAAACATCAGGAGACCAGTAAAACTATTGAAATCAAAATCAATAAGGAGGCTAAGGTAGGAAGCCAACAGTGGCTGCTAGCTTTACAACTAATGTGATGTAACAAATATGTTGGTTTTGGAGACTGCTAATATTTAGTTACAACTAGTGTAAATATGTAAACAAAAAATACTGTGATAAAGGTTAAAGGCGAAATTTGATGTGTAATATTTATTGCATAAAGTTTTTTGTATTTTGAAAAAGCATACATCACATTCAAGTTCAAAGTATAAAATAAAAAACAAAGAATGATGTAATAATGTTCAGCTGTTATATAGGATTGATTTGCATTATTGTAGTACTTGGCCAGTATGGTAATTATTTCCATCTGTTGTTTCCAAAGTTAAATTATTTGTTGCCAGAAGATATATGGAAAGAGCCAATTAACAGTCATTTTATTTTAATTTTCATTTCGTTTTGAAGTTTACAGGAGCACTTGCCTGTATAATTTAACCTTATCCCATAATATATTCTGTTTAATTCCTGTTTCAAGTGACCCCTTAGTGTTCACATTTACACCAAAGAAGTAATGTTCAAATATAATGTACTGATCAAGCAACCAAGTAGATTTAGTAAATCATTACACCTAGTTTTGGTGTCATCACATCAGCAGGACTTCACATGGGTAGATCAGACTTTATACAATAAAACATGATTATAACGAAGTGCCAGGGATGGGCTATTTTGCATCGTTATAAGCGTAATTTGTTATATCAGTCAAGTTTACAATAAATACTGTGACGATTGAGTTAGAGAGTGAGGGGAGTGGTAAACCCATAAAATCTACAGATATTGTAAAGACCATGAATTCAAATGATTCCAAATAATCTAAAATCTTTAGAATTTAGAAATATGTATATTTTAACTAAAGGCTGTTTTCTTTCACAGGGATCAAAAAATTTTGTTGTTGCTCTAAAAAATCCAAGTTTGGGTGCCAAGATAGGCAATAGAAGTGCTGTAGTCTGTCACATAAACAAAGGTAAGCTATTTTTTTTTCATTTTGTATAACCGATAAAAAACCCAGAGGCTGATACTGTATATCAATACCAAATATATTTACACCAGTGAATTGATCTCAAATTTTGAAATTTATAAAAATTTGTTGCTTGTTATGTTGTAAGATAATAAATCTGGTAGAAATGCAGATAAATGTAATTTAAAAGACTGACAGTTTTATTAAATTGAGACTGTCTTCTCTTCAGAATCCATAGAGGATCGTATTGCTGAAGTGATCAAGGAGGAGGAGGAGGATGAACCCGTCACATGGCCAGGGCAGTTCAGGAAGTCAGTATATAACAGTTTATATTATTGAGCTACCAATAACTTTAGTCCTTTGTTTGTCCCCAATGTAAGAATTGATTGTGTATCCATCATTAAGTTTCTAATTAATGATACTCAAACTTCAGTTGATGATGATGGTTGTGGTATTGATTAAAAGTTAAGTTTTTAGCTCACCTGAACCGAAGGTTCAAGTGAGCTTTTCTGATCACCCGTTGTCCGTCGTCCGTCCGTCCGTCCATCCGTCTGTCTGTCCGTCCGTCTGTAAACTTTTCACATTTTCAACTTCTTCTCCAAAACCACTCATCCAATTTTAACGAAATTTGGCAGAAAGCATTATTATATTTAGGAGATTATAAATTGTAAAATTCAAAGGGCAATCCCTTTTTAAACGAGAAATAATCATGAAACTGTGAAAAAGGGGGGGGGGTATCTTTTAAAATCTTCTTCTCAAGAACCGCTGCTCCAATATTACAAATATTTATATGACAACTTCTATATATAAGGCAGATTCTAAATTGTAAAAATGGTGACCCTCAGTCTAATACTGGGACCCTTAGAAGGGTTCAAACTATGTGTTGTAAGCGTGTTCTGATCGTGTGTTCATTTATATAAGATCGGGCTCGTTATTCGGAATTACGAAACGGAAGCTCTTTGTTTGTACTAACTAACCGGCATTTTGAAGAAGATTTCAGACGTCAATTTTGATAAAAGAAAAGTTTGTGATTTGCCGGTTTAACTATAAAAGTAACGTTTTTAACGAAGAATGATATAAAGAATATTTTATGAAATAGTGGTAAATCGTAGTTCCGAATTCAGCTCTACAGTAAACTATCAGCATAATCACCATGCCATTTGTTTTTACACCGCGTTTTCAAGATTCTTTTTTTTTTATACTTAAAGCTATTTAATTTGTCATCGATTATTGGAATAATTGTTGCGTAATTTAATTGTAAAGTTTACCGATCGAATCAAACAAGTGCAACCACGACCTTGGTAAATATGAATGGTACTGATATCGGAGAACAATGTTACTACGATTTGTTTTTGCAATGAAAGATTAAAATCGGGGTTAGATGTTCTACAGACGTTTATATCATGTTGATGCTACATTTTGACAAGCATAAAATGAAATAAAAGAAATTGTTTTTGTTTTTCAATGTTTTGTTTATTATTAATAATTAGTTTGCATGACTGTATTGCATTTGGAGTATACATAATTTTAATTTTAAGCTGTGATAGCAGTCTAACAATTTTTACGATAAATTGTCAGGCCAATCAACATCAAAATTGTTAGACTGATTTTTATGGACCCTTATTTTTAAAATATGAACTATAAAGAACAATATTTATTGTTATATAACTGGCGTGCGACCAGTTCTCGCCGAGTACCATTTCTCGCCGGGACATTGTGGCGTCATTTTATCAACACATAAAATTATATACGAAAACTGACGTCACAATATACTGGCGAGAAATGGTACTCGGCGAGAAATGGTCGCACTCCAGTAAGGTTCTCGGACACTGCTAATAAGGCAAGAAAAACAAATATGTGTGTTTCCTATTTCATCAGATTTTAAAATAGGGTAGGTAGTTTTTTTTTTATGAGCTTTTCAGTTTTCCCCTTTCCTAGCATATGATTTTTCTATACATTAATAAAATGTATTTTACAGGTGGAGCAATTGTGAATAGTGACAACATGCGAAAGATAAAATTGTTATTATCTTCTTTTTATGTATTGTTTAATATATGGCAAAATCTTGAAATATATAAGTTTTACAATATTTATTAAGAGTTCACATCATAATAAACCCTTTCGAAAAAAAATGATGCAAGGACTATTGTTCAGGTGAGCGATTTGTGGCCCATGGGCCTCTTGTTTACTTGAATATCTTTCATTTTTACTTTTCATTAGTTACTTGTCTAACTTCTGATATAACAGCTAGAAACTCTGAAATGAAGAAAAAAGCGTGTTACAAGGTGGGTTGATTTTTGCTTGTTACAGTGCCATGTCTATAGAAGGGGGTCAGGATGAGGACGGGAATGACGTTCCTCCTTCATTCTCTGATTACCTACTTCACTTTCTTACCTTCCTTTGGAAAATTATTGGAGCAATGGTGCCACCAACGTAAGTTTGGACATGGTTTGCTGAATTATGATAGCTAGAATTCACCTTTTGGGTGTTATATTTTAGATTCTACTCTTATAACTTAAATCTGTGTTTGGAAAAGAAATTTGTACTATCTTATTTTAAGTGTACCTGTACACAACAAGTTTAGTGATTAAAAAATATTGTAAATGAAAATGGAAAAAAAACAACAATGTAATATAACAACCTATTGTGACAAGTTAACAATTATGTATTGTAGGACAATATTAGGTGCTTGGCCAGCATTTGTGTTTTCCCTAGTATACATTGCATTGCTTACATTGGTTATAGAACAGGTGAGTCACAGTTGATGTAAAAGTTGTCTGTAATTACAATAAAAGAGAAAATAAAATATATGAAAAATTGTTTTTAAATAATTATGCTATTTCATTTTCTTTCTGTGTCTGTAACAGCTTGGGCATTTGCTGGGATGTGTGGTTGGTTTGAAAACAAGCGTAACTGGTATAACAATTATTGCTTTGGGAACCAGTTTACCAGATACATTTGCCAGTCGGACGGCAGCCATGCAAGATGAACATGCTGATGCAGCTATTGGAAACGTTACAGGTATATACTTTTTTGAAGAAAAAACTGATATAACTCTATTTTTATTTGTATCTATAATATGCTATACATGCATTATATTGTTTTTTAGGGAGTAACAGTGTCAACGTATTTCTTGGTCTTGGTTTGCCATGGGTTTTGAGTTCTATGTATGGGTTAGCCAATGGGAAACCGTACAAAGTACCCTCAGGAAATTTGACCCAAAGTGTCATCATCTTCTCCACTTTAGGAGCTTTGTGCATCATTATTCTGGTGCTTAGGCGGAAGGTATGACAAAATGTTACAGGTTTCTCAATCATGTATTATGTGGATTTAAGTGAATTAAGATAATTTATTCACTATATCATGTGTTCACTTTCAAAATGCAATCTTGTTTCATCCTAAACATCATGGTTGATCTGCATTATTGAATTAACTTTTTCTTGAGCAAATCAGATAAATAAATGCATATATGTATTTAACATAGCAATCATCAGTTTCAACAGTGTTTTCACTCTTTGTTTTCTTTTTCCACAGTTTGTCGGGGGAGAATTAGGAGGTAAAAATCCTTTTATCAAGTGGGGTAGCAGTATCACCTTGTTTCTCATGTGGACCATCTACATTATCTTGGCCAGTCTGAAGGCTTATGAAATCTTGGACTGGGAGGTGTGAAAGGCTGAACAATGACAAGTAATTTGTTACAGGGAGTGCCAAAATTGAGCAGGTGGACCTTGACCGTGACCTGCACTGAAAAGTTCCTTGACATTGTCCATTTGGTTTTAATAATTACACAGTTGTGGGATTTTTCAGCAAGCATTTTGGGGATGAAAGAAAAGAAACTTTATGAGACAAGATTTTGTACTGCTACCACAATAAGGATACTGGGACATTTTCAGTGTTGCTGTGTAGGTTTTTAACTTATGGAATTAAGGCCCCTTAGAAACAATGTATATTGTACAAAGTTACTTTTGAACATTATGGCATTTTTTTTTATTTTATGCATTTTTACTTTTATCTTAACACCTGTAAGTATTACATTAGAAATCTTGTATGATATTGTTACATCTCCACATAGTGCTATATTCTACACTTAGTGGAAACTTTTTATTATGAAGTAAATCCCCCCGAACTGTGATAACCTATTTATTGTTTTTATTTTTGTAATTTAATGTGAGTTTATGTACATTCCTCTATCAAAATGTAAATACAAAACCATGAGAGAAGTGCTGACTTAGGAGGATATATACTGTTGTTAGAGATTCAGTCATTGTTCATTGTTTATTATTACCTCATTTACTGTACAAATTGTCCTTGTGTGGTAGAATGTGAGTGAGTGTTCAACACGAACCATATTTAACTTGTCCATCTGTCTGTTGATGTGTCTCTCTACATTGTTATGCATGTTTGGTACAAATGCAAAGAGATATCTTACAGTATTGAATTTATTTTGTTGATTTTTATTTTGCTTGTGTGACACATTTTAATATTTTTCTTGTTTCATAGCAATCACAACCCGAGTCTGATGTTATCATTTGTTACTTTTTAATTGTTTTATTGAAACACCAAATACTCAGTGATATTGAGAGATCAGTGAAGTCTTGTATTCCTGAATATAAAGTCTTGATTTTCCTTGGTACTTATGTACAAGAATGGCACAAAGGCCAACAATTCAAACTCGTTATGATATAAAATCCCATTGAATACAAAATAGAAGAAAACAATGATGTAATAGACAATGAATTGATAAAATGGGTATACATCAATTCCTTACAATTTCATTGTTTGGAGCTGAATGCTGTCACTGGGAGCAAGAGTGGTTCAAATGTATTTCTCTGTACAAGGTTGCACGTTAACCACCGACTATGTTGTGAGATTTTTTTTCTCTTATTTGTGTAGTTAATTTAGCGAGTTTCTCCTACAGATCTTGATGCATTTAACTGTTGTGTACTGTTCGTTGACTGATGAATTTCTACTGCTGATTTACATCCTTTAGGAGGTACATGTCTTTGTGATCACCTTCAGTATTATTTATATGATTGTCAGCAGTTGTTACAAGATAACTTTCAATCTGGTGTGTTTTTATTAACGATTCTGAGACAGGTATATGTAGAAGTTTTGTGATTTCATGGCTTGATCTGATCTAACAATTTCCAAATTTCTTTTTTAAAAATAGGTATTGTCTACAAAAATTGTTCAAGTGAGTTTCAAAAATGGATAATAAAGTTTGATATTATCCGTTTTGTTTTGTTGAAGTTTTTTTCTTTCAAGATGTGATCCTGCTGAGAATGAATTAGCCTGCTGCATCCCTTATCAACAGGGTGTACCTCGGAAAGATTGCATCAATTGTTGATTTACAGAATGAACTTGAGGGAGAATTATCTCTTGTGATGTATTATTATGTATCTGACGAGAAACAGAAGAGAGCACCTGAAATCGATGTCTTGGGTGTCTTTTGACAATGAACTTTGTCCAATTTATTTTGCATCTAGCTGCTAATAGGGACAATAACCTGATAGAAATATAGAGGGATAATTACTTAAATAAAACTATATGTTGTGCCGAGATATGATTGTAATAAGTGGTGTCCATATAACCAATGATGGGGAAGTGAATGCGGTCAAACTGTGTATAAAGGGTGTTATTGTCAACAAAGACTTGTGATGTGACAGCCACTGGGCCATTTATAGAGAATGACATCCTCACAATGTTAGGGGTCTTAAGTCCACTCGTTCCACGGCCACTAGTGGACTCGGGACCCCTGACATTGTGAGGATGATAGAACGCGATTTTCATCAGCTGTCGTCTGATCATTGGACGGGCTCCGTCATACTACGGTTGGAATGGGGACAGTTTCGTGTTGAATTGCTACAATAAATGATCTAGTCTAGATAATCTATGCCCTTGAATTTGCATTGCGTAATCGTCCGATTGTTACAAATATATTAAATTTACAAATGAATTATTTAAAACACAAGACAGATAATAAGCAGAGGATCAGAATACTTTGAAACTGACCTTAGCTGTGACCCCAAGAGGATAACTAAAGGTGGAGGGGGTCTGGTCATATATCATGCAGTCCATCTCCGGATCTATTACGTGGACATGTACTAACGGGACGCACTTCTATATATAACAATATCGAGATATACCTTTTATGTTGATTTGAATTGACAATATTATGAAGACGTTATCCGTAAATTATTTGACTGATATAAAAATTAATACTATTACACGTTAATAATAAGGTTATTTGATAACAATCCTTCTTTCCAACAAGAAAACATTCTCCATATGAGTTTGGTGGATGGATATGTAGCCTAAATCTAAGCATGCATCTAAGGCGCTCACGTTGGCTTTACATTGCCGCGTGCACAGTAAAATGCAATAAATGTCGAACACTATTCAGTTGCATGAAAGGAGGTGGGGTGATGTTGCCTTAGTCTTTAAGGAACAAAGACAAAGTTAAAAGAGAGATAACTCTTAAAGCAATATGAGCTGTATTTTTTAGAATTTTATTTTGCTGCAAAAACCTGCTAGTATGATAAGTCTGCATATAACCTAAACCTTTATGATAAATAAGGTTTGAAAAAATCATTAATTTTCGTCAAAGGAAATATTTCTTTTCTAAGTAATATATTGCAAATCAATTTTTGTACAGGACGACAATAATTCAATTTTTCTCTAAGGCTTCTTAACGGCCTTTTCCACAAACATATGGCTAACAGAAATTTAAAAACCATGATATTTTTGTCATTTTAGTAGAAAAGAACATTTTAGTGAAAAAAAATCAACATGAAAAATGCAGCTCATATTTCTTTAATAGAGAGAGACTTATTGCCTAATCTGTCACAGTCCCGACAACCTTATTCAAGATAGACGAACATTACAAGATTCGACCTATCTCAAGAGAGATAACTCTAGTCATTCCCAATTTCAGGTATTTAAAACTTTTAACAAGTCGAGTTGGTTACGTAATTCGTCAAAATTCCAATTAGCTGCACTCCGCTGGATACACTGAGAGCACTCGAGCATACGACTGTACCGATTGTTTTAGAAGAGACATCTGTTTTATCGGCTGTGAGCAGTATAAAAACAAGGTAAGTCTGCTCAACAGAAAAATCTGTATATTGTGGTCAGAAAACGGGAATTTATCAAAATTAATGTTAATAATCACGCTCTTTGCATTGTCCCCGCCGATATTTTTTTTAAAACCTGCTATCCTTGTTTTCAATTGAATCTTAATTTTCTAGTCAACCATGTGACCTGAGGAATGTGTAAAATTGTATAGGATAATATGTACTGCTCTTGAAAACACAGTGCTCAGGTAAATATCACAGTAGGATGGGCATCTTACTGACAAAAATAGTCGTATAAGGAAATAGTTTGAATTTTAGGCACTGTTAAAAGATTCGAAAGAAGGGGTGGTAAGAGGTTGACTTACTTATAGGTCTTCCTCAGTCTATTTTCTAGCATGCTTTTTTGTTTTTTAAATGCTTGTGAGACTTTTTAATCGTTGGTTAACCCCCCCCCACCCCCCCCCCCCCCCCCACTTACATCAATGAATGGTAATAAATTTAAGTTCTTGAATCATAATTACAGTACAAACATACGATTTATTAACAATTGATTTTCGATCCTGTCATTGGGTTTATTAATAATACCTCATTTCTGATTGAAATATCCCTGGGTCTGTATGATTACTTTGTGGGGAAGCGTCGAGTATGTACATGTACATGTATGCATTCGTCGACAGATCGGGTAAGACAGGTTAACGGAGCCCCTACACAGCAGTCCCAATATACAGAGTGTCTACTGCACTCTGACTCATCAGCAGTCAATATATACAAGGAGACGGAGGGGGGAGGTGAACTTGTTATACATTCACTCCACACTGAAACGAGGCAAACAGTATACTAGTATCTACTATAAATGCTCTCTCTCTCTCTCTCTCTCTCTCTCTCTCTCTCTGTTATATTAACGCATTGTAAATGTACGTTATTTTTTGTTGTTGTCAGAATGCAGTGGGATTTTTGGTTTAGTTTTTTTTTTTTGGGGGGGGGGGGGGTTGGTGAATTTGCTATTTCCCAGAGTATTTCCCTGAGTATTTGAAGATTCAGCAATCTTGTAGCCGTGAAATCCCAGGACACGGTAATCAATAAGCCAGTTTTACTATCTGCCAGCAAAACATAGCCCAAATGTGCAGTATAGTTATTTATGATAAAAATACACATTGCGTGCTAACCGAGCATTAGTTTCGGTGTTAATATTGTGTAGCAGAAGTAAAGAGGCAATGGGACTACCTAATTAAACGTTATTGTGATATTTCTTCATAGATAAAGATTGTATTTTTAAGACATAAATGAGCCCTTTTTCTTTTGTTGGGGATACAAAAAAGAGGTCTGTAAATTCGAAATGCAATACCCAATTAGTTACCGTATTTAGTTCGTATGCGATTTCTTTATAAAAAGGAGCTGAGTTTTATTAAATCACTTTCACGGATTTGTGTCAAACTAACTAAAAATTTGAACACGTATTTTGTACAGATTAACAATACCTGTGTAATAACCTATATTTAATCACCTTCTGATGAATTAGTTCCGCGACTTAATTCTTACGTGATTTTACAGCGTACTTTTTTTCTCTCGGCAGACGACATACTGCAATGGAACATAACACATGACCAGACGAGCGAGAGAAATGATGAGGCAGCTTCTTCCATTGATTTTCGCGGTATCAGGAAGTTGGGGATTTGGGGGAACGGACGATTCGTCAGAAATAAGTGGTTCAGGGGTAGGCAGTCCTGGGTCCCGAAGAGAGGGGAGAGAATCCGATCGTTAAGGTAAGAAACACAGTAATAGATGGTTGTATACTAAAGAACACACCTTTGTTCTGAATTCATTTTCCGAAGACATAAACATATGTTTTAGAATAATCTTGAATTGCGAAAATGCGATTAAACTTGTCGACACGAACAAATCTCAAGAGGTGCAACCTTTCTGCACTGATGATAATGCCGCAATTGGTCGCCTTAGCGCGATTTGTTGGTTTTGAAGGTTCAAAAAGTAACACCTTATCCGAGGTTTAGTTAAGCGGTGCTTATCTAGAGTACCATTGTCCGAAGTGTACCCGATTTCTTGTTGCAATATCTTTAAAGTCTATCTTCCCTGTTTTATTTACGGTGCATTTAATCCTTGGATTGTAAATTTGATGTAAACCTGATATGCTTATTAGCTTTGCCGTTTTTTATATACCAGTGACATGTCTGTGTTTATTAGTTTTAAATTCTAATTGTAAAGTAATACGATAGTGTCTGGAGAGAGAGAGAGAGAGAGAGAGAGAGAGAGAGAGAGAGAGAGAGAGAGAGATTTTAAAAAGCATTTATAGTAGATATAGAGTTTGCCTCATTAATAGTTTACGTACAATTCTGACTGTGGTAATGAGATGACACATAGGGTAATTCGATCCATACTCAAAGAATCAAACACTTTCAGAGTGCAGTCAGCTAGCAGCAGAGTAGACGAGAACATTTTAGTTACAAATAATACGATTGGTTTTAGTAAAGTTGTTCACCAAATGGTTAAATTTCTTTTCCAATTCAAATTGTCTTAGAATTTGCTGAGAAAATTTATATGGTCGTTATTTCACATGTATGTTATTTAGATGCATTCCATTTCCAGTACACGTCGATCAAACATCACGGACAAACATACAATAAATGTTACATAGTCTTGTTTTATTTCTACAAAAAAAAAATCGGAATCTTACACAAAAGTCAATGGCTATACTCCGCAATATTGATTTCTTTTTATTATACAGCAAGCCAATATGCAGACAAACTGCATATCTTTTGCAATTTTCCCCGGTTCATATATTTCTCCTAGCCGTTGCATAAGTTTGGGCCCTGTAGGTTTCCTTAAAGCTGAACACCGCTCGTAAATAGGCACTGTCCGCCATATTTCTCTTTAATCACTGCTGTCTCTACAACCCTTATATAAGGGACAAACCTCTAAACAGTTCAAAGTACTTCGCTGTAGAGGTCTCACCTGTGTGGACGTACATTTTGCCTCGCCGTGTTACTCGGTCGCGATGAAATTATCAAATTTTACGCACCTTTTTGAAGCCAGGAGAATACTAACATCAAATAAATTGGTCAATGAATTATTTACGAACAGAAAATGAACATAAGATAAGAAAAAATGTATAAAATCTAAAGACCACGAAAGGAATACTACATGTCGGCCACGAGGTTCAGGTGTGCAATCGGGTGTAACGAAATCGAAGGGTTTATATACCAGGTATCTGTGTGACGGTGCCTATTTACGAGCGGTGTTCAGCTTTAATTAGGTTAGATATTTCACCCATAAATCACTCCTCGCATTGATTGAAAGTAACAAGCTTGAACGAAATAGCACCACGACATTAGTTGCGTCATTTGTCATGATGTCCGTACACATTCGCCCGTATTTGTGTTCATTTATATACATGGAAAGAAATTCAATTAGATATTTGACAATATCGCAGCCAAACAATTAAATTTTAACATTATGGGATTTTAGTCCCAAATTATGACAGCACTGAACAGTATTTTTATATACAAATGAGTATAAATGACTACCTTTACTCTGTAAATGCATAGTATGATTATGATTGACAAATATCAAAATCTTTGTAAATAATAGTACAAATCAGAAAAAAACCCATTGCCAATCCCTTCATTACTTCTTTAATTTAAAGGTATAGTTTTTTATCTTTCAGATTGTAAATTGTCTCTTTCCTATTCCAGACCGCTCCCAGACATGTAAGGTTATCGCTTGACATAATCGTCAAGATTAGCATGACCGGTCAAACCAGCACCTGTGTGAGAAAAATGGTGCGACACGTCATACAGAACATGGAGGACTTTCAGCATAACCTGGATTCAATGGTTCAGGACCTACAACGTCTCATCCGGGACATAGACACGGTGACCACAGAAATTCAGGAGAGCTTTGACCGGAAGTCCACAAAACTCTGTAATCACCAAAACGGTACCGAATGTCCACGTCGCGAAGATGCTTTACAAAAACTGATAGATACTGTGCGTACAGTTGACGAATCTCCTGACCTTGACCTTTCCTATCTTGACATTTCAACCTCCTATCAGCGGCCAAGATGGGGGAGATCTCTATCTTTTCCAGTGTCCTCATTTAAACTGTCTTCATTGGTTAATCCTAAAGAAGAGTTCAGGGAAGAATACAACGCTACTAGTTTTGTTTGTGATGAATTTAATTCCGAAGATCAAAGAAAACGAGATTCTATAGTAAGAACTACACGTTGCACTGCACAACTAAAAGAATCTGCAAAAATTGTTACAATCGTTCCCGAATTCAAAAGTTCAATATCTACCATAGATAGACATAGCTCTTCTTCCAAATCAAGTGGAACGTATAAAGAAATAAATTCCATTAAAAGAACCACCGCCAGTTTTGAAAATACTCAGCAAGTAATAGCGGAAGCAACAACACAGACGAGTTTTACACTTGACTCGTCATCTGAATTCGATGGCGATGTGTTTAGGAACGATGTGCCGGAACCCCTCTACACAGGATCGTATGAGCGGGAAATGGAATTGGAACTCGAAAATTTAATCGAATCATACAGACAGACACGTGACCCCGATGATTGGCTGATGGAAACCGGAAGTTCTACCAGGATTGGTTCCAGTGATGAAGAGGCCGAGTTGGCACAGGAACTGAACACCTGGATGTCGTTCACTCTGCCTAACACAGCGCCCCCTTCTGAGAGTTCTGAGAGTAGCTTCTCGGCCTCCGAGTCTGACATCGTTAATCACAATACTCACGCCACTACGGTGTACGGCAACCTGATATTCTCCGATAATCTAGTCATCATGCCGAGTAGATCACGTAAAGTTATCGAACGTTTTGATGTTTGACGACAGTTTAGTCGATACTATACTGTTACACTAATATGCATAATGATAATCTATCGTTAGACAAACTTATACCGAACGGATCTTTCGCTCCGAATATCATGTACTATTGTTGAAATGTATTACATTGCATAAAATGCATTTATTACAATTTGTCTTTTTTATTAACGATATCTGAATCTGTCCAATCTTCTATTGTATGGAAGTATACAGTGGTTTTGTTTGTGTTCATTGCATTGGTCATTAGAAACCCTTGCCTAAAGTTATAATTAAAACTCTACCGACCGTATAAGTCCTACATGATTGTACTGTAGTTTACATATGCGAGATTGTTCCCGTGTTTCCAAATGCTGTAAGTGTACATGACACGAGATTAGTGTTTGGTTTCCAGTAGTAGTTAGCGTACAAAAACTGGCGTTGTGTTTTCGATGGTGACGTCGACGTTGCAATGTACAACCCATTCCTGCGTACAGCAGTCTGTACACTGCGCATAGTTACCTTTCGTCCAAGGCAATATCTTTTCTTTATTTTTATCATGTAATTTTTAAAGAACACGATTGACAAACCCTTAAACATGACTCTTGGAATGTAAAAATTTGAATGATCATTCAGACTTTAGTTAAGTTAAAGTGAGCACCAAAATCCTTAATTCAATAACCAGGTTGGTTTCTCAAATGCGACACATTAGAGGGGCAGCATGCTGGTTGGAACTAGTCGTGGTTCCATATTTTTGATAATGTAAAAGAAATTTGTCCTGCAATGAATGAACGTGTAACTACATGATTAATCAACTTAACAATGAACTGCTTTCTTTGGTGTTTCAATGGGGTATGAAGTCAAAAATCATTGCTGTCTATATACAATATCTACATGTCATGCAGCGGGTTATACAAAAATGGCGATGATTGCTACATATGTATGTAGATGCAGTGGCGTCGGAAGTAAATTGAAAGTTGGGGGGGGGGCTAGACTCATCCTCAGTAATCTTGACAAGCAAAAAAAAAAAAACGTAGTTCCCAAAATCGTGAAAATCCTATTCCGTGGGGAAGGGGAAGGTATACCTATAGTAAAAAAATCTTACCTACCAAAATTTTTTTCCTCCAAATCTTGAAATTCCTAATCCGTGGGGTGGGGTTGGGGGTTGGGGGGGCTATTAGAACCATTTTACCAAGGCCTTGGACTTTCAGTAGGATGTAACAATCTATTTTTTGCGTCAAAACAAGTTAAGAATGACGCTGGTGTCAAGCGAAATATACACCGATTGCGTAGTCTTAACTCAAAAGCCAGACAAATCGTGTTGATTTCAAAGAGCTTGGGCTGAGTTCAATGAAATAGACAGGCCTACGTCACAATGTTGTTTTTGTTTGACACAACTACCCAAAGTCCAAGCTCTTGTTAAAATGGTTCTATACCTATGACTTCCATCTTTTCAAGGTAAATTTAGCAACAATTGTCTTTCCTGCGAGAAAAAGTGGGAAGGGGGGGGGGGGCTGAACCCTCTATGATGCTATGTGCCTAATGGTTAGGTCTAACTTTGCAAAAAAAGTGGGGGGGGGGGGGGGGGGGCTAAGCCCCCTTAGCTCCCCCGGTTCCAACGCCTATGAGATGTAACTAATCTATTAATATTCATAACCCGTGTTGATAAGCAAAGAGCGCATTGACTGTATACAATTGACACGTTTCTGATATTCCATTTAAATAATTCATTTAAAGTGAGTAGAAGTACGCACACGTATATATCATCGTTATTGTCGTCCTTCCACCTCGTCAATTCTTGTTCTGTCTGTCCTTCCGATGATATGGAAAAGCTTAATATAAGCTACAATATACTGAAAAATGTATATAATTACATTCTGCAAAATCTATGATCTCGTTTTAATAAAGTCTCATTCAACCAAGTGCCAATCAACTACGCAAAGGCTTTTTTTCAAAATTTGCAATCGCTTTCGATTTTGTTCATGCTTTGTTATGTTAATTGTTGAGGTCCACCTTGCTGAAACCTCCCTGACATTTTTTTAAAAACGCTACCCGATTAAATTTTGTCGTTTGGAAAAATGAAAATATACTTTATCAGTTTGTTCTAGTCTTTCAACTGTTGGTAGTTACAGCTCACACTGAACCAGTGGGCTTTGCAAGGTCGAAGACGGGTACATTGCAGCAAAATTTTATAAACGTTGATAAGTATGTAAAGGGCGTAAAATAGGATGAAAACAATTTTGACAAGGAATGTATGTATTTGCATTAAATGAATTGATAAACAATCTGTGTTACCAACATTAATACTTATAATCAGTGGAAACGACAACTTGTTTTTTGTCTGTCGATCAGGTGGGCTCTCTCTTAAACATGGGGCGATAACAGAGTAAACACAGACACACAACTGTAACGACCCACTTAGATAGGTTTATGTGGGCTTTGACATACTTTTGTTTAATATTAATTACACAATGAAATATCTATATGTGTAATGTAACATGCGAAAGTATCTAAGTTCTGATGACAAAACGATTTTTTAAGTCTTTCATCTTTGCTCTACATATAATTCTCAGGAGCTAGAACATCATTATCTTTCTTTATCCAGCTTATATATTCGTTTTAGTTTGATGTGTTATTCTAATACAGTAGTAGTATTGTCATGGTCACTTGACGCCAGATTACTGGTGATGCATGTCATTGTATATGTCAGATGAAATGTCAAGGTCAAACAAAATTAATTGTAGGGTCAGGATGGCAAACAACTCTATCAACCCCCCCCCCCCCCACACACACACACACATCAAGAAGTTTTATTTCAAATAACCCACAAAACGATGATGCAAAGAAAAGATATTAAATTAAACTGTGTTCATTTCTTGTAAATAATGTTTGGGGCCAGATGCAGTTTCCACATACATGTGTATATGATTTTTTTTTAAAGATTATACATGTTTTCCCTCTTTTTAAGAAAAACAAACTAAAATCAAGCAAAATATAACAAATTAATAGAAGTTTTTAAGATTGTTTTGTTATAATTAACGATAGTGTAGCTTGAACAAGTATAAGTACCACTGAAATAAATAAGCAATTAAGAGGTTACACCTGAAAAGTAAATTGTACAGTAGAATGAGTAGGACAACTAGTATAGTACGTCGTATTTGATACGGATCATCGCCTCTCATATGTCAAGAAGATTTACAATAGGAAAAAATGATGCTAAATATTTGAAATCGAATAATTCTTATTGTGCGTAGTAGTATTTGTGTTGTATAAAAGGGAAAAGGGTGGTATAGATTTTGCGTGAATCAGATACGTAACAGTGAAATTAATTTTAATGAAATGAATTAAGAAAATACCAACATATGACTTACATTTCAAGTAAAAAAAATTTCGCTTTAATAAAATTATTTCACGATTAATTTTCTCTCAAACCTTTGAATGGGCTCTATACAGGAGCAGATAAGGGGGCCCATACAGGAGTTAAGAAACTCGGCATCGAGCGGTTCCAACTGGGACCTTCACCTGAGCGAGACACAGTGACCACCAGAAGGGGAGAGAGAGCGACGTCTGTTGAAACAGCAGCTGTCCTACCGATATCAAGGACCCAGAGATAGGGACCCCAGTATCTCCACGTATCTAGCTGATCAAATTCTCATCCCTTGATGTGCTAGCTTATTGATAGTACCTGATTAGTATACACCAGGGGGTCCCATTCAGTCAAATTTTCTGATGTGGAAATTACAAATTTTCGTGTGTGTCGTTGCAGCAGCATCATTGCGCTGTTCTGAAGCAGGTAGGATTTTTATCATGTAGAAAAAGTTGCGGGGGTGGAGCGGGTTGTGATTTTTTATTAACAAATCGTTAAATATATATAGTTTTCTTAATATATATCAATTGATCAAGTATTTTATAACAAGTATAAAACAGAATTTTAAATTTTAATGATTTAATCAGAATTTTGCTGTGGTTACTTATTCGTTTAACATAAAAACAGAATGAGCGAAAAAGTCATGCAGTCGATTTAAGTTTGTTTTTTTCATTTTCCTTTTTTTGATTGTTTGTTATAAGCTCAAATTGTCTGCAACAAGAACTACGTTTAAATACACAGTTTATTTTGACACGATTATCCGAGAAAAATAAACCGTACGAGTTAATTTGTACCCAATATTCCTTGTTATCGGAAATAAATGCGATAACACCATACAAGTTTATGAATTGAGTTACTATTGAGTTGTAAATTTTTATCTGAACGTGACCTTTGGCCAAGTTAATGTTGGCATGAATGACCAGTGCAGTTTTATTCTGTATTTATCATGACTGAAATAAGGATCATTCGGTCATCATCTTGGACAACACAGTCAACTTTAAGTATTTTAGGTTTTGTTTTATTTATTGAAGACAGGTACTGAGTATTTAGTCTGACAATTTCTCATATAAACTCATTTTAATTGATAGTTCTTATTTTATTTTGATTTGGTTGAAATTTTTGAAAAAAAAACTCTAATATAATAATGCCATTATTTTTAAAGAATTCATTAGAGGGGTCGGTCGTTGGGTAGATGTATTTAAATGTTTTTGGTCAACTGGTAAATTCGTTTTATCTTTAAACATTATTTTGATTTAGCCAATCCACATTCATGAGTATTCATGCTATATACTTAGATATGTTTTTCGTGTTAATTTAGTTTATTTACTAAATGATGAGCAATGGCTATGATCTCATAATAGGGGCACGCTTTTTTAAGAAATTGAAAATGTTGATTATAAAGATACTTTCTTCTCGCGAAAAATATAATACTCGCAAAAAATATTTGTTTGTGCTTCAAAGTGAAAATACATTCAAGTCATTTAGGAAAGGATATCAAACTATACGCGATATTGTTTTCCTGAGAATTATTCTGAATGGCTAATCAATATATCTGTATCAATGCGTTTATATTATTTGAAATGAACATATTTGATTAAGAATTTTCAATCTATTATTTGATGTGAGTCTTTCATACGTCTTGACCTCAGTGTACATGTTTGTTTGCTTTATGTAAATACAAGTTGTGATAAGCAGCATCCTTGCAGTACTCCACCAATTAATCTTATTGACCGAACACTTAAGGTGAAGAAATCAATCGTTAGTTCTAGATGTACAAGTGCATGCATTCAAAAGTAAGTCTAGGTACAAGGTTAGTTTATCATGCGATGTTGCACAAGATTACGTGAATGAACTGTCAAACTCTCATGTTCATTCATCTTGTGTCCTTGAAAGATTGGTGATAGTTTGAATCTAGCTCATGTCTTCTTCGTCAAAGATGAGCGAGATTGAACTAAAGTTCAAGGACATTTCAATTTGCTAGTGCGTCAGCTAAAGTTCAGAGTGCAGATAAATATCATATAGAAACTGCATAATTAATGTGGATTCATTTAATCAAAAAAGTGACCTTTATCATAATAGTTCAAGGACATTTTAGTTTTCTAGTGAGTCAGCTTCTGTCTTACTTGGATAGCACGAGGGGCGTTCAATAAATAATGTCATCAATCAGATTACATAAAATACAGGGTTCATTTAACTTTTTAATTTATTTTCATGCATAATTTGGTTAATATTCTATTTATGGCCGTTTGTCGGACAACGTTTCATCATCGAATAGTCCTCTGAGATGCTGATATTTGACCCCTACTCGAGAAAATGTATGAAAATATGACAGGTAAGTCATCCAAAGAGGCTGAAATTAGAGGCTATGTAAAAGCATGTGTCAGACTATCATAATGATAAAACTCTGTAGAAATTTTTTAAGAACTGTGTTTTGCCTCATCCTCCCTATTTACCCGACTTGTCTCCCTGTGACTTAAAAAGGCACTTGTAAGGAGGAAGATATGCTTCAAGGAATGCTTTGGGCTTTGCCATTTATAAGCCCATGAGTACCATTCCCTATAAAACATTATATGCATGAATGCATTCAAGGCTTGGATCAATCGGTTGAAATTATGTTTGTCTGTAATTGGAGAATATTTCAAAGGTAACCATTAAAAATAAAAAAAATATCTTATTATGTTATTTTTATTGAACGCCCCTCACATTTTAGTTAAGTTTATATAAAGATGTTACGATATATGACATGACATTGAGGCTGTCATAGTCTGGAAGGGGATGGAAGACATGTTGAGCCGTTATTTCAGTGGTTGGTTGACCTTGTTTTGGGGTGGGAAGAGTTGGCATCAGTGGGGGCGACATTGCTTGATGAGTTGACATCGATACGAGTTTTATTTTGTTCAATTAGCTGAATTCAGCTTAAAATATTTTTAACAATTGCACTGATTTACTTTGTATCAAACAGACAACGATTGATTGGTTGGGAACGAACCTTGACGTCATTTAAAAAAAAAACAAGTTTCAGATCACTTGTTCGTTTTTTAATACACGTAGTCTCAAAGAAAAATCAAAGAGTTCAGCGACTTTACCTGATCTTTGCCTCTGTCAATTTTAGCTTTACCACCATCTTGTACGTTTGACAATGGATGGTGTCAGTGGAGACCGCTCATTAACTCACGAGGATTTACCTGGCACTTAGGGAGTAATTCTACACGGGATAGACTCTCAGGACCAGATGGAGACCATACAACAAAGTGTAATTTATATAACCACCATTTCACATATTTTCCTTTGTTTATATATACAGAACACGTTATTACGATCGAATATTAAAAATATAGATTTTGTTTTATTAATTTACAATAATTATTGATATTTTGTCACAGATGGCAATGGAAAATACATTTTCATCAGAGGCCATGATGGCCGAAACTCCTCAATCGCAGTTGTAGAATCTAACGTTGACGTCACTTCCGGTAAAATATGCAATATCATGAAAAATGATAAATCTAAAAGCTGATTTACTTACATGCATATATGCGTTTAGGCCTACATGTTATTTTTTATTCAGATCTACAAATATCATTCTGGTATTATATGAATGGAGTTGGCATTGGAAAATTGACATTGGGCAAAGTTGAAAATGGAGCGAAAACGGTGCTCTGGGAAAAACAGGGACGACAAGGGCCCTCGTGGATTCAAGCCTCGGTCAATTTGCCCCGGGGGAGCTACGTGGTAATATCTTTATTCTATAAATTAAACTTTAAGTAAGAACGACCATTTTTTATTTGTTACATGTATATTGATTAAATTAGTTCGTTACATACTGAACATGTTTCTGTAGATCAGCTTCAGTGCCACTGCCAGATTGATTTATGGGGGAGATTTAGCCGTTGATGACGTAGAAATTGGTAAATACGTGTTGAGAAATCTACTGGTGGGCGAGTTCGATCATTGACCAGAGTTCAACCACGATAGTAAGGAAAACTTATGGTGCGCAAGTCTGTGTTCGAACGCACATTGGTCGATGTCTGGTTGAAAAAATGAGAAAGATGTTAATTGTTACCCATAATTTTATTGTTCATTAAAAAAGAAGGGAAATAACTTGTAAACACATTGAATCATATGTGTGTGCGCTAAAATTTAACACATTGCATGTTGTGCTGATTAAAATAAGCAAAATTCGGAGGTTCCGCTTTCCGCCGCCATCTTTAAACTACCTGACCAGAGACAGACCAGAGTCTCTCCGTTGGATGGACCACGGTTCCATTTTAGTAGGACTAAAGTGAGTTCGATCTCATTTTAGTCGAACCACGGCGACCGTAGTTTGTGATCGAACTCGCTCAATAGTGCCCGATTTTTTTTCGCGATGATACGTATGTTATTGGATTCTTATTTCTTTAAAACAAAATATTTTATAATTCATATAATTTAGCTCCAATTACCACGACAACACATGCCCCAACATCGACTCTACCGCCATCTAGGAAACTTCCCTTCGCCTGCAATTTTGACCTAGGACCAGGAGCATGTGGCATGGATCTTATTCCATCCATCGGAAACAATGTTGGTTGGAACATAACATCTAAGACCTTTACACACCTGGGCTATACATACATACCTGGGGATTCCTCGGGACAAAAAGGTATATTCTTTGATTACTCTATCAGCTGATCACTGACATGACCAATCAAAAACCATCTAAACTCATGAGCTCTAGAAATTCTTTTACTCTTTCACCAAATCCATCTCCTTGGCAAAACCAGCACGCTCTTTATGGTTCATTTTTTTAATTTTCTTCAGGTAATTACCTTCTTTTAAACAACTGGAATCTAGGTGAGAATGGTGATGCCGCACAAATCGTGTCACCTGTCCTACAAAATGCCGGTGTTGCGTGTCTGAGTTTTAAGCTTTATCAGGCGAAAATTTCTAGTGGCACGCTGTCTGTGTACCAGAGACTGCTCCCCTCCATGGAACTGGTGCTTCTAAGCGAGGAGGCGAAAAAGTCCTCCAGGACGCCCTCAGAATGGAAAACAGTAATGATCACATTGAGAAATTCAAAATACTTTCAGGTTAGTAAATAATCCTTCCAATGTATCATTTTAAGAATATACACAAAGCAATGTCTAGTTATGTCTCCGTATGCATTATCTAATTATGTCTCCATGCTTTCAAATAGACTACGGTTTTTACCTATACTGAAACTGAAACGGAACTGGACCTATGGATGTACTTTTGTGGTGTGAAACATGTCATTAGATAAATGCATATTTCTTACTCCAATCACAGATTGTACTGGAAGGTTCCTACACGGGGTATCTTGGTTCAGTAATCGGTGTCGACGACATAAAAATAGAAAACGGCGATTGTAAGTCCATATTCTTTACATCTATTTTGAAGGCTTTAAACTTGTCCATGAAGTGAACTGATTAAATTTAGATTTTAAGATAAGCAGTTAAATAAACAACAACACCACAAACCACCATTCTGATAATCAAAGGATCTTCTAATTATACGTCAAGTTACATGATTTCTGATACCCATGGATAATAGTTTCCAATTTCTATTTTTTTAAGGTATACTCACTACAACTTCCGCTACTACGACTTTAACCTCAACACAACAAACATTACCACCAACAACAAGTTCACTGCAGTCAACCAAACTTACTGAATCAACAGATACCACAACAACACAGGTCGGTATATCATCTAAACTCACAACAAAAACAGCGCCACTTTTGACAACGCTAAAATGGTCGCCTTCATCAACACTGTCTAGTCGGTCGTCACCAGCAACAACGTCAACCGTAGTGTTATCAACCTCATCATCTACCTCATTAAAATCGACTTCAACATCGCCGACGAAACATGTGTCATCAAGAACGACATTGTCATCTAGTATTTCATCGCCAGCAACAACTTCATCAATAGTTTCATCTACTTTGTCATCGACAGCAACAACTTTATCCATTGTACAATCAACTTCGTCATCTACCTCACCAAAATCATCGACCACAACAGAGCCAAAGAAATTATCATCAACAAAATCGTCATTTAGTATTTCATCACCAGCAACAACTTCATCTATAGTGCTATCAACTTTGCTATCTACTTCACTTAAATCTTCACCTATATCATCAATGACGAGACCTGTATCATCATCAACGACACGGTTAACGTCAACGGTATCACCGACACCCTCTCTAACATCTACGTCATCGCAATTGCCTACTTTGAAATCATCGACGCAGTCATCAACTTGGACTCCAAACCCAACAGTTCTCTCTTCTTTGCTCTCAACCAAACGTCCAGCAATTGTATCTACAACTTATACTCAAACCAGCAAAACATCTACAGGAGACATATTGTCGCCACAATCATCGACTTCATCATTGTCATCGCCATTAACTTCCACATTTTCGTCGGAGATTCCTCTGACTACAAACGTATTTAAAACACTGTATATTTTACAGTCGACGACGACAACAAAGTCGACGACAAAAGTGGACACAAGCAAGACTTCGACATTAACATCGCACACACCGGAAGTGAAATCATCGACTAGTTCTCCAACCGAAGCGCATAATACAGCCGGAAGAGAGACAACAGCCATTGTCCTAGGCGTTTGTTTGCCTATCATTGCTTTAGTCATTGTATCTGTGATTGTTTTGATTTGTAAGAAGGACAATGGCAGTAAGTTGAATTCAATTCAAAACCAGAAGAAAATCCGGAAAGAAGAGAAAAATCCTAATGACAACATTGAAATGACCACTAAAGACGATAATAAAGACCAAGTGGCAGTGACAGGTTTCCGTAAACTAGACACGTGATTCTGGCAGCATAATACAGAGACCGAGATCTTCGCCATAATAGTTGCACTGTTGTTAATGCACATACGCACAAATGTTGTTGTATTTATTGTCATTTATACTAGTTTTTTAGTTCAACCACGAGCACTTTATACACACTCCATGATTTTAAAGAAAACAGAGAATTATGATCATATATCAGCATGCATTTTTTTTAAATGTGTAATTTTTTAGCATTATTTTAATGACATAGTATACTTTTTGAAACATAATTTCCAATTTAAAAGGAATTAATTTCACAACATGATTTAAAAAATTTTAAACTATCAACTATCATTTCAAGAGTTTATTTTTTATTTTGACAAAAGATTGAAAATACTGGTATGGTCAATTAAAACCACTAGTAAAACAAATACATGTACTAAGAGTTAATTGAATTGTTTTTTTTTTTTTAAATATGTTCTTGGCTTCTCAAGACAACTATTGACTTACAAAACCAAAACTTGTGCAGGGTATGAAAATTCCATTGGTACAATGTACATCAATTACGGGGATTAAATGACATTAGACACAAAATTGTATAGTTTTCTTTATTTATGCAGGTGTCATGTCTGGGGCAAAATAATTCCATTTGATTTATGGCGTTTAAAACTGCCCGCAACAGTTTTATAAAGATTGTTCCCAGAGGAGGTAAAAAAGCCCGGGCACGTGTAACTTCGATACAAACGAAACCATTTTGTTTTGCTGGATGGCCCTGTGTTTTATGTCCAAGGGGTATAAAAATTATTGTTTTAAAGATGTATTCAGGAATCTTCCTTTTTAGGAAAAAACCGTTAAGAATTTACAACCTGCATCTATTAAAGTTGTGTGATTTTGGTAGAACAATATATAGTATAGGATTTTTATACTGTTGTGCTAACGGCAGCAGCTCGCTGTGCTATCAGTCGGAGTTGTCTTTCTTTGGATGATCGGTACAAGAAGAGTACGAACTGACAGACATACATATAAACAGGAATGTACAGCTCGACAGGAAAAGAAAGACTTGGACGGAAATAATAACATGGTTATTTTGACATCGGTGAGATGAACAAGTATGGTGTATTTGAGAGGTACATGTTATTGTATATATCTCTATATACACATGTAGCATTGTTAAGGAAATACAATATATTAAATATGAAAACTGATGGTTAAACAATAGGTGCATACATTGTATACATATTTTAAATATGTAGTCCTGTATGACAGCGATATATGTACTCATGTCGTTGATACGAATCTCAAGAATGCTAAATGTAGTTTGGTCGTACATCGACTATCGTGCGCAAGTCAGCAGACGACCTCTAAATAAGGAGGCTGTGTGGTCAACAGATTACCCATCAGATCTGCAATTTTAAAAATGATATTTAGGCCATAAACTATTATTAAGTAAGGAGAAATCCAAATATTTTAGCTGAAAATTTGAACATTTTCCATATTTTTTAAACAGAGCTCTTCTGCTAAATGAGACCAGTATAGTCTAAAAATGGCCACGGCCATCAAGTTCTCTTTAATGTACATTGCAATGTACTTTCATAAGGAAAATAAATCAGCAATAGTTGTTTCTGTGATTGTTTCTGGAATTTATCGATAAATTCTTGGATAATGATAGTACAATAAAAGTTTAATAACGATGTTTTTAAAAATATTGATTTTTATGAATTTTATTGCGTGTTGCACAATAGAAGGAAAATTTAAATTAGAAAATTGCTATGTTGATTTTAAGATTTCTGAAGCACGGTTTATTGACAAAGATTGAAAGAATTGGTTGAATGTGTCAGAACAAAGGAGTTTTCTATTTAACTTTAATGGTTTTGTCGTTTTATGCAGAAAGTGAATGCAGGGATTTAAACACACCTTACCAGATTTATAAACGATGTAAGTTACATTAATTACCTGATATTGGAACGTAAGTTTGACCGAGCGCCGTATCTCAACCATTGATGTGATAAATATATAGCGGTACAGGTTATCAACGTTTGGGTAAATATTCTAGATCGGGCGAGTGAAGAATATACCGTTTTTCAGCGCGAACAAACAGCGATTGAGTTGTGATACAAAAGGCAGACAATATGCAGTTCGGAAATAACAAAAATTCAAAAGGAGTCACGTCTGTGTGAAAGGGGTTTCGCGATTGAATGAATTTGTGAGGTTTCCTGTCAAACGTGGTTTAATCATATTCAATCTGATTTCTCCTGGTATACAAGTTTGGTTGTGAAGGAGGGAGGGAAAAGAAAACAAACATTTGCGCATGTGAGACGGAAATCGGGCCACAAATAGGATACAGTTTTTATCGGCGAATATATGTCTCCTCTCATCATCTTGACAGCATCATACTGACACGATGTAAAGAAGATGGTTTTTTGTCATTTGAAATTTTATTACTTTTAAGGTAAGATTTTTCCAAATTTTATCTTTGTAATTAAAACTTCTGACCATGTTATGATATGTTCCTTTTTTGTGTTAATTTATCAGCACACTTTATAAACTGGGGAGGGGGAGAAATACCCTTCCGATTACGAACCTTTTCAGGTGTTCACCTTTGATGATGAAAACTCTGCGATCACTTATGATAAATCTATACGGAAACTTGCGATAACACGTCAACATTTTAATCTTTGGACAAATGGGACCCATAGACTAGGTACTCCAGTCTACAGAAACGTGTTTATTTCTTATCTTGGAATAAAATTTTCGGAGCGTACTAGTACTTAATTGCGAAAAATACACCACCTTGCATCTTTTATTCTGTAGTGCTTTTCCAATCATAATAATAATTGACTTATGGTTGGGAATCTTTTATGATGTCTTGTAAAATTTCACTTTCACTCTGATGGGATAAGGGGCATACAATGAAGTGGTTTTAAAAAGTCACTTGTTAACCGAAAGAAATATAAGAGCGTAATAAATCAAAATAAACACCCAGGACGTCCGAAAGTAAAAGGAGCATAGGCGCCTTGACAAATACATTTTAATGTTTACGAACTAAAACAGAGAGAGAGAGAGAGAGAGAGAGAGAGAGAGAGAGAGAGAGAGAGTGTGTCTTTTATGTTTGTCTATACAATTACATTAAGTATGATTTATTTCATGTAAACCTCTCGAGTGTTTTATTAAAATCCGACGTTAACTCAATATCAAAATCCTTTCAAACCCAACGCAAAGTTTTATATACAACCACGAAATCACGCTGCTCTTATCACAAATTAATTAAGATCTCAACATATCAACGCCAAGCTTTGTAGAGCCTTGTTATATTTGTTAAAACGGGATACAAGAAAAAGGACATTTCTGCTATTAAAAATACTTTCGCAATAAATGGATTTTTTTCTCACTCATTTTCACTCCGGCTGCCAATCTGCAATGTTTTATCTAACAATCTAGCTGTGTGTCGCATATTAATCGGCGTTGTCCGAATGTTTGCCGGTGGGTGCCCGAGTAAACATTCTGTAGACCATTCTGAGATTAAACCCTTTCAATATCCCAGTCCATTAAAGGAGTCAGTGGGTTTGTAATAAAGCCACTCTCTACCAAGATTAATGTCTGAAGGGAATATATCCTATGTCATTGGAATGTTGCTTTTTCTAAATGATTGAGATCAAATGAAAAAAAAAAGATCAATTAAGAGAAATTAAAAAACTCTTTCAAACGTTTTACTTCCGATAATGTGAGCATGATGCCCCGTTGAAAATATTTATCAATATTTACAAGCACAAGTTTGAATTAAAGATATGAAAATATTTGGAGAACAATAGATACGACCGTGTTTCTGTTTGAATAAAAAGAAAATTAAAATAAACGTGTAAGTGTGCAAACGCAAGGAATTTAAAGAACGACAACGAAATGAAACAACGTAGTTCTTATTTAGTATTACCTGCTTTAGAAATTTGAAATATTAACATTTATTGAGACACTTTTTCTCATTTTATTTGTTTAAGATGATGGATTAGAACTGGTGCCAAGAAATACAGAAGATGGGGTGTGGTAATTCTAAAGACACTGTAAATACAAACGCCCATGGAAAAGGGAAGGTTGGTTCGGATAAAAATGGAAATATTAAGAATTCACAGGTGAGGGGAAAAGCACTATATCACACGAAAGCTGCATCGTCAATTCACTTAATGTCAAGTGGCTTTAACATAATTATGCAGGATCTAGCGAAATGATTTATAAACATGCCCTTTAGACTAGATGAATTCTCTTAACAAAATTAGCGGCAGTAATGCGCGGCATACTCTAAAACCTGGCCTGGCATGGCCTGGCCAGGCCAATTTTAAGGCCAAAAGTGAGGCCAGGCCAACTTTGAGGCGAGGCCACGCCAATGGGGCCAGGCCAGGCCAGGTTTTAGAGTATGCCGTAATGCGCCAATTTTGCGTCAGCCCAGCACATCATTTCTATTAAATAGATCTCTATTTTATCGATTCGTTGCCTGATCGCCGACGTATACATCACAAATAAGGTAGAAAGTTGGCATAAAGATGGGAAATCAATATAAAGCTACTCAATTTAGGATATAAAATGCATTGAAATGTTAGAACTAATAAAACCCTTGATCCTCAATAGGTTCGACTTTTACATTAGAAGTTAATAAATGCTTGAAAATACTATTAAATATTTCCCATAAACTATAAAAGAATGATTTAACTTATTCATTTTACTTGATTTTGAAGCTGTATGGTTCGATTTGAATTATTTTTGAAAGAAATAATATTTTGAATTTCTTGCACGCCTTTTAAAAAACAGTAGTGAAGTTATGAAAGTTCTGATATAGAGTACAAAATTCGAAGCGAAACAAGTTTCTAAATGAAGAAACCTCCGGAAAATACGTAATTGTAGTGTATCACCATAAATATATAAAATAAAGAGTTACATACACTTGCTACACATGAATACGGTTGTCTGTGTGTTGACAACCTGGTATCGCTCGAATTCTGTCGAGGACAATTTACATATAATTAAAACAAATGTAAAGGGGATAACGAAATGTTATAAGAGCCTGTTTCATTTAAATGTACATATAATCTTTGTTTTGTTTTTCTATAAACTTATGTTTTTGACATTCATTAAGCATGGCTTGAAAAACCATCATAGTAAAAGTTTGCACTCCAAATCGGACCATAAATTTTTATTAAACGTACACATGTATAAAGAAACAAAACGCTATTATGTACCAATATTATAATCTAATTGATTTTACAGCTTTAACGGTTTAACGGTAATAGTTCTCATTCTATAGCAATGTCAAAATCTTAGTCTGGTTCTTGGTCACAAAACTGACTGAAATCAAGATGCACTTATGTATTTGTCTGAAGTGACATGACAGTATGGTTTTTGGGGCGTGTTTGCAGGATTTCAATTCTGTATCAGAGAGTAATGACGTCATGTCCTCTGAACAGCAACGCAAAATAGATGACCAAAGCGATGAGGTATCAATGCGGTGTCTGATTTCTATTTCCATATGAAAGGCCATACTTGGACTTCTTCATGTATTATCATCTTGCATGTGTGTTTGCAATATTCGGAATACCTTTGTATAGACTTATTCTCTTTTCAAATCCTCATATATTTGACAGTCCTTTATACTACTAACCTACCAACTAGTTGCATCAGTATGTTACTCTTTTTTTAACGCTAGGCGTTTAACAGTTATCTATTTCCTTGAAGTTTTTTTTTAATTACTTGTCGCAAGAAACTTAATTATTTCGGTTGCTGGCCGTAAACCAACTCGCTGAATCTTTCTCGTCATAAAAAAATCACGCCCTGTTCCGATTGGCTCCTTCACACTTTTGTGAAGGAAATCTCGCTAATCGTGTTAATGGTTACCCATGTGCACGTGTCTAAGCACATTTTCTCAACATATTTTTGTTTTCAGGCTTCATATCAATGTTTTACAGGTGGGTCTTCCACCCACTTTTGACGTATTTAATGTTTTCTATATTTTGCGTATTTTTCATAAAATGATAAAAATTTTACACGATGTTCCTGTTTTTATTACGCTAACAATAAAATGTTGCCATGGTTTGGTAACAAGTGGGTTTTAACATAATATGAATGGAAACGAGAAAACTTCTTTGAGCTGGCCAGTAAGTGTATATGAGTCTTGCGATGGGGTTTTCATCGCTGATTCCACAAAGAAATACACCTTATTAAGAGCCAACAATCTAAAAGAGGGAGAATGATTGAAAAATAGAGAGAAAGAGAGGGAAGAAAGCAGGAAGAGAGAGAGAGATAAAGAGAAAGATATATATTATTTTAACGTGTGAGCAGTTTGGCTTAAATATATTTTGTGGGGAAGGAAAACGTTTGTTAACAGTCAGTCATAAAGGTTTTTTTTTTATCAACATTATTACATTGGCAAAACCTACTCCAGTCCTGAATGTGTTTAATTTGACAGTTAAAACGCCATTAATTCCATGTTAACTGAGAATATTGCCCCTATGACAATGAGTCGAAATGTAAACAAAAGATTTAAATGGTGTTCATTGTGTACAAATTAAGTTCAAGGCAGCAAGAAACTTGATATCAAGAGATGGTACTGAAATGTGGAGATTGATTTCAGTAATTATGTAATGTCATCACTTTTTAACTATTCGATAGTCAAACATAATGTTCAAATATTGCTGTATAAATACTCATTCATACATTTTTAAAGCTATGATTAGGTAAAACACGTATTTGATCTAAGTTCTAAAGGCTAATGGTTCGCACCTGGCTGCATCGGTTTATGACGATTTATTTATCATGTACGCCTATAGGTTTGAGCGGTTACTAACACCTGTCTGACTTCTCTTGCAATATGTAATAAACCCTGATTAATTTTTTGATTTTTTTCATAACTTGCGTTATAAAGATTAGTGTATGCTATTTTTATGAAAAATAAGGTTTTAAAACAACTATTTAAAGTTTAAATTCTGCAGTAAGGTTAAATATAAATCATTTGTCGTGATACATGTAGCAACAAATCCATGTATTTTAAAGATATCACAATTTACATCGTACAGAAATCAAAGGGCGGAAAAGGAAGAGGTCATGGGGCTAAAACTCCAAGAGAACCAAAGGAGCCAAGGGAACCAGTCAACGAAAAAGGTTATAAGGTGAGAGGTTATGTCAAAGGTCAAACATGCAATCTTTCCATTTGCGTCTTTATCCTTGTTTTACGACGTACAATGTAGATATCTGTGTGTTAAATGCTGCATTGATATCTGCTTAAACTGATAGAGAATATTGCTAAAACTAGGCCAGAATGCGTTTGAGAAACGCAAACATGGTCAACCGTTTGTTCTGATTTTAATAGCAGCGCATTAATCTCAATGGCCATTTAACGAAGGAAGAAGAGAAAGCAAATATTATCTTTGATATACCAAACAGAGCAATGTAAACAATCGTTTCTCTGTGTAGATATTTTGATCATGTTGTTAATGACATTTTATGTTTTGGGAAAACATGTTATGCAATAAAAATGGTGATTCACTCGATAAAGGTGATTGAAATCGTGGCCAAGCCCATTTATAGGTAATAAAATTATGTAAGATATCCTTACGCCTTTTACACTGTTTTGTCCTAGCCATCAATAACGAATCAAAAGGAACATCATGGCCATAATCCACATCCCCCCTTTCCTTGAAATCTAATTTTTCTATAATTCCATTTTACCAGGGAAAACCACAGAAGGAAATAGGATACCTGGTAATGTTGTTTTTCTTTGATGCCTATGACATGCTTCATGGCATTGTGTTTCCCTCCAAAATTTATAACTCTCGCATAATTAAGTTATTACTGCAAAGAGTAGCGTATAATTAATTAACTTTTCCATCTATTTTTTCTCCTTTATTATATTTTGGTCTTTGGGTTTCGTATTCAATGCTTGCTGGTGTGCCTCTCTTTATTAATATATATATCTTAGTAATATTTAAGACCCATGAATGAATTTACATACCTTATGTAACAGATTTAACAAGTAATTGTAATAGCACATGAAAAAGTAATTTAATTTAAGTTCATTATTGATATTACATAGCATTTGTATTATATAAGATGTGTATTCATAAAGTGAATCGAGAATAACATATCGTAACAAAAACAGAGCGCAGAGTTACCATTAGTATGTGAGAATGAGATGGTGTGAATTAGAAATTAGCAATATTTTAGACACACTCATTTTATAGCACGTGTATGTTTGTAAAAATATCTTGATTATATTGACGCTTTTACAAATTAAGTTGTGAAACAACAAACATTAACATACATATCAATATTTCAACTAAATGATTCTGAAAACTCACAACCCATTATATAACTTAGAGACTATCAGTTGCTTTTTATATGTATTGAATAATACCAAGTTCTTTACACAATCTTTCCTGTGTCATGCAATTAGATTGCGTCATTGGTTTTCCTTATAATAAATTAAACTTTAAAACTGATACATGTAGATACACGAGCACATGGCGTCAAAGCAGCTGCTATCTCATTTGGATTTATTTTCTTGCTATTTACATAAATAGATCATGCTAGATATCATAATTGGGTCAAATGTGTATTTACTTAAAACAAATCCAATTAATTTGTTTATAAATTAACTAATTTAAATTAATTTTTTTATTTTGTTGTATTATAAAATGATTAAATCAGATATCCTTGATAATGTATTCAACATTTAATCATTATTTTAGGATTTAAAAATTAACAATGTTTGGCAATCAACAAAATTGTAAGAAAAAAAGGTAGAAGACCCTTTCGAACTCCTCTAGACTTACGGATCCCAAAGGGACTTTAAGGAGGTGATCCATTCATTCCATAACTACCTTTTATTAATTTAACTGGATTTTTATAAGTGATATTGAATGATTCGGAAAACCTCTTGAACTTTATTCCCTTAAGCTTTTTCCCTACCCAAGAATGTTCGTAGCAAAATAAGGTCTCTGATTGCGACAATTATCTTCATAAATCTTACGGTAATTTTAAGCTTTGTGCAGAAAATATCTTTATCTTCTCACGATTTTTGGGAATTAATTTCCCATTTTTTTTCTTTACGTACCATCACTACTACAATATCAATCACTAAAATGTAATATTGGATTTTAGTTGAAATATATAAAGTAAGTCTGCAACTTTAAAAATGACTCGTTTTGATTCAATTTCGTTATATTTACTTTTTTTTAATTCGAGATCTCGCACGCAATTCTTTTGAAGTGCCTGTCTGATAAAACAACCCCTTCTCCTTACTCTCGAGGGCAACGATAAGGGTTTGATGGTGGTTTTAATCAGACTGGTCAGAGTGCATGCGAGAAAGAAGGCTGGATTTTAGATCATATTAATTTTCTTGGGAAGAAGAGCTCTAAATCTTAGAACCATTTTAACAAGACCTTGGACTTTCGGCAGGATATAACTATCTATTTCTTGCGTCAAAAAAAGTTGAAAATGACGCAGTTTCAAGCGAAATATGCACCGATTGCGTAGTCTTAGCTCAAAATCCAGACAAATCTTGTTGATTTTAAAGAGCAATGGCTGGGTGGCCAGCAATGAAATAGACAGGCCTATGTCACATTGCAGTTTGACACATCTACACAAAGTCCAAGTTCTTGTTTATTTGGGGATTATTCTTTAATAAAAAATATCTTATAGCTATAAAACTCATGTATCTAAAGAAATTTATGGCAGATTGATGGGCAAACTGTTGACCATCTAACTCCCGTCCTCCTCACAAATACTCATTACTAATGATGGGTCTTATTTTACCCCGTTCTTGTAGAAGCGGATCCGGCAACACCTGAGGGAGGCAGCGACAGGATCCGACATTGAGGAGCTGGAGCAGGCCGTCCTCATCTTTGAGAAGAATAAACTGGAGGACAATGGCGACCGCACTGACGCCCTGGAGAGGCTGAAGTTCCTCTACCTCAGGAAAGGTAACACTGGCTTGGTCTCTTTAATGTAAAGTTACTTTCCCACCTAAACATAGTAGCAATCAGCCTCTTGTAAAATTTTACTGATATCAAACATGTTAAGTTTAAAAGTTATTTATTTTTTTTTACAATAGTATCATTTTTAATGTGTCAGTCTGCCTTTAGCTTTATATGTTCTGAAGAGGTTGAAGTATAAGTAAAATCATAAGTTTCTTAGGACCTATCTGTTTGCCAGATTCTGTTGAAAGTAAAACTGGCTTCAAAGTAACAATTTCCGCCGAGTATCATTTTTCTTTGCAAAGAAACGTCACATTTTTAACATGAACATTTTGTGGTGGCGTGTAACGATACTTAGCGTGAATTGCTTTTAGGTCAATGTGGGTTTTGCAAGATAAACGAAGACTTACTCAGTATGATGTAATATTTGGGGACTTTACAAATAGATGCCTAATGATCACTTTTGTCAAAATCTAATAAATGGTCCATTCAAATATGACAGTGTACTTATTTTGTTTACATACATCATCATATTTTTTATAGAACTTCGGGACGCAATACTACGTCGACATCCGGAGGTGTTGGACAGAGCTATCTCCCGGGTGGAGAGCTCCGACTACCGGTCCGAGCTTAGTCATTCCCTGGAATCCGCAAAACGTCTGCGCGAGCACCTAACGGAACTAGATCAGTACCGCCATGATATCCTCACTATGGACCAATTAACGATCTCCGAAATACGAAGTTACCACCACCCGCCAGATGGCGTTCATGAGATCATGATGGGGACATACATGTTGCTAGGATATGAGGAAGAAAAATTAAGGGTATCTTTTTTCTGCCTAGATGAAATTTCTCAATGCTTTATTGGAAAAGAAAATAAAACACTGAAGATTTTATTGTTAAAAGTTGTGTCTAAACTAGGCTTGATATGCATCTTGAATTTTAGGACTGGACTGATGTTCAATGTCTTCTTGGTCGATATGGGAAAGAAAGTTTAATCAGAGAAGTGCGAAATGCCGATACCATCAACATAAACTCCAAAACAAGTCAAAGAGTCTTAAACATGCAATCGAAATTCTCTCTAGAACAAATTCGAAGCGTGAGCAACGGAGCAGCGACTTTCTATGTTTGGGTATGTTTGTTAAAAAAAAACCCGCCCTATGTTTATCTTAGATGACTTCAAACACATCGCTATTTGTGTCCATAATGTCTCGATAAAGCAAAGAACAGAAAATCGATGATGCATCTAATTAACGAAATTAAATGTTTTTGAGTGCTTTACATTCTTGGGTTGAGAGCGTTTGATGATGAGATCGATCAATTTCACTAACTTTATGGAAACAAATAACTAGGTTTTGGTTTCATGATAGAAAAAAATTGATTTTAGTACCCAATGTTTGTGAAACCATTTGACAAAAGACAATAAAACTTGAAATAAATCGTAAATCATTTGAATATTTCATTGTTTGTACAGATTGTGTTTTGATTTAAACGATTATTGGACGAGGAAATGTTAAATATAATAATCATAAATTTTTTTCTTTGTTCAATTACTACAGATGTAGTTGTTTATCTTTTAAATATTTTATGAGTACTTCGATTTTTGTTTAGAATGACAAGATGGCGAATAAGTCGGACAAAGACAGGCAGGAGCCGCAGACGAGTCAGACTCCCACCCCTGGAAAACAGAGCGGAAAGAACACCCCCGCACCCGGAGACAGCAAACAAAACAAGCCCAGCTCAAATAAACCACAATCTAATTCCAAGGAAAAGCAGCCACCCAAAGGTCAACAACCGCCTAAGGCCAACAAGCAGACAAACTCTAATCTTAAGGACAAAAACCCGTCACAGCCTAAACCAAAGGATCAGAATAAAGCTAATGATAAGCCAAAGGACAAAAAGCCAGCACAACAGCCTGCGAAGGATAAAAACCCAGTGCAACCTAACGCTAAGGATAAAAATCCGACGCAACCTAATAATCCAGCGCAACCTAATGCAAAGGACAAAAATCTGAACCCACAAGGTTCATTTGACCCTGATACGAAAAATAAAACCGCTGCGCAACCAGTGCAGCCTAACTCTAAGAACAAAACTCCAACTCAGCCTAATGCAAAGGATGCTAATAAGATTCAGTCAAGTAAACAGACGGAACAGACCAAGACTAACGTGAACACCGCCAACCAAAAGAACCAAGTTCAACAGAACTCAAACCCTACTAGTTCTACCATTACACAACCGAATACAAAGTCAAAATCAGACGCACAACAAGCCACAACAGACAGGAAGAAAACCAAGGGCTGAAAACGTGCTGGCAACTCTGATCGACGCAAATTCGCCATAATGATATATATGTCTTTGGACATTGTAAGAAGTAAACGCTGATAGAATTGCACACTAATTAAACCATTAGGAACTACAAAATTCACGCAAATTTAGTCAATCACGTCATAATCTACCTGTGGGTGCGCAATATTCAATGGATCTTTACAATACGTTTCACAAGCTGGTGCTTTTTCGGCGTTCGAAATTCACATTTACATGTAGTGTGATCTGGGACTTGAAAGCTGTCCAATAAATTTGGACTGACTTATAAAATAATATGATAAAGTATAACATAATTCACAACAGCACAAGAGCAAGCACGCTATATCAGCTAAGAAGTACACTTAGACTTGAACATAATTTATACACTCACACTTAATCTCTCTGGTGCCCTATTAGTATGATGTCATGTGTCTTGTGACGCCATTGATAGATACTCAACTACGTCTATAGGCTTACAACCCTAAAACAGTCTGTGATATTCTGTAAATAGCACTTGTAATTTATGATTTTTTGCCTCTGATTTGGTGTATTTGGAATATATGTCAATTAAAAAGTTTATAATTAAATGAATGTATAATTGAAGAGTGTTTGTTTTCATAACGTGTATGACTGTATGTGTGGCTGTGAGAATTCGTTGGTTTGAGTTTATTTTATTGTAATATAACTATACAATAGTATGGGGCACAACTTCTCTAACTTGTGCAGCCCTCTTCCTACAATTATTGACTAACAAATTTTTCACATGAAAATAAAGTTTCATACGTATGTTTATAAACAAAGATTCAAAAATCAAAATATTTTACATAAAATAAGGCAAGATCTGTTCTGGTGTGTTCATCATGTTTCAGTGAAATATTATTCGTCTTCTTACCTCTAAAAATCAAAGAGTTATGCCCTCTTGTCGGTGGATTAGTTAACAAGAATACTAGAATTCAAAGATCGATGGTTTGGCCCACTATCAGTAAAACTATGCGACACTGGCTGTGGGTCTGCAAGGATGGAAATAAGGATAAGAGAATAAAACTTCACACGCTGAGCAAATTCGGTCATTTATTGGGATGTCAACGCATTTGATTTAAGAAGTGTTTTTGAAAGTCAATTGCAGAAGATTATAGATTCATATTTTTTTTCCTATGAGACGGGGAAACGGTAAGATTTATATTGAACGAACGAAATTTTAAACTTTCAAGATATGTGTTACATTTTAATTGTACCTTGCTTCCTTCCTCTGGTATTAGTATTGAAGAGATAAGTGGGAAAATTGGGTGTCAAAGACTCTCTGAATGTTAGTATTTGTAAAGGAAAGAATTACTTTTACTTATAAACACTATTTACATTTTTACATTCTGATCAAATTACCCTTTTTAAAATTTTAATAACTTTTAAGTAACATATTTCCCCGTTTTACATACAAGTATATACTGTGTCTATTCTTTGATTTGCTATACCGGTTATTTACATTAGATAGCCTACCGTGGCATCACCAAAAATGACAAAAAAACACATCTTTTATTAATATATGAATTGAATTATACAAGTCAGAATAATTTGAAAGCTTTGCCAAATTTAGTTAAAACTTAACTCTCCCATGTGTGATATAAAAAATCACACAGCATGGACAATAACAACAATCCAGTGAGGCGTGACCGAGCCTTGCTGAGTTGTCCTCACGAGAGCGAGGTCAGTTTAGTTTGCCGCCTTCACGACAGCAGTTAAGACGGACAGTTTCACGGAGAGATGGAAAATGTCAGCAGAGATATGGCGGAGTCGGACCCTCGCTTCAGGACCTGGGAGGAGTTAGAGGATATCCCCGCCATTGACAGCACCGTCCAGTGGTACGAGAGAGTCAAGCAGGCGTGTTTGGTGACGGAAGCAGGCCTCTCGGCGTTAGAGTGGGGTATTCAGTCCCTGGCCGACATCTTGCAGATAAAACGACTAGCTGGTGAGAAATCATTTGTCCCTCCCCTACCACACCCTCATTACAAGTAAAGTCATGAAACGGGTTTTTCCGTAGCAACAGTCTTGTTAACAGTAATAAAAACGCGACTTGCTTAAAATTGCTTGCTACACCTTGAAATAATTTCTCAAATCAGCAGAAAATTACTTGATTATGATACTAGATAACATGACGCATAAGAAGTATATTTGTCAAATAGGCCAAACATATGCAATTTTGGATGAAAATATATTGATTTAAAAAATTTATTTCGGTGGATATGAACAAAAGCCCCACGCGGCTTCGAACTCGTTATCTGCGGTTCACAAGCCCGATACTTTAACCACTGAGCTTTGATGTTATTCAATCAAATCGATCGATACAAACAATTATTAACATGTAAGACCTTAACAATGTTTGATATTCCAAGGATTTCTACTTACGGTACGTTTTTGGTGAATCTAATTGAAACTGGTTGTAAGAATTTAAGATAGATGCAATTATGTTGCACACGAGCATAAGAAAATGTAGACTCGTTAAACCTTTGCTTATAGTTAGTACGATTATTGGAGCATTGGACTTCGATACCCGAGTACAAAAACATTCGAAGGATAAACTATTACTAGTATTCCACTAACAGCGTGTCAGTTTGCTTGATCGAACTTCTAAAAAATTCATTCATCGATTTCAATAATTACTGTGTACTCATCAATTGGCTGTTCGGGTTCAATGAAATGAAGACTACTTTGCACAACAAAGAAGAACCAATCAATGCCACTAATAATACTGGCCAATCGCAAAGGGTTGTTTACACGAACTATGGCAGTCTAGTAGATAACAACACGTGTTCGATTGAACACGCAACAAGCATTGCGATTGGTCAGTACAGTCAGTGCTATTTTAAGTTCTGTAATTGATACTCAAAAAGTGGAACAGCCAATCACCGTACTGTGAACGACAAAAGCGTTTACTCCAGAAAAAATTTGACATAATGTTTTAACTTTTGTCCAATCAGATCGTCGTAGGCTGAGTTAAGATATTACCTCGTAACTTAGAGAGAGGGAGAAAGAGAGGAGAGAGAGTGAGAATATGGAGTAAATCATGGTGTTGCAGATAAACAAATTAGTTATAAACTGGCAAATAAATTGAGGATAATTATATCCTATATTGACATACATGTGACATTAATCTTTTGCCAGTGACAACAATGTCTATATACATATAGGAATGACTTAATATCAAAGCATAGAAACTTGTAATGATTTTTTTTACTGATGCACATGAATATGACAATACGTTTTCCTAATCTCATTTTAAAACTATATATCCGTGCCCGGGTCTAGCATTAGACTTAGAACCATTTTAACAAGAACTTGGACTTTAGGTAGTTGTGTCAAATAGCAATGTGACGTAGACCTGTCTATTTCATTGCTGGCCACTCAGCCATGACTCTTTGAAATCAACATGATTTGTTTTTGGCTTTTGAGTAAAGAGTACGCAATCGGTGTATATTTCGCTTGAAACCAGCGTCATTTTAAACTTGTTTTGACGCAAGAAATAGATATTTACAACCTACTGAAAGTCCAAGGCCTTGTTAAAATGGTTCTATTTTACTTTGGATCCGTTCTGTCTTTCTGTATTATTTTTCTTTAATTTTGTGAAAAATCGTGAATAATCAAAATCATTATTTGGGTATTTATAAGTCGGAATAAATCAGACACAAGATTTATACCGTTTATAACACTGTCAGATATTTGAAAAAAAGTATCTCTCAGACATCGAATGTTAAAGGATAGCAAGAAATAATTGTTTAAGTTTTAATGTATTGATCGAGCAAATCGATTGAGATATATATATATATATATATATATATATATATATATATATATATATATATATATATATATATATATATATATATATATATATATATATATATATATATATATATATATCTATATCTATCTATCTATCTATCATCTATCTACATGTATATATATATATATATTAATCGGATATTGTGTTCAGAAATGCTTATACACATGTATACATATTCGAATCTTATAAAGATGATTTACAAAATGAAAGAATATCTGCGCAGTGGCTCCAATTTACGTACATGAGGTATAGGACAAGATTTCAACAATTGTCTGTTGTAAAATTTTTTAGAAAATGGTTTATTCGTCCTGGGTCACTAAATGAAGCTGATAAATACACACGTGCTTTCATTTAGGGGAAAATTTTAGTCTACTTGAATTTAGTTTTCTCCGAGAGAAAATTTGGCATTGGTTGAGAAAAATGTCCGTTTTAGGCTCAATTTTCTGGGAAGGAGAGTCTGACCTGGCCCCGATTTTTCTTGGGAAAATAGTATGCAGGGGTTGGGGAGTGGGAGATCAGTGTTTTGATGACAGAGGTGACGTTTTCTTACAGACTGGTTGTAAATTAGCCACCTCTTTGAATAATGCTTGTGTTGGGAGGTATGGAAATGATAAACTTGAAAATGAAAATGATAGAAGCACACACACAAATAAATTACTCCATCAATCAAATCCCTAACACTGCTGAATCCAAATCATACGTATAACTTTAACGTTTTGTTTTAAATAGGATCCTACATTGATGTGGTCACTGGAGACAAGATAGCAGACTTGAAGGAATCTTACCCAATTCTCCAGAAAAGACCCCAAAAGGTTTATAGCCATTTACAAAAAAAAATTAATCTAATTTCTAACATTCAAGTACTAAAATTCAGTGGTATTCCTATCAATATTTTATTGGAGTGTAATAAAAGCGCATACTTTCTGAGGAATTTTTTTTTTTTTACAAATACATGTATTGAATTCCTTACAGATCATAAAAATTACAAAACACAGGTCGGTGCGATTCGTCAAGAGGAGAACTCGATCAGCTCTGGACAACTTTCTGGGTAAATCTCTGATGTTTGTCCTGGACACCATGCTGTGGGTTTCGGAGGGAATCACGCAGTGTTTGGAACCAAAGGCCATAACTACGTCAGAAAAACACGTGCAAACGTCACCGATATCTACCGAGAAAAGTCCGGAAATGGCTTGGGTTGACAAGGTAAAAAATATAAACATAAATGAAAATATATATATGAACGCTTTAAGCAAAACATTTCTTTTAATTTTGAGTTTTGTTACAGCAAAAGATATACATGTTATTGGATGGTCACTAAATTAAAGAAAGGCAACTCTATTTACCGCGTTTCTTCTCTGTACAACGCTTTTTAGAAATTATTTCCCTTGTACATTACAGATTACAGAGGAAGACCAAAGTTTATTGGAGTTATTCAGAAGGTTTTTGATGTTCCCGTTGACATTTTTCGTAAGTCCTTTTTTAAACTGTACAATTAAGTCATCTTCTAAACTATATTAATAATATCGACATTGACAGAATAATATTTTTTTTTACCCTTTAGATTTGTTTTCTGAAAGAAACTAAGATCTTTATAAATGGATCAAAGCATAACAAATCTTCCTATTCCGGTCCCGTCCGGAAATCGACGCGTAGCGTCAAGTCAAAGACGATGAGTCCAGAAAGGCTACAGGAAATTCACGCCCGCAGAAAGGTAATCGTAACCTTTGTGTTCATCTGGTTCAATATTTCGCGCGCGATGAAAATTATTTTCATTGTACGTTATGAATTTTATATCATCGAAGGTCTCCCCCAGAAAGCGCCTCCCTTCGTCCTCCTTCCTGGGAAATCTGAAGAACGCCACCTTTCGGTTGTTTGGACTCTCAACAAGTCACGTGAAGCAGACAGACATCCGGAAGTTCCTAACCTGCAGCAAGCACAGTGAGTGTTGGTAACGTCTGTTTGCATCGAGCATCAATTTCTTGATTGGGCAAAAGTTTTAAAACTTAGTTCGAACAAGGTTAATTTCATGAGTTTATAGCCTTCTCTGGCAATGTTAAAGACGATTTTATCTTTTAAAAAAATGTATGTGGATTCATTCTTTTTCAAAGCTGACTAGTGTTGATCAGTTTTTCTGTCTGTAACAGAGTCCCTGAACGAATGCTCCTTGTTGACCTGTGAGCAAAAGAAAAGAAAGCACCCCGACCAATCTGACGGCTCCGAGGATGACCTCACTAACCTTGACCTAGACAGCTACCTTTCTGAAGAAGACCCTGATTACGAGGTACGTTAGAAAGTGCAGGGTAAGTTACAATTTCGGCAGTCCAGAGGTTGGACCAAATCTCCGCCGAATCAACCAGAATAAAGTAAATTTATATTTATATTACAAATACTTTGATTACTTTTTTTAGCCCACTGATGAGGATACAACTGACGTCAGCATCGACTCCGAGGAGGAGGTTTCCGAGGGGGAACTGGAGGTGGAATCCTCCAAAGATGGAGCTTTCAAGATGCTCAAAGAAAAGTCCAAATCAACAAGTGTAAAAAATTCTTAGACATTGCAATACATACATGTAAACTATAAGCTGTTTCAAGGATACTATTGATATTTAATATATATTTTGATTTGAATTACTTCTTCTAAAGTGAAGGAAAGCAATAAAAAAAATAATTACATATAACCAGAAAGAGTTTGTATGCATGATGAGTTTTCGGAGCTAATCTTAATTATACCCTGCAGGTATCAGATGACAAGCAGATTCCTGGAGACAAGGCACTTGACACAAAAAGAACAGACAACAACAAAAACGAAAAATCTGTAAGCAGTTTATTTAAGTTTAAAAAAAATTGAGATATTTGACACTAAATATCCCTAAACTAACCATTCATAACTACTTGACCGACAAGTTGGTTTTGTTTTCTTGCAGAATCATTAGGACAATTTGATTTTCAATTTGTGCAGGTGTTGAAGCCATCATTTGAAATTACAGAAACTAAAACATCAGTACCAAAGACAATGGAGAAAGCAAGTCCAGTATCTCAAACAAAACCAATGGAAAAAGGTTCTAAACCAACTCAGAAAGTCCCCGACCCTCCTGTGGCTCCTTTGCAATCACAACGACCACCTTCAGAATCGAGTGCTCCCTCTCAGCCACAGCGACCGTCACTTCCGGTATCAAACGCACCGATGCAGCAAATGATGTCACCGCATGGAAATAAAAATAAGCACAATAAATCCGGAGGAAATTCAAAAAACGTTTCGTCTCCGAACCGCCATGTTAAGCAGCATAGTTGTAAAACCCCGGAAAACAAAGAGAATCTCGAAACTTCACAAGTGAAGGAGCTCTCGAAACAAGGAGGTAAAAATGCACCGGTTGTTAAGGAAACACAGGAGCAGCCAAAGTCCGCTAATAGTAGTGCTAAAGAATCAGATGTTTCGGTGAAAACTGCAAAAACATAGACCTAGCTATTTATGAAGTTCCATCACAGACACTTGTGGAAATCGTGGAAAATAATGGACGCCGTTATGTTTATTTACTTTATAGCTGTCCTTGGTACAACTTGTTTTCATTTTTTCAGCCAATTCCTAAGTTGAAACTAGTGCTGACATTGTTTGTTCTTCAGGTTTTCATGTTATTTTTTGTGTGTAAATGTCGTTCGGAAGTTGTTCTAGAGTTCAAATATTTATTTAACTGTGTATTTGTATCAACAAAAGAGATTTATAATTTATTTGGTATTAAAGTCGCAATTCATAACCAGTATTTGTCGTCTATAAATTGCAAATGGAAAAAATCCGTATAAACTATACTGTCTAATGCAAAAGAATGGAACACCCAAAGCCATACAAAAAATTGTAGTCATCGCCGTTTGTGTCCTCTAAAATGTATGTGAACAATACTGCGACTGATTACTGTACATGCGATTCCAAATTTGTTTTACTGTTTTATTATTTTTTATACTAATTAGCATGCCTACTGCCTGCCATATTATATAGTATTTACAAAACGGAAGAACAATTGCTATTTAATAAGAAAGATTTGCATCATATAATTACGTGCGCGGATACAGACAATTTTTCCAGGGTGGGGGGGGGGGTTAATTGTGTAAACCAAGGGTGAGTCTAAGGCATATTTGCTATATTTTTAAAAATTTTTTTAGGGGGGGCGGACCCCCTCTAAATCCGAACATAAAGTATGTCGACCAAAAAGAATATCTTTGCATTTAAATATAATTGAACTCATCAAACGCCTATGTTATTGATCGCATCTTGTCAGCTAAACTCAGAAACAGAAACATTTAAAGTGCACTACAATAACTTTACGAAATTTCCCGTTTTCTCTCTCGATTCATAAAATAAAAATACACAACAAAACAATGCATTTATTGAAAATCGTTCTTTAAAACATGAGGAAAAAATGTAGATAATTTTTGAAGACCATGGCTTCATGTAACTTCCCATAACTTACTGTGAAACGCTCTTGATAACAGTGATAACATTATAATAGAATGTAGTCATATATCACAGTTTTATCCCAAGATAATAGACATTAGTTTTTTACTAGTATACAGTCGTTAATTATTTTTCCCAAATATCTTATTAAAATATATATTATGTGCTATATGTTTGACATCAACATGGTACGTGCGCCTGTAATTATCAGACTAAATGTTAACCCAAATTTACTTTTAGCTACCCCCACCCCTAATCCTGACTAGTTCGGTGAGTGATGTACAAAACAACACAGAACACATAAGTTTGACATTGACCCCTTCAGACTGATATTCTCCCTCAGACTCTTCTGAATTTGGTCACTCTGTCGGGTCGGATCTCCCCCACATAAATACTGGCGCCATCGGGGGACACTGCCACGTCATGGGGCATCCCGAATCCCTGCAAGGTGCACCATATACAGCATCAACATTTTTGTCTTTTATTGAATTAGTTATATTATTATGATTATTAAGAAAATTGTTATTGAATATCAAAATACTAAATATTAAAATTTTAAAAAAAGAGTTTCAGTACCAATCCATCTGGGGACCACTTCTCTACGATGTTGCCCGAGAGTTCTACTGTGAATCCCAGCACTTCGGACACCGAGTATGTCTGGCCGTTTACAGCGTAAATCACATCCACTGTAAAGAAGAGGGAGGCTCTGAGTCAGGCGTGGTCATTTAGGGCCATAAATATAACGCAGACATGGACAATGACAACACAATTTCTTTATCAATTACTTCAATACTTTGTAATTATTGAGAAAGATTGATGGAGCCTAACGCCTTTTTCTCCGAATTTCAATCCATGTTTATTCTAAATCTAAATATATCCAAATGATTACAATGTACATTGCATGGCTATTTACGTCAATTGTGTCTTTGAAATAGAAAACCATTTAGTTCAAAGAGATTTTTTCCCATAGTGATCGTTATTTGCAACTTTCCGTGTGGATTCAATCAGAGGGACTCACAGTTTGGATCGTAAGAGATGGCGAACACTTTGCCAAACTCCCTCTTGTTAATACTGGACACAAACAGACCCGTTTCGTTGACGTTGTTCAGACCAGCACAGAAACACTGGATCCTGTATAAAAGAGCGTAAAGATAAGTACTGTAAGCAAATTTAAATCTATGTCTGGTGACCGCGCATAACGTCAGATTTTGTTTAATGTAAATATGTACATTTAAATATTCAACATTATATATCCTAGCTGCAGATCTGTAGCTCTCTGGTTGAAAAAATTCGGATAGACAAACCAGAGAGCTACAGTTCCAAGCGTTGTAAAAACCTCCGATTTACGCCGCCGTTTTTGTGTCGCTCGCTTCGGGAATTATATCCGACTTTAAAAGCATTCAACCGCCTAAAAAATTGGATTTATTAATTAAACATATAGTTTACCCTAACTCTGCTAACTTTGTTTTCCTTTCAATGGTTCACAACGGCCATCCTTCGCCTTGGAATGTCATCGTTTTAAAAAACTCGCCTTATGACAACCATGTTTACCTAGTAGCGAGATCTCGGGGTGCGTCGATTTACCCAAAAGGACCCAAATGAACCCAAATGGCGATTAAAGTGGAAAACAATTATAATAAAATCCTCATAATTTAGGGAAATTTGGAAAAATAAAAGCCGAAGGTCCAAGACAATAATTAAAATTATTTCAGTATATCTTTAAAAATTGTTTTTGAAAAATAAAGATGAGCATTTTATCTCGATTTGTAAAAGTATATAATGTATGTAATTATATTCAAATAATATAAATATATATATTATATAAAAATAAAACAACTTTTTAAAATAATTTTAATTATAGTTATGGACCTTCGGCTTTTATTTTTCCAAATTTCCCTAAATTATGAGGATTTTATTATAATTTTTTTCCACTTTAATCGCCATTTGGGTCCATTTGGGTTCATGTGGGTCCATTTGGGTAAATCGACGCACCCGAGATCTCGCTACTAGGTAAACATGGTTGTCATAAGGCGAGTTTTTTAAAACGATGACATTCCAAGGCGAAGGATGGCCGTTGTGAACCATTGAAAGGAAAACAAAGTTAGCAGAGTTAGGGTAAACTATATGTTTAATTAATAAATCCAATTTTTTAGGCGGTTGAATGCTTTTAAAGTCGGATATAATTCCCGAAGCGAGCGACACAAAAACGGCGGCGTAAATCGGAGGTTTTTACAACGCTTGGAACTGTAGCTCTCTGGTTTGTCTATCCGAATTTTTTCAACCAGAGAGCTACAGATCTGCAGCTATATATATCCCTGATGAACTAATTTTTTAAAAAAGTATAATTATATTTGTTTGAGATTTCAAAACAATAATATATGTTTTTGTATTACATAATTATATAACTCGACCTTGACATTTGCTGACTTACCTTCCGTGTTCTCTGTCCGCCACACAGATCGTATCACGTGACTCGATGAGGGTCAGACTGTGGGGGATGAAGAAATCAGCGTTCCCTGCCGCCTCCACTGGTCCTGTAATGTAGGCAGTCATAGCTAGTTAGTCTTTCATAGTGGTTCAAATTTTTACTTCATTTAAATATATCTTAATTTCGGATTCTTTACTCTTTTGTGATCAGCTGTACCTTCGAACATTCTGCCCCACTGATGTAGAAGTTTTCCATCTTTATTGAACTTCATAATTCTGCCATTACAATACCTGTCCAAACAGACGAAATATACGTGAAAATCTTGAAAACGATATACTCGTATATGCGACGGTCTTAATAAACAATTGTAGTGGAATTACGACATTGGTTAAAGATAAAACTACATGAATAATAGAAGCATACCGGTATTTTATGAAAATCTGACATTAATTAGACTTAGCGGTCGTGTAATTATTCAAACATATTAAACAGTTTTAAAAAGAATGACTGTTTAGAGTAAACTTAACACGGACCCCCCCCCCCCCCCAACACACAATTCGGTAACGGGACGTAAAGTCCGTCTGATAACAGGAATATAAGCCGATTCTGGGTCGTATAGTTGCTATGTCACGATCCCATGCTAATCACTGACCGTAAGTACTAACAAAAGGTCAGGTTATAAGGTCTTACACGTGTACTGGTGACGGAAATAGAAAATCATTAATTTTATAAGTACCCATCTGAGACGAAAAAGTCTCCATTAGAAGCGACAGCGACATCTGTCGGCTTACAGAAATGTTTGTCGTCACTTCCTGGCGTAAGATGAACACCCAATGTAAGGGTTGGCTCGTGAGAACCTTTTGCAATTTTCATGACCTAAAAACAGAAAGAAAATGGGTAATGGTTTAACATTTCACTGTATAATTTGTATCACATTGTACATGTACTGATTTCAATGAGAATAAATCAATAATAAACCTGATGCAATCCCACATCTGTGACCCACAGGTTTCCTTGTTTGTCTATGGTCAGCCCATGCGGCATGTAGAATCTGAAACAAGTGGAAACTGAGTGCATTATAACTACGGTGGTATTTAAGATACCAACTTGCTTTTTGGCAAACTGATTAGATCCGTTTAAGACATGTCTTTCGTACGGACCTTCCTGCTCCGAAACTCTCTATCCCGTGCCCAGTGGCTGGGTCCACCCTCACCAAGGTGTTTTCCTTGATCGCTCCAGTAGGATCGATAAATCTGTTGTTTTCATCGAACGAACTGCAAATGTTTTGAGACATATAATTAAAATAGTGATTTACCAATGATATTTAATTTAGTTTATTTTCTTTACAACACGTACATATATCGATATATTGACTTCTAAGCTGTTAACAAATGCTTTTATACAAATCTGTATGCTAAATGATATGCTTCAATATTTAAAAATTGTTTCTATAGGATTTCAAACCCATCAAAAACCAGCAGAATACTAATTAATTCGATTCATTAGAGTATTTCTATTAAGATTTCTTCTTTTCTATTTAGATACTATCCGTAGATATTATTAGGAACGTTAAAATATCTTTATATTTCTTATAAAAATGACTGAACACTGTTTAGATATTTACTTGTATTCCCATTTTCTGTTTCCTCTGTGAAATATAACAACTTCGTTGTTGGTGTCAACTGCAACGCCACCTACTTGACCAACTTTGACGTCACTTCCGGGCCAGTGTGGAACCATTTCCGGTGCCGAATTAACACTTCTCTGATCGTAAACCTCATCGAATAAGGCTGCATCCTGTGAAAGATCAAAAAACCAGAAATAAACATTCATATTAATAAATGTGCTTTCTTCCAACCCAATCCTTGAGTAACGTACACCGTTAAATAAATTATATATCAGCACACTCGGTGAAAACCAGTTTTTATCATCTGAAAAAAATAAGTCAAACTGCATTTGATAAATTCTATTCTGTTTCAACATACTGTAAGTCGTTTTGATTGCATGGTGTTCAAATTTCACGTATTAATCGCCATGGTTTTAATTTCACACTGTAATGATCAGGGTAAAAGCATTGAGACGTCTTTTGAAAACTAGTGATAGTATTTATGATTGGTTTGATTTGGCGGAAAAATGATACATCGCGACTATAGTGAAATTAAAAGCATCGTGATTAATTGCAAATCTACATTTTATGACAGAAATGTTGTTGTTGCTCAGGTAAGTAAACGCTAGCTACTGGGATAAATAACATTTACGAGATCAAAAGTCAAACGGTAGCCCCCCCCCCCCTTTAGGTTGTGAACATGTTTGTAACTATGCGTGTACATGTGCGATATGCGTGTACATGTATTTAGTTCAAAGATTTATTTGCCAAATCCTTGACTTATTTTTTTAGATTATAAAATCTGGTTTATTTCACCTAAAGTGCTGATGTATTTACTATTTTACGGTGTACTTGATGTATATATTATCACTGATGACTATTAATGTATAACTCTAGGTAAACACGACTCTTTTGAAATATCTACATACACATGTATACAATGCGTGCTACAAATAGCATTGTTATTATAGTACATGTATTTCTACATTTTTCAAAGGCAAAATTGGACATTAAAGAATTAATAATACGGTATATTCATATTAAAGGGTCAATAATAATGGGGTCTGTGTTTTTCAGGAAGGGTGTCATTCAAAAGAGCAAATTTTAAAAGGGAGACCGCGTCCCTCCTATGAGTATATTAATTCTCGTTTCTCAATAACATGCATATGTTCCGTTTTGGCATTTTTTATGTATTTCTTACACAGAAAATCAACTTTTAAAGACGAAACGAACAAACAACGAAATGACAATACTTCATAACATATTGGCTCGTGATATTTTTTTGAGTCTGTTGGATACACGCAAGAGTTATTCAACATATCTGCAAAAAATTAATGAATGTAAAAAAATATGAGAGAAGACCCAGTGACAGGTGTATAGTTTTCACGTCGACAAACAATGTTATCGTCAGACTTCTATTGATTTGGTGTCGTTGTCAATTTTCATTACACTGTGCCCATTATGCCTAACTTTTGTAGAGATAAAAACAAGGTAAATAACAAAATAACAGGTTGCTTATTGCTTGAATGAAATACCTGAAATCATTTAAGTGTGATGATAAATATAACTTTTTGACAAGAAGGCGACACGATATTCAGTATTGCAGATAACAGGACCCGAGTATTATATAAACAGTTAACTTAGAAATAGTCATCTGTGTACAGTAAGTTTACTTACATCAAATAGTCGAGGTAGATCAGCGATTGAAATTTTCCCATAATTTGCTGATCGTCCATAAGCGAACGTAACGAAAATATTGGCCACAGCCAAACATGTAACAATGGCCGCGGCCATGATGGTTCTTATCGTCTGGTTGTATTTACGTCACTGCGAGATTCACATATCCTTCGGTTTTTCTGTTTTTGTCACCATTAGGAATGCGTCTTACACAAAATGGAAGGATAATTAATGCTCTAGTAAAAGAAATCAATAAATGTGTGGGATGGCCTCTGCGAAGCAAAAACCGATGCTGGAATCGATATTGGAAAGTCAGAAAGGGCTTAGATAGGAAAAGTGGATGCTTGTGGATCACAATTTTATTGATTTTCATGATCGTATCAATTTATAATCCCTAATCTTAAAATCACAACACTATTTTTATGAAAGTCGCAGAAAGTGTTTTTTTAATGGGCCATACATAACATTTTCCACGAAATACACTGTTCAGTGAAGGGATGTATGTTGTTTATTTTTAGACAATGCATCAATAATAATATCATTTTGACATGGACTAGTTTTCTTTTCACAATGTACATGCTAAGAAACAAAGAATGAATGCTTTTAGTATTTTTGTTGCACAGAGAAAATAAAGTTATAAGTCGTGTCCATAACTCATGTCAGGTCTTACCCCTCGGGCTAAAAACCCTACACAGTAGACCTAGGTCCACACAAAGACGTTGTTAATTTTTCCTAACATGGTATTTGTTTATATATTTAATATGTTGGTTTTGCTCTAACTACAGTGTTTGTAAATTTTTATAACTTAAAGTACTTAATTTTGTTTCAAATTTACATTTATCGAAAAAGATCTTTTTTTTCACGCTTGAAAAAGAAATCCGCGATTTTCCATAACAAAAATAAAGTCGTTTCAGTATATATTTGACTTTACACCTGTTAGTCTCTAACATGCTCTTTAGATATAATTCTAAAATAAAATATTTTTTTCAGATTTCCCCCCAAAAAAGGGTCAATATCTCTTCCCCTATAACGCTGACTGCTGCATATAGTAAGGTTTATTCAGAATTCAGATGGAAAAATTAGTTATTTGGAAGTTTTTCCCTTGGTAGATTTTATTCAGAAAGTTTTAATTTGTTTTTTTAGAACAATAGAAAGAACATTACAATTAACGTATTACATTAAATATTAATCCTTATGAGCTAATTAATTTATTAATATATTTAGACTAATTTGAAAGTAAATGATCATATGCACAGTGAACTTGAAAAGAAGACACCCCCCCCCCCCCCCCGAAAAATCAATTATAAACTTAAACGTAACTGTAATCGATTGTCACCTATGTGTACCATATTTATCATTTTCGCTAGCCAAGGGTTTTCGGTCCACTCCGCTCCTCATAAACCCTTAGCAGATCTCATGACGAAAACTCGCTGACAAGCTCCTTTTTATGATTGGCTGCAGCTGCGAGTAGCTGAAAATCTTTCATCCTACAGTACTTGAATTAGGTTGATATAATGAATTTTTGGTATAAATACAACATAAAACACACAATCTTAAATATTCTCATTTTCTACATAGATATATGTACACGTATAATTCTCTAAATACACGAACAACTGGTAGTACATATAGTCATTGAAGACCATGAAGTACTTAAATATTCATTCAAAACTTCGTTGGTAATTTCAAACAAGAGGCCCATGGGGCCACATCGCTCACCTGAGAAACAATGGGCGTTCAAAAGATATTGTGCCATATGGCCCTCGATAGAATAACAAAAAAAATAAATATTGTAAAGTATTCGAATTTTACACTTATTTTTGCATACACGTAATCTTTGACATTGTACCTTCATGAAATACTGTTTTTACACAGAATAAGAAAATCCTACTCAAGATATAGAACTAAATATTTGGTAGGAGTACACTGTTATATAACTTCTAATTCCCTGTATTTTCGTTCTGCCCTACCCCCCCCCCCCTTAATAAAGCGATCAAAATATGTAAGAGCATATAGGTACATTTTCTTCCTCAACTACTTACTAGTTATTGTATTTTTTTTTTTTAAAATATTATAATTATTGTATTTTATCAAAATGATCCTACATGTATATATGTGAAGAAGAAAATTGCACCTCAATGCGCTCAATATATCAAATTAAAAATATTCAACAATTTAATTTGTCTTCTCCATTATAATTAAATGACTATTGTTTACCTCGCGTAAACTCGTGACTTTTATAACTTTACTCACACTTGATTGATGAATACACTGGAATGAAAAATGTTGTCACGTGACATGTTGAATAGCTATAAAATTCAATGTTACCGTATTGACAGGCACATCACTCTAATTTACTATGGCCCACCCATTATTTTCATTTTTATTAAAAAATAACAAATGACTACAAACCAGGATAATTTTCCGCTGTAATATTCTTAGGAATAGCGATAATTCTTTTATCCCCGCAACAGAAATGTGTCAGAACTATGGAAACTGTTTTAACGATGTCGTTTTTATTAACTCACATTTCACATTATTCATTGTATAAAGAGGGGCCCCAGAGAATAGTTATATACAGCATATCATTCTTTACTTTTTTGTGTACAAGTATTTAACATACTATAATTCATATAGAATTTCTCATGATCAACCAAAATTTCAGCGTCAATCGTAGAATTATAAGCAAGATGAGCTCAAAATTTTGCTATGTTTAAGTCATATTTTGTTCACATGAGTTTATTACATTCAGCTTAAGATTTTTAACTTGGTATTTCCTATTCGGCATTTAAAATGGAAAAAAAATTAATGGCCTCAGATCTGTGTACAAACATAGAATTGTCAGCAAATCTCTGTATCTTGCTTATAATTCGAAGCTTAACACTCAAATATGGTAAGTAAATAGAAATTGTAAACAATTAAACACAAGAAACATGCACTTTAACAAATAAAGAACACAATTAATTTTTCAAAATGAATCATATACATGTATATACCTACATATTTCCGTCAGCGATATTAAACTCTATTTAAACTGAATAAACTCGAGAAAATGCCGAGCATCTCAACAAAACATATTGCATTACTCTACCATTACGCAAAAGATGATACCGAATTACCGATAGCCTGAATGAATTGCATATAAGTTCTTTCTTGATACATCAGATGTTGCTTAATTTGCGCAGGTAAACAGTAAACTGTTTGATTTACCGAAGTCTCTGTTTGATTTGATACGTAAAAATCAGGAAATACAAGCGACAGTTCCCAGGTTAACGCAAAGCATAAATGAAAACGAAACGAAAATCACAAGCTTTACACCACCGTCATATGTTAAAACTGTCAACGCATTGAAATATTTAGCCTCAATTTGCTTCACAAAATCGGCACCAATGTATTTTGCATGTTTCAAAGATTCCCTTCGTACACGAACTATTGCACAACAAACAAATTCATCATTGTCAGATCGACCCGTTTATCATATAGTGTCATGACTGCTTTAAACAATGAACCTCGTTTTAGAATTATGGAATACGAGTCTTGGTAAAATGGGTTAGCAAACCCGGGCCGGGGCAAAATAAAAGCCGGGGCAGATCGACAATCGTCAATTCCAATTACGCATTATTTTGCAGCAATATTTACAGCGAATACAAATATACTGGTAAGTAAATATCTTGAAATTTTAATGAGATTGGCAGATTAATAACTGTCAATCTTTTGTTTTGCCCTGGCCCGGTCATGCCTACCCATTTTACCAAGACTCATGGATGCTATAAATTGCTTGAAACACGCCTTTTCTTTCTTATTATTTTCGTAATAACTCAGACTTGAAACAGAATTAGCCCATAGTTTTTGCAATTTATATTTTCCTTCTCATAAGGATTATTCATGCTAAAGTACGTTGAATTTACTTCAGAAGTTCTTGAGAAGAAGATTTTTTAAAATGCACCCCCCCCTTTTTTTTTATATTTTTTTTAATATACAGTTTTGAGGTTTTCTCCGCTTTCAATGAACATTTTCTTTCATTTCTGCAATTTATATTCATCTTTCCATAAGAATGCTTTGAGCCAAATTAGGTGAGCTAATAAAATAACAGATTTATTAATCACTTAAACAATAAAATCATTATATAGTGATTCGTGCGGGATATGAAGGTAGCGACATAGCAAAAAAAAATGGAAACCTAAAACCATGATAAAATCCCTACATGTAACTACAAGAACACAAAGAATAACTCCTTATAAGTTAATTCTTGATACATTTTACTCTTTTTATTCTTCATGTTTAGTATATATCTAGGTATGATGCGAGTTACAAATGAATATTGTATGATGGATCATACCAAACATTAACATGTGTGACAAGCTCGGTCGTCCCTCGACTATGAAGTTCTAAAGCAGCTAATCTTTGTGTAAATGAAGAGACGATTCGTTCGTTGAACGTTGTAATAAAATTTGTCTGCCAAACATGTCTTCAATTGTTTGATGCAATATGTCTGTATTTCATATTATTTCATTTATATTTTTTCATCTCAATATCCAATAATGAGACGACTGATTAATAGATAAGCCAATATCTCACTTTATTCTAACAATCAGAATAAAATGTAATATCAATATAAATGATTTATAATAAATATTGCTTTTGCCGCTGTTTGGATATTACGATACAATAATTACAGTATGGTCATGAGCGAAAGCATCAACTCTATAAATGATCAGGTATCACAGCACGGATTGCAAAAGAAACGTAAACTAAACACAGAGTAGGATATCATGGGTAACAATTACACAGTAGTAAATCATCCGCAAATTATCAACGAAAGATTGAATCGTCTGCCGTTTGGGATAACCATATTGCTTCTATATATCTTGGGAATCGTAGGAAATTCAATAGTTCTGCACATCTTTCGTAAAATTCAACAAGATTCAACGTATAAAACGTTTGTATTTGTGTTGGCTCTGCTCGATCTCCTCACCTCTGTTGCTCATTTCTGTAAAGAGGTGGCTACATTAGTTTACACAACTTATGACGACGGCGAAGTAGAATGTAAGATCACCTATTTCTGTGGTTTTATTGCTGGGTCCTCGTCATACTTTGTCGTATTTGTGATTGCTGTGGAAAGATATCGAAGAATCTGTAATCCACTGAAACCCCAGATGTCCGTCTCTACCTCTAAACGTGTTTGCATGGGGTGTTTAAGTATTTCTGTAGTAACTGGTATCCCTTTCCTATTTATGATGGGGAACTGGTACGCGAAGATGGATGGACAAACCGTAGTCCAATGTCTGCTTGGAAATAGAGGCGACCCAAAGGTTTGGCCATTTATTTACTGTCTCTGGTACTTAGTAATGGCAGTTATCTTTTATGTGATTATAGGATTCATTCAAATTTTGATTTGGAGGAGAATTCTGGCTCATCAGTCTTCAAGAAGGAAATTAACTGATGGCCAAAATTCTAGACACGAGAATCGGTCTGCAGCTTGCGCAGAATCACATAACAAAAACGATAATTCAAAACCAATTTCAACAAATTCTGAAGCTACCCATTCTGAGCCTAACAAATCTATTCAGCGTGAAGGGTGGATTACTTATCAAAATGACGCAAACAAGGGGGGGAAGTTTACCACAGAGAAACCTTCAAAAGATAGCCAGAATACAGGTCGATCGGAGGAAGACAACATCAAAATTACGTTGACTTTCTGTATTATAACATTTCTCCTAATGGTCAGTTATACTCCTCATTTAGCATTTAACACGTACATCGCGTATCAAAATTATTATGATCCGCAGTTGAACATAGATCGGTCTACTTTTACCTTGTACTCTTTGCTTCAACATTTTGTTGCAATTAATGGTATTCTGAATCCGTTTGTCTACTTTTTCAATGATCAAAGGTTTAGAAATTTGGTAAGAGATTTGATGTGTTGATTTGGAAATGTAGATTCATTTTTAAGACGCCATTTAGGTATTGTGATATGCTTACTTAAAACCTGTACTGTGTGGAACAATGTTCCAGTACAATGTATATCTATATACACAAACATTTGTTATTAAATTTTTTGTCCCTTAAAAAAAAACCCCTGTCATTTGTGTAGTAAAACTATTGATAATTTTATGATTAAATTTCCTGAATATTTTTTGTTCTTTGTTTCTTCGAGTAAAAGAATGACCATAATCAGCGTGATTTAATGAGTCGCCAAAGAAAAAACAAAACTCCGTTGAAATTACTGTATTATGTCTTATCTCTAATTTTGTTTTTTTTATTAAATGAAAATAAATAAGGAAAACAGGAACCGGGGACACGGATACAACGTATGTATTTAGAACGCAAAAACAAACAATTAAAAATTTTTTTATTAAAAAGGGAAAACAATAGAAGTCAGAAAACAACAAGATACAAAAAAAGAACACTTATCTTGAACACTTTACACAGCCGTTCTGAGTGATTAAAAAGGCATTGTCCTGTTCGCGTATGCATATTTTTCAAACAAAATGACATGTAGGACTTCATATTTATTGCTTTTTTTTTTTTATCTTTTGGCAACATTTTTGGCCAGTTTCGGGCAGAGCAAGCAGTCCAAGAAATGTTTACATTCTTATCCTCAAATGTACAAGATGGCCACATATCCCCCTTAATAATGATGCAAGGTGTAATTCCTGCTTTTTGCTGCGTTCGCCAGAATGGTAGCACCGAAAAACACATATCATTTACATTTTTCACGTAATAAATTATTGAATTACTCATAAAGAGTAGGTAAAAATACCTAATTAATGATAACATACATCAGTACGTTAGATAAAAGAAATAGTCAGGTCTTCATATTCTAGTATGAGAAGAACTGCGAACGCTAACGCCCGTTTCCCGCCTACATTGTACATCCAAATATTTCGGAATTTCTGTCAGATATTCAAAAACTAAGTTTTCTACTAAATAGTTTGATCAAATCCTAATTGATCTATATCAAAATAAAATGTGTAATCAAAGCATTTATTTTAAACAAAAGTTTTGCTAACGCGGGGTCTTAATTTTTTTTTTTTTTTTTATCAAAATCGGTCTCCATGAGTGAGGAAAATATTATTTAGCGGCCAATATGTGCATAAAAACTTAATAATAACATATTTACGATATTTATTAAGGTAAAATTTCATTGTAATTCATATATGTTAATTATTTTTCGAAAATGTTCAAAGCAAAATTCTTTTTTTGGAATGTATTTTGGTCTGTAGTCATATGTCCCCCCGTGAAACAACAAACCCTTTGGTAAAAATATGCTAAATAACAATAATTAAAACCCCTAAAAGGGAATTTTTGTTTCACTGGGGGGGGGGGGGGGTGTTAAAAACATTTCCGTTTTCCGTTATTTTAAATTATGAAATGAGCTATTTTAACTGAAAATACAAAGTTATCTCTCTTTGTTTGGCCAAATCATTTAGCGAACGTTACGAAAATATTGGCCACAGCAAAACATGTAACAATGGCCGCGGCCATGATGGTTCTTATCGTCTGGTTGTCTTTACGTCACTGCTAGATACACATATCCTTCGGTTTTTCTGTTTTTGTCACCATTAGGAATGCGTCTTACACAAAATAGAAGGAAAATTAATGCTCTGATAAAAGAAATCAATAAATGTGTGGGATGGCCTCTGCGAAGCAAAAACCGATGTATTTCACATTGTTTCATTTTCATCTCAATATCCAATAATGAGACGACTGATTAATAGATATGCCAATATCTCACTTTATTCTAACAATCAGAATAAAATGTATTATCAATATAAATGATTCATAATAAATATTGCTTTTGTCGCTGTTCGGTTATTACGATACAATAATTACAGTATGCATCAACTCTATAAATGATCAGGTCTCACAGCACGGATTGCAAAAGAAACGTAAACTAAACACAGAGTAGGACATCATGGGTAACAATTACACAGTAGTAAATCATCCGCAAATTATCAACGAAAGATTGAATCGTCTGCCGTTTGGAATAACCATATTGCTTCTATATATCTTGGGAATCGTAGGAAATTCAATAGTTCTGCACATCTTTCGTAAAATTCAACAAGATTCATCGTATAAAACGTTTGTATTTGTGTTGGCTCTGCTCGATCTCGTCACCTCTGTTGCTTATTTCTGTAAAGAGGTGGCTACATTAGTTTACACAACTTATGACGACGGCGAAGTAGAATGTAAGATCACCTATTTCTGTGGTTCTATTGTTGCGTCCTCGTCATATTTTGTCGTATTTGGGATTGCTGTGGAAAGATATCGAAGAATCTGCTATCCACTGAAACCCCAGATGTCCGTCTCTACCTCTAAACGTGTTTGCATGGGGTGTTTAAGTATTTCTGTAGTAACTGGCATCCCTTTCCTATTTATGATGGGGAACTGGTACGCGAAGATGGATGGACAAACCGTAGTCCAATGTCTGCTTGGAAATAGAGGCGACCCAAAGGTTTGGCCATTTATTTACTGTCTCTGGTTCTTAGTAATGGCAGTTATCTTTTATGTGATTATAGGATTCATTCAAATTTTGATTTGGAGGAGAATTCTGGCTCATCAGTCTTCAAGAAGGAAATTAACTGATGGCCAAAATTCTAGACACCAGAATCGGTCTGAAGCTTGCGCAGAATCACATAACAAAGACGATAGTTCAAAACAAATTTCAACAAATTCTGAAGCTATCCATTCTGAGCCTAACAAATCTATTCAGCGTGAAGGACGAATTACTTATCAAAATGACGCAACCAAGGGGGGGAAGTTTACCACAGAGAAACCTTCAAAAGATAGCCAGAATACAGGTCGATCGGAGGAAGACAACATCAAAATTACGTTGACTTTCTGTATTATAACAGTTCTCTTAATGGTCAGTTATACTCCTCATTTAGCATTTAACACGTACATCGCGTATCAAAATTATTATGATCCGCAGTTGAACATAGATCGGTCTACTTTTACCTTGTACTCTTTGCTTCAACATTTTGTTGCAATTAATGGTATTCTAAATCCGTTTGTCTACTTTTTCAATGATCAAAGGTTTAGAAATTTAGTTAGAGATATGATGTGTTAATTTGCAAATGTGGATTTAATTTCTAGACGAAATTTAGGTATTGTGATATGCTTACTTAAAACCTGTACTGTGTGGAATAATATTCTAGTACAATGTATATCTATATACTAAAACATTTGTTATTAAAAAACTTTGTCCCTTAAAAACCTGTCATTTGTGTAGTAAAACTATTGATAATTTTATTATTAAATCTCCTTAATATTTTTTGTTCCTTGTTTCTTTTGAAATTAATTTACGATGACCATAATCAGCGTAATTTAAAGAGTCGCCTTAGAAAAAACAAAACTCCGTTAAAATTACTGAATTATATCTTATTTCTAATTTTGTTTTTTTATTAAATGAAAATAAATAAGAAAAACAGGAACCGGGGGCACGGATACAACGTATGTATTTAGAATGCAAAAATGAACAATTTAAAAAAAAATTATGAACAAGGAAAAAAAAAATAATAAAAGTCAGACAATAAGACAAAAAAGAAAAATAATATTTATCTTGTACACTCTACACAGCTGTTCTGAGTGATTAAAAAGGCATTGTCCTGTTCGCGTATGCATAGTTTTCAAACAAAATGACATGTAGGACTTCATATTTATTGCTTTTTTTTTATCTTTTGGCAACATTTTTGGCCAGTTTCGGGCAGAAACAAGCTGTTCAAGAAATGTTTACATTCTTATCCTCAAATGTACAAGATGGCCGCACATCCCCCTTAAAAATGATGCAAGATGTAATTCCTGCTTCTTGCTGCGTTCGCCAAAACGGTAGCACCGTAACACGTATCATTTACTGTTTTCTTGTAATAAATTATTGAATTACTCATAAAGAGTAGGTAAAAATATCTAATTAATGATAACATACATCAGTACGTTAGATAAAAGAAATAGTCAGGTCTTCATATTCTAGTATGAGAAGAACTGCGAACGCTAACGCCCGTTTCCCGCCTACATTTTACATCCAAATATTTCGAAATTTCTGTCAGATATTCAAAAACTAAGTATTCTACTAAAGAGTATGATCAAATCCTAACTGATTTTTATCAAAATAAAATGTGTAACGTTTCCCGTTATTTTTTTATTATGAAATGAGCTATTTTAACTCAAAATACAAAGTTATCTCTCTTTGTTTGGCCAAATCATTTATTATTAATGAAAACATACATAAATGTTTACATTATTATAAAAAAATAACTTTAATTAGACAACTTTCAAAAATGACATTTAGTTAGGCGGCTAGACAATACTATCGTACGCAGTCCTTTGAGTCTGACATCATCATGATGATTTCGTGTATTCCGTGATTTCTCTTAGCTTACTGAAGGTTTCGACAGATCGATAAACTGATTTCAGCCCTGTCAGTATTTTTTCGCTGTGAATTACAATCGGATTGCTTAAGAAATAGGGGGATTATACTCAGTGATTGTAACGATAATTCAATAAATATGCTCTTCAGATCTGCCTTGGCATATACTCGTCGTTCTAAAAAAAGAGTTATCTTTCCTGGAATTAATAAGTTGTTTTATGTGCTTATTCATTTCACTCAACCGAACATAAATTATTTACAATAATAACAAAACACATGATTAGTGAAGGAAGCGCTTATTTGCTGCATTTTCGTGAAGGAAGCTGCATTTATTTACACGTACAAATACATATAAAGATTCTTTTAACTTCTTTCTGAAATAAAGCAAATTACATTTTATCATGCACAGTCCTTTGATTTTTAAAGGTCATTAAATAAGTTGGTGGGTGGGTGGGGATTGTTTAAAAGCGGCAAAGGAAAGCCTTCGAATGAGTGAAGATCGTGCTTAACTTGAATACCTGTTCTTCAGGTTATACGCTATAAATAGTTACTTTAGCCAATGGCTACATGTTTAAATATATAAAAGCAAAACATATAACTTGTGTTCTAGTACCCAAGATAAGTTAATTTATGTTAACCCCCCCCCCCTCTTTATCCAATAAAGGCAACATTGAAGCTTCTTTGTTCCAATTTCATCGAAGTAAATATAGTAAATTAAACATTGTGAGTGTAAAAATATTGTCTTTAATTGAAAAATGGCGCAAAAATATAAAACATTATTACTACATTAAAAGTTGTTTTACTTTTTGCAGTAAATGAGAGAACTATATTTTGTTTTTGATATGTTTGATATGTTTCCTCAAAGTGAAATATTTACATGTATATCATTTACTTCTGAGGAAACGACATAAGTCCTCAAAATATCTTCATCTTTGGTTTTTTGCTACATTTAAAGTTCAGAATTTGTCAATTTATATATCTTTATAAATCAATTATAACTGTCAAAGACAAGTGTCCTTTAAAAATTTTTGGTTTTAAGAATCTTTTTTTTTGTATAGGACGGAAGCTAAACATGGCCTTATTAAAGTAAAAGAGTTACACGTAATATTTGCTTTTACGAGTTATCGTTCCTGTGGGGCGGTATGTAAACTTCCGGTAAAGAGTTGCAAAGTGTCATATTCCAAACGGTGCGATGGAAACACTTCGTGATGAAGGCATTGACTTGCCTTTATCATTCAATACCACGGTGGAAGACATACTTAATTTTAAGAAATCTCAAATACAAACATTTCTGCGAGTAAATCACATAAAAGTAAGTGACAATAAGCTGGAACTAGTCTAACGGCAGCGTGTAGTGAAAACTCTTTTTATTAGAAATCCGGTGGGATTCACATTTTTGATAGAAGAAAATGAAATACAAGAACAGTTAAGTATAAAATGTTTCATTCATGATAGGCTCTGTTATCATTAATCATATAGTCTCTCTCTCTCTCTCTCTCTCTCTCTCTCTCTCTCTCTCTCTCTCTCTCTCTCTCTCTCCTAAATTATATTTTTATAAATCTCAGACTGTTTCTGAATTTGACTTGTTTAATTTATTTTATTACAAGGTAGACAATTATATTTTTTGCACCATGAACATGCATATTCAAACAGTGAAGCAATTTTCAGTCACTTTTTTTGGCGACAAAAGCTGTAAAAATGGAGAGATCGCACATAAACAATGTCCAACTGACGTTTTAATATCCGAAAATGTGCTGGAATAGGGGCACATACTGCGCAGTGTGCCTTCATTGTGGACTAAAAGAGTTCCAAAAGCGCTGATTCATAAACATAAGAATGAAAGACCATAAATTCATTGTTTATAAAGATTTAGTAAATTATTATCCCAGTTGAAATCTTATTTATGCTTTACACGTGAACATGTGGCATAAATTGACTGAAAACCGCCGATTTATGCTCACCCATAGGTGGTTTATATTTTAGCTTTAACCAGCCCTCGATACCTATTAATAAAAAAGGCAATTAACACTTACCAAAATAAAAAATATAATGAGCTTATCTGTAATTAATTATGAGATATGTAAAATTAATTCACGTTAGAAGATGGAGAAGGTAAAGCTTTTTTTTTTCAGAAGAAAAAATTCCTAGATCTAAATCGCAAAACCTGGCTATGCTCATAGACAAACTAAATGTTACACCCCCTGAACGGTCAACCAAAGGTTTACATGTTGATCTGACCAACATATAGATCAACAAAATACTAATACAGAGGATAATTAAAGAAGAATGTAAACAAACACGGACTGATCAAACCATTTCCTTGATGTACACAGCCAGTCCACTGACAAAACTACAAAAAAACCCAGTTGACAAACTTTTCAACAACCAACCGACTCATCGAATAGCACAAAAAACCACTGACACATTATACAAGATTGAATATCGACTCTCCAACTAAAATACAAATTGATTGGCACACAATAAAAAATATACGACAACCAATCGACTGAACAACTAATTACGGATCAACTACTTAGCCATCCTTCTCAAGGAACAACTTACTGAAACAGAGGCTTCAGACCAGCGACCAATTGGCCATCAGTGGCCGAGTAGACAATTGTTACAGGTGACTTACTGTCTAACAAGCTAAATGATTGACTATTGAGCTGATGGTCGCTCAGTTGGTAGGAGTATGTCCGTCAGCTAACGGGTCGGGGTCGTTTGTTGCACGTGCTTTTTTGGATGGATTGTTAACTAGTTTTCAATTAATAACAATGTTCTTTGGTATGTTGGTCGGTCAGGACGATTCGATAGCTAACTTAACAACATGTGTTTGATTAGTCGAGTTGTTAGTTGTCTAACCGGAAGTTCTTGATAGCCAATCGGGTAGTCAGTAGATTGTAGGTTAAATAGTATGCGAGTAACTTGGAAAAATGAATTCAAACCGATTTGTTGTGTAGTCAATCAATTAGCCAGTTTGATCGTAAGCCATTAGTTGTATAGTAAATCGGTTAGCCAGTTGAGGTATGTCCAATGCACGATGTTTTATCAATATTGTCGACATCGCAATGTTGGCCAATAACGAGCAGACATTGTGTTAATATCATATTAGCATAATTATTAAATTTGCATTTGCAGCGTACCATATATATCCTGTGTACATTTTCGATATCGCAATGTTGACCAACATTGAGTCGACATTGTGTCCACATCGTGTGTCTTGTTTCCTGTTAACATCGTCGACATCGCAATGTTGATCGATATTGGGTCGACATCGTGTCTAAATCGTTCCTGCTTACATTGTCAACATCGTCGATATCGCAATGTTGATCGACGTCAAGTCGATATCGTGTATACATCGTGTGCTTTCTTTTTTCTGTTTACACCGTCGATATCGCAGTGTTGATCAACATAGTTTAGACTTCGTTTCTACATCGCACCTCCTATGACCTGTTTACACTGACGACATCAGCGACATCGCAATGTGGATCGACATCGTGTAGACATTGTGTCTACATCGTACCTCTTATATCCTGTTTACATCGTCGACATCACAATGTTGATAAACATCGAGTCAACATCGTGTCTACATCGTAACGCTTATATCATGTTTACATCGTCGACATTGTCGATATTGCAATGTTGAATAACATCGAGTCAATATCGCAATGTTGATCGACTCGAGTTAACATCGTGTCTACATCGTACCTCTTATATTCTGTTTACATATCGATATCGCAATGTTGAATAACATCGAGTTGACATCGCAATGTTGATCGACATCGAATCAACATCGTGTCTACATTGTACCTCTTATATCCTGTTTACATCGTCGACATCTTGTCAACAATGTGTGCCTTCTTTCTTGTTTACATCGTCGACATTGCAATGTTGATCGACAATGAGTCAACATCGTGTCTACATCGTACCTTATATATCCTGTTTACATCGTCGACATCGTGTCTACATCGTACCTCTTATATCCTATTTACATCGTCGACATCGTGTCTACTTCGCGTGCCTTCTTTCCTGTTTACATCGTCGACATCGCAATGTTAATCGGCATCGAGTTAAGATCGTGTCTACATCGTACCTCTTATATCCTGTTTACATCATCGACATTGTCAATATCGCAATTATTACCAACATGGTGATATTCTATATGTCTTACATTGTATATTTCTACTCGCGATGTAGACAATGTAAATTCGATATTAGTTCAACATCGTCGACATTGCGATGTCGACAATGTCGACGATGTTAACAGCAAAGAACTATCGGCAATGTTGACGATGTAAACTCGATATCGGTTCAACATCGTCAACGTTGCGATGTCGACAATGTCGACGATGTAAACCGCAAAGAAATATCGGCAATGTTAACGATGTAAATTCGATATTGATTCATCATTGTCGACGTTGCGATGTCGAAAATGTCGACGATGTTAACGGCAAAGAAATATCGACAATGTTGACAATGTAAAATCGATATCGTATCAATATTGTATACATCGCGATGTTGACGATATCGAAAAAGAAATATGTATTGGACAGAAAGCAGTTGGTTATATAGTAAATCGGTTAGCTAGTTAAACAGTTAGTCAGGGGTTACTAGTATGTAGTAGATTGTTTAGCCAGTTTGACAGTAAGTCATTGTTTGTGAAGTCAACCGGTTAGCTAGTAAGATAGTCAATCATTGGTTGTATAGTCAATCAATTAGCCAGTTAGACATATAGTCAATTGTCGTGTAGTCGATCGGTTAGGCAGTTTGACACAAAACCATTTGTTGTGTAGTCAATCAGTTAGCCATTTTGGCAGAAGTTCATTGGTTGTAAAGTCGATCGGTTAGCCAGTTAAACATTGAGTCATTGGTTGTGTAGTCAATCGGTTATTTAGATAGATAGTTAATCATTGGTTGTGTAGTAGATTAAGCCAGTTTTAAAGTAAGTCATCGTTTATTATGGAACCAACATAAATACTAACCAACTGTCATAACAAATTATAGTAAATTATAGTAGAGAGATAATATTAATCAAAACAAAAATCTTTTGAAGTCAGTCAACCCCAAGAAAAAAAAAGAAAAATCCCCCATTCATCTCAACCAAAACAAAACACTGATTGTTTTCCATCTAATTAAAATTCAAAGCATGTTCCTGTCCCAGAGGTTTTATTGAAGTCCCACAGACGACTCTGGAACCTGATAATGCACTTTTTATGATTGATGGCAATGCTATGGCTGTTTGATCTCCGTGTAGTTTTCACTCGTTTATTTCCACTTTTTGTTTCCGTCTTTCCCCTTGAGTTATATAAATGTCTTATTACAAACTACTGGATTGGAGTTATTAGATCATTAACATATAAAAAGAGAAGTGAACTTCCGGTTTTTAACGTAAGTGTACATGACGTATTTTTAGAGTGTTCATCAATTCCAAAAATTCTTAAAACTTTTTACCAAATATCTTGTGTATTTTTGTGTGTTTTTATTTTACACAATAAGAAAGATATGAAAATGATATTATTTGAAACTTAAAAGATACTGACTACATTTTGAAGTCCTGTAAAAAGTTTCTTTTACCAATATGGTCAGTTATAAAACAAGCGTTTAAACTGCATTCACAAATGTATTTGCTAAGTTCTGGTACGTATGAAAAAAAAGAAGTATTAGAGTTTCCATCTAAAACGTTATTCTACTCCCTCCAAACAGTGAAGCAGCGGATCTCATTTTAAAACATAATGAACCTTAGAAACAATAAGACCAATCTCATAACTTTGAAGTCGATGTTGAAAGTCATGTAATTTTAAGGTGGATTCGTAAAAATATCAAAACCGTTAACAAACACAATACATACATTAAATAAAAAATAAACAATACAAAAATCAGGTACATAGCTTTGTTTAATTCAAAAAATTGAAAGAAACCGTTTGACAGGTACAAGGCAATTTCCGTCACATTTACTTGTTACAAAAATTGAAACAAGTATTAATGTCATAACAGTCTACGTAAGTTTTATGCCAGGTTTTGTAAGATTGTAAGACAGAGAAATATTGTTGTTGAGCAATTTAAAAATACACAATGTACTTTTTTGAGTTCAATACTATTGATTTGGTTTGATATTTAATATTCTTTAACATTTGAAAAAAAAACCGCAGGAAATATAGCGATATACACTGCTTACAAAACATTCATTTTATTTTTTTTTAAATCCAAAACCTATCTTGAGCAATTAAAAAAAGAATCAAAACACAAATTTAAGCCTTGGCGTCGGTTTACGAGAATATTATTTGGACGGTCTCTCTTTTTTTTCTTTTTTTTTTTTGGGGGGGGGGCAACGATTTTTGTCAAACAAGTACATAAACAAAACGTAAGATGCGCGTTTAGTGTCAAAGTATGTGAATATTTTTTTGCTCACATTCGAAGTTCCGTTGATTGTAAAAAAAAATGATAGGAATAAAAAATGTAATATGGGGAAACTTTGTGTGTATCAAAAAGAGGACGAGGATGCCTAGAATTGGTGGGGGAGTGCAAGGGGGGGGGTGGACACCTAGAGTTCCGTATATAATCAAGAAAACAATAGATACATGTTTAATAAATCCCAGGGTCCAAGGTCAATATGTACGGCGTGTCGTTGGTTTTATCTACATGTATAATAAAGGTTGGTTTATCATATATCCATTCCATCAATATACAATTAGCCTTTCAACCTGTGTGACGTCAAAGATGTAAATAAGACAACAAGAGGTCAAGGTTTTGATGAGAGAGAATACGTACGTTTGACATTTGCTCCTGAATACCGACATCCTTTTCTTTATGACTTTGCCTGAACAGAATCCATTTTGGGGCTGTTTAATGAATCAGATATGACTTGTACATTGTATATCAGAACCCATTTTTAAACCAATACAGGTAGAGGGGGATAAAATATGATAGTTTTAAGAGAAATGGGGGGAAAAAAGAGAAATCCGATGACAAAAGATATGGATTTTTATTTCATATAGAAGTTCATGTAATACGAATTTAGGAAACCCCTTTTTATGGACTTGGTTTTCTGAATATTACAGTTCATGTACATGCACATCAAAGAAAAGATGATAATATTTTTTTAATCATCTCATCGCTTCAGATCTTACATCAACCCGGTATCTCAAGTAAACAAGCAGAGAAGTCTCATTCAGAAGTATCATTCGTAACAAGAAAATTAAGAAAAAATAAAGAGAAGAAGGAAAAAACCCAACTACAATAGCAAAACGCTCTTCATACTAAACGACCCCATTATTTCGTTTATCGGTAGATTACAGGTAATTGAATAAAATTTAAAAAAAAAACTTCAACATTTTGTGTCTTGTAAAACATACAAATTAATGGTTTTATAAAAACCAAAATAGCTAACATTCAAAAAATAAAACGGGATGGGGAGAATTGTGGTGCATCTCAGGACTTGTCTTTTAATTACAAAGTACTTCATTGTATTTCTAGCATTGTAACAGGTGCTCGAGATTTAATAATTCAATCTTTTATGTTAAATACTAATAAAAATGCAAATACGTAGGAATTATTTTAATTGAAAGAAAACAGTTAAGTTTATTACAGACTTCCTATCCTTTTAAATTTTAATCATATCTGACTGCAAAAAACGCACACTATCAAAATTCCAATGTAACAATTGAGACGAAAACAATATTTTCATTGATTGGATTATTGTGTTTACGACAACCTGTGTTTCAATATTTTACGACATTCTACTCAATCTATTTTTTTGTCATAAACCACATCAGCGGAAACTTTTTGTTTGATCCTCAGTACCTTTACTAAAATAGATGATGAATTATTCATTTCCGACGTGTCAATTTAACAAATAACAAAACCTTGTATTCATTGCCAAAAAAATAATAACTTTTTAACTCGAGTAGAACGGCAAGAGATTAAGAAATTTTTAAAGGAAATTCGCAAAAGTAATAGCAATGCATCGTTATAAAATGTGACGAGAAATCCGTTTGTCTTCATTTTACATTAGGGCAGGATATAGCGCGCCGCTAGGCATAGAGAATTATCATTCATATTTGAAGCGCCTTGTTTGACAAGTGCCCTGCCTTCTATATAACTTGACTACCGGTGACAGCCGAATATATTCTTGTGTTTTTCCTTCTCGACGTCCAAAGGGAAAGGTGGGCAGTGTGGATCTAAGATTTTATATATAGATATATAGCTTAGATCCTTTTCTCATATTCCCTTCACTCTGGTTTTCTTCGTCGACTCTGGAATAAAACAAGGAGCTACATCAAGCCCATTATTATAGTATAGTGCGAATATTGTGACAAAATCTCTTAGAACTCAAAATTTTGAATTAGCAGAGAAAAATTCTTGTCTCTGATAATGAAGACTGTGCTGTTCTTCGTCGCTCTTTGTGGGACATTATCTGTTGTGGAGCTTATAAGTCCCTGTGTGAAGTGTCAGAATGACCAGTCATGTAAACCCCCTAACTGCTTCTGTTGCCGGGATGAACTTAACCTACCGATTCCTTTAACAGAAACCCCTCAAATAGTCTTTTTCACGTTTGACGATGCATTGACTGATGCTGCATCCAAGTTTTACCGGAAACTTTTCAACGAGACCCGAATGAACCCGAATGGATGTCCTATATCTATGACCTTGTTTATATCACACCAAGACACCATCTATCGGAACGTGAACGACTTCTATAAGAGAGGTATGGAAATTGCATCTCACAGCGTAACACATAGTCATATGTCAACCTCAAACTTCATGGAAGAGGCAAAGAAACAAAAGAGGAACCTCGCTAAATTAGGTGGTATACCCGAAAACGAGATAGTTGGGTGGAGAAGTCCGTTTTTGGAGCCCATTGGCGACATGCAGCCCGATAAACTCAAAGAACTTGGGTACGTGTATGATGCCACATTAACATACAGCAAAAGAAAATTGTCTGATAAAGCTCCCACACCATTCACGCTTGATTTCGGCTGGCCTTATGATTGCAAAGTCAAACCTTGTCCTAAGAGACACCATGCTGGATTCTGGGAGGTACCCGTCGTTTCTCTGATGGACTACAAGCACAAATACGACTGTGTTTACGTGGACGGTTGTAATAATCCACCACCCAATGAAGCTTCCGCCTACCAGTTCCTAATGGACAACTTCAACAGCTACTATACTACCTCACGTGTTCCATTTGGTATCAATATGCATTCATCTTGGTTTTACATTGCAGACAGGCTGAATGCCATGGACCGATTCATCAATACTTTACTCAAAATGGACGATGTGTATATTGTATCTGTAGACAAAACAATCAAATGGCTTCAAAACCCAACCCCGCTTGGAGAGCTCCATGCTTTTGAACCATGGAAATGCGATCACTTGAAAGCCAGACAAGAGTCAGACAAAGCAACGTCAAACAACAGACAAGGAATGGGACTCTCTCATGCAGAACTTCAGCAGATGTATATTCAGCAACGACTTCGACAAATTGCAGAAATGCGCAAGGAAATTGAATTGAGGAAACAACGAGAATTACAGTTATTGCAACAGACCTCTAATTTTGTAAACAGACCATGGTGGTCTCCCCCTAGAAGACCACAAAGCAACGGTAACATTCACCGAAGTCCTTTTACACAAGAAATCCCAAACGCACACGTCCTTGAAAACACATTGGAAGAAACAGTTCAGGAACCAGTTAAAACAGATAAGGCTTTGGCAAGTAAGTCATCTGCTAAAGTAAAAAGCCCAACGGGGGAGCACAATTTAAAACAAAATCCTTCTACAAATCTGAAGCTTTCAAATAGGAAGCAAAAATTAGATCGTTCACCTCAGAGACAAGTATCTAGTATACAAACACAATTTGTTCCCTTTTGGCAGCAAAGTCAGCTGGGATCTAGACGAATACCTGAAGCAGCTCTTCGAAGTAATTCACCTTGGTGGAACAAACCTATACCATATGTGCATGACTTTAAATATAAAGTTGCTTATTCTGAATCAACAAAGCCTCCTTCAACAGAATTAACATCACCAATGCCAACAACCACGGAATCTCCAACAACTACATATAAACCAAGCCCACCCAGGGTCAACTCTAGGATCAATTTATTCCGAGAAAGGGAAATCATAGAGCAGCAGAGGAGACATCGCCTCATCCTGGAACAGCAAAGAATCAGGGAAGAACAGCAGCTTAAACAACAGAGAGAGGAACTCAGGAAGAACGAGGAAGAATCATTTCTAAAACAACAAAGAGAATTTGGGAACAAACCGTTGTTCTCTTGGACACAATTTATACCATCAGCTTCTCAAATTCGATGAAGGATAACCAAACTAAAGACAGTAAGATTACTTTAGTTCTCTGCAAAATGTAGTGAATATGAGCTGACTGTCACGAGTGGCGGACCATTAGTGCTTTCATTTTTTTTCTGAGTGAAAAATGACTTGTTTACATACACATGGGCTAGTATACGGTGTCAGCTGCTCTATACGATTCTGAAAATAGGTGGACAAAAAGCATAGTCCCTTGCTCTTTGTGAGTTAGTTGACGGACAGTGACTGATTTGCCTAGATTGTGTGTGATTGATGTGAGATTTCAGTCTTTATTTATAATTTATGGAAGTTGGTTTACGTTTGGGATGTTTATCTGCAATATTGTACCTTTTTGGTGTACACAATTTATTAAAGATGTATTTTTTATTATTAGGACGACTATGAGAATCACTGAATTCCAAAAATAAGAGCTGCAGTCATGCAAAATGCTAAATATTTTAAATTAACACGACGCATTTTTACACAACGTCATGCAAAATGTCTTTGTTTTATGATCTTGATGTCAAAATAAGCAAAATATGTCTACGTGCCAAAGTACTGGTATATTTAGATACTGAGCGAGTAGTAGATGTGAGTGTTACTGTTATCTACTGATACCGAAGTACACTTTGTAATGAAGTGCCAAATGTGGGTTGTATGAAATAAAATTTAAAAAAAACAAACCCCGAATGAAACCTCTTTTTCTTTATATTTGCAACTATAGCATCTAGTTTATCACTTAGCTTGATCACTTACAAGATGCCGAGAAAGGACAACAAACGTTCAACATAAATTACATTAATTCGTCTATAATGATATGTTGGAAGTTCCATTACCATTACATAACTTGTCAACTTGTCAATATCGAACAATTTGTACTCAGTATATCACGTATAGGTCAAAGGCTAATTACTTTGATTTAAAACTCTTATAAATGTCAACAAAACAACTATTTAATAATTGCTATTGAGATTTATGATTCCAGAAGTCAACACATTTGGGTCTCTTTCGCGACTTTGGCTATAAACCCTAAATCAGTACTCTAAGAGGCTGGCACATTTTGGATTAATATTCTAACAATTCCCTAACAGAAATTACACGGAAATACGATTTACATTTCAAATTGAAGATTATATCACCATTTCTTGAAAAATTAACAGACTAGGATTTACAGAAGATATTAGAGAGTTACCAAAATACACAGTCATCACTTGTCTCCGACACAAATTAATAAAAAATATCAGCTGTATTTTGCCAACTAGTAATGTCAACATGCCAGATTGTCTGACATGTGTAATTTGTTCTTCTGTGTGTAAGTCATTAGCCAAAACCACCGGGCAAGACTACCGACAATTTTTGACTGTCTTCTCCCATATAATCTAGGAAAGTTATATTTGAAACTCTTACAATTAAAATTTACATTCCATACCAATTAAATTATCATTATGCTTAAAATTAATATTAGATTAATATTGAAACACCGTGACGGTTACTTCATTTGCAAAACGTAAAGTTGTAAGCCATTTGTCCGGGGTCGATTTTTATTGAAATTGTTTTAAATATCGAGACTATGGGAACATTAATTGTACTACACTAGTCATTTAGATTGATCTAACAACTCTGGTGGTTTGTTATTGATTGGGTTATAATATTGGTTGGAAATAAAATTGTAAATTTAAAATGACGAAGCATTACTCGGCAAAATTAAAGCCTATTTTGTTTTTTACGAACTTAGTTTGATATTAAAATTGGGAATAAAGGCTAAATATATTGTGTTTAAATCGAAAACAAAAACACACGTCAAAATATAGAATAGCATTTATCAGTCATTATTCGTGAAGAATATTCATTTTTAATCGTCTTAGTTGATTTCAGCTGATTATTTTTTTAATAACGTATTATCAGTTTAAAGATTTGGAGAATAAAACCATTTTCTACCAGAAAACGATCCAATACAAATCCCAGTTTGGATCACAAGGTTTGTAAACATATTCTCTTACTGACAATGATCGATACCTTATAGGTCACGTGTTTTTCAAAAATCAGTGTTAAACGCCAAGTTTTTTGAAAAATCATTTTAATTCTCAATTAGTTCATTTTAATGGCGTCATCGAAACAATCAATTAACATTGATTTTCGAGCTAATCGTACAAAGGCAACAAAGGATTGTATTAAATAGTAGTGCACAGGTATGAAAAATTAATTTTTAATTTATTGATTTGCTAATGCGCAAACACATATATAAACAAAAACGAGCACATAAAAAAATAACCAAAGGCTCAGCAGTAACAGTAGATTCTGATAAACAAGTTGCGAAAGATCGAAAATTATTTTATTACTGTCAAATATGGGACTTATTTAGGTTAGATTTACAACCTAAATGTCAAGATATTGATATTCCACAGAACGTATTAAAGGACAATATAGTAAGTAATGAACGGAGGTAGATGTGCGACAGATGAATACATGATATGAATTTAATTAAAAAATCCTTAATTCATTATTTTCTGAAGAAATGAGTTATAAAGATCTATATATTATGTATTTTGCACCATTAAAAAGGCCGTCTGCTTCTATATTTCTTTATCATATGTTTGGGACGTTAACTGTGTTATAAATTATACTTACACTGACAACTTATTCTTTATCTTTGACATCTATGAATATTCATATATATCAATCTGCATTGTCTTGCTATCTATTTTTTATTCTTTTTCATATCATGAACATTTTCTTGATAGAATTTCTTATCAATTAAAAGTACGCAAAATGTACGCATGAAAAAGGAATTATTTCTTCAATTAATTTTTTTTCAATGCGATCCATTTACCTATTTTTAAAAGGGTGGTTAACTTTGAAGAACAGGGGCCTTTACTCTAAAGAGCGAATTCAACCAATTCCATGCACCTTCGGTGCATTATTTGGAAATAATTAATTATATAATTCATAAAACTGGGATCCTCTAAGAACAAATGAAAAATCAAGTAAGAGTTGAGGAACTATATTAATCTTCGAATAGAAGTGTATAAGATATCAAAGCTGTCATGCCACAATGATTTGACCACAAAGTTGTGACGTCATAGAGCAGCAATGTTTTAATTCAGCATATGGGTCATACTACAGCCATAGAGAAGTAATCTTGCAGTGAATCTTTGAAAATGTATCTCTCGGAAACGACTCTCCTAACTTATACATCTGTAAAAAGTTTGTTGATTGGACACTGGTAAACATCTTTCCCTTTCCTATCAAATCATAACAACACCCAGATTTGTTCATCTCGCTTTTATAATAATAAACATGCAAAACAGTTTAAGAAACGTGGCTTCATGAAACGCTGCAACCCATCAAAAGACACTAATTTATTCGAATTACACTTCACAGAATGCTACTTTGCCTTAACTAATGCATCTTCTGCATTGCAGATGAAAATAAATATCAATTTAACATAAGAAAAAAATAATGGCCCAACATGTTCTGTCTTTGGTGAACAATATTAATATTTGCATTAAGAAACCACAAACTGGTTTATCAAGATTAAGTGTGATGTTTAACAATTTAATTAAGAGGCTGTAAAGGCCACTAGATTTTGGAGAATGGTACAGTGGTATTTTGCTTTAAATTGAAACTATTTCCTTCATTCAGAACGTTTATTTTTTGTCATTATGTTTAAGGTGTCAAAAAGATTTTCTATATCATAAATTAGATGAGAAATATACGTTTCATATTATCCATGCTATTAAATTTTAAACAGAAAACTTTTGATAAGATTAAATGATATATTTATTTTATCAAATTGCCTTCAAGTATGGAATATGAGTATGCATGTATATATCTAAGGTCAAATTAATGAGCTTTCAAAGTCAAATTTAATGTTTTATCAAATATTGAACAACATTGTATCTGAGCACAAAATATGACAAACCATTATAGCAAATAATTTTAAGTTTTTAATTTTCTACTTTTTAAGAAAGTCATACGGTCATAAAAATATTTTGTTTAATGTACAAACAATCTTACCAGAATAAATGAATCATATTGATACTATACCTGTTGTTAACTGGTAAACTTGCGCAAATGCCATTTAGTAATTAAGGTCTTCCGTTGGAAACGGAAGACCTTATTGTTTTTGCTTTGTTTCTTTTCCTCTATTATTATTATTATTTTTTTTTTCTCCCACGTTTTCTCGAAAACGCTTCAGTCGATTTTGATAAAACTTTCAGATCTTGTTTATGACAAAATTTGTAAGAAAAGTACGTGGGATTTTTTTGGTCGTCACTTCCGGTCCCGAGATATTAAAGATATTATGTTTTTGCTTGTTCACGAGTTTTCTCCAAAAGTATTTAAGATAGAACTTTTAAATTTTCAGAGATCGTAGAGAGTGAACGGCCGCAGTGTACTACGCATATCCGAGCGTCTGCCGTCACTACCGGTCGTCAGCGGAAGTAAATGAAAAACCTTAATTTTTCAATTTTTTGAACTTGAATTTTTTTTATGTTACTATTCGATAGAGACACTCTAAAAACCTCTGAATATGAAATCTGTTTTAAAATCGATCAATGCATTCTCGAGATTTTGGGCTCCAAAGTTCTGAAGCGAGAGTCCGCGTAGCTCAGTCGTTAGAGTGGTGGACTTGTGTCCAGGCGACCCGGGTTCAGTCCCCGAGTGCCGATTATTTGTTCTTGCTTAACTGTGTTTTGTTTAACGATTTTATCTTTATAATGATGGATTTGAATGTTTTCCGTTTTCTTTTTGTCATAAATAAAAATAATAGCGGCTTTTTTTCAGTACAAATATAGAGCTCTTTTCTGTCAACTGCTCGCTAAATTCGGACGATTGTCGCATTGCCGGCATCAAAGACATGCCGCCGAAGCATCCCTGCAGTTCGACCGCATTAGAGTTCACTGGATCGCTTTGCCGGCATCAAAGAAATGCCGCCATTTCAATGATTGTATACACACAACATTTAGCAATGCACCAACGTTTTTAGTATTTCACATGGCTTAAAAAGAAAGGTTGTTTTGTATTTATTCAAACATTTAGATATGTACATGTATGCATGTATACATGCGTTTATTGACAAATGTTGCGTTTATATTGAATTCCTGAACACTAAAATCTCTCTCTCTCTCTCTCTCTCTCTCTCTCTCTCTCTCTCTCTCTCTCTCTCTCTCTCTCTCTCTCTCTCTCTCTCTCTCTCTCTCTCTCTCTCTCTAAAAGATCTACTACAGGTAACATGGAGTAATGAGGCTAGAGGCTAATGTACATTTGACGTCAAAAAAAGTAAATACGTATTTTTTTCTAGTTACGGGATATTGTCTACGGATGTTATTTTTTGAAATTCACTGTTCAATGATTTAATAACAAATCTATTGACTGTCTGGGATTAAAAAAAAAACGATTTTTATTATCAACTGAATGCTTAACATTGGTCATTTCGACATAACACTTGGGTATCGTTTGGATTCGGAAAAATGGGGAATAAATAATCATACTATATTTCTAATGATGTAGGTTATTTTATTTGCTGACTTACCAGAATTTTTTATTATGCAGTTATTGTCGGCAAAGAAAAACTTGAGACAAAAAGAAATATAATACATATGAAAAAGCAGATAAAACAATTATAAATTTCTTTATCAAATCAGAGACGTAAATGTTATTAATGTCTCTGATCAAATCGATTTCTGATTAATCTCTCTCTCTCTCTCTCTCTCTCTCTCTCTCTCATCATACATATGTAGTGTTTAGCATGTAAATGTTATGGCATTTTATATATTTTATTTCTGAAAACTTTAAAAGTAAAAAGTAAATCCATAAATTGCGTTTGATGTAAGATTTTAAAAGATTATTGCAATTGTTTCTCGACTTGTTGCAATACTGCTGTTGTCATAGGCAAAATCCCATCGTGAGCTCTGGACCGGTAAATGTCCGAGTAAAAATAAACTGGCGACTTCGAGAGAATAATGCGTACATCTCCCCTATTGTAAGACCCATCAACTTAAAATTCGGCAGGAGTGTATCTCAGACATTACTTTTATGAAAAATACATGCACGTTGCGAGTGTTTTAAAGATTAATTGATTTTTTAGGATTTTGAAGCGAGCTCGTAGTTTTCTATCTGGGTCAGAGTTCGACCTCTTTTTTTATGTATGGTTTCATTGAAATTAATGTTGAAATGGGCTTGGCCCCTGTGCAGCCACGTAACATTTCTGTTGCATGTATATTTCTTTTTTTCCGTTTAGTCTGAATCTACGATAGCGTGTGAACTACTTAAGAATGTTAGAACTGTGGAAATTACTGCATCAAATTTTTACCGAATAAATTTACGTGTTACTGATTTCGTTATTTCTACATTTATAAAGATTCTATCAATCCTGCTGAAATAAAACAGTCAAACATAATAGTAAACGACACGAACAAAAATTCTCAACACTGAAATACATGGGTAAACGGCATCAGTCATTGTTTTAGGACTTCCCCTAATAGTTGTTACACGAATCCGAGATCCACACCTCAAAATTCTATTTTCGATTTATTTACGACGAAAATCAAGCTCGGGTCTTTTCACCCCCCTCCAGACAAAAACACGCGTCAATATTTCAAATGACCTCGCACTGTTACCAAACCTAAATAGTCAGACATCTTACACTTTGTTTTTCATCTCATACAAAAACTCAGCTCTTCTCCCGGGCGAAAACGCCCCAAATTCAAACACAAATTCGGAAATTATTTCGCGTCAGCCATGTTTTGAGACACCTGCAAAGGCTGTGTGTTCTAATCTCGCCGTAGCCAAGATTTGTTCTTTCTCTCTATTTCTTTCTCTGCTTTTTATTTAATTTTCTAACTAAAATAATCAACATAAAAGGGTTGTTGGACTGTAGTACAAGTTGAAAAACACTCTTCAATTAAGATTTAGACAAATACAGTCTTTTATTATTAGGGTCTTCCGTCTTCAGCGGAAGACCCTTCTATTCTTATTGTTATTAGGGTCTTCCGTTTACAAAGGAAGGCCCTCTTTTTTTCTTCGGTTTCTTTTTATTACAGGTTATTAGACCTGTTATTAAGTCAATAGACCTCTTATTTAATATGAAATAAAATGGGACTGGTCCTTAAAATTAAGGATCCTACAGGTGTATAATCCTTTATCCATCGCTCTTTTAGATCACATCTGCATTTCCTGATATGTTTCGTTGATGAAGATAAAAGGCAAGGTCATTTCCTGTTCTAAAAATCGGACGGAAGACCTCCTCGTTGCTCACAACGAGATCGTGTCTATTTATTATTATTTTTTTCCACGAATTTTGTGCACGCGATTTCTCGAAAACTATTCGGCCGATTTCGACCATTTTTTCTCAGATGATTGCCAGTGGTCATAATTTTAGAAGTTTTTTTAAATTTTGAAATCGGCACTTCCGGTTCCGATTTACGGCCGATTTTGTCAGTTTTTACGACTAATTTTGTGCAGACATAAACTTAGAGACTATCAGAGATAGGAATATGAAATTTTCAGGATAGGTAGACTATAGGTTGAAGTTGTGCACAATGTAGTTTTTTTGCGCCAGTGGCGCCATTTCTATGAGCTCGCATAGGCTCGAAAATTGGGTACGAATTTCGAATCAAATTTTTCATACGTTTTGATCTGTATCTTTTTATGAGTTGATATTTTGTTAAAACATATATAACAAAAGTGGTAGATAATCAAAAGTTCTTTTCAACAAAATCAAGAAATAGGGGCTGGCCCCTTAAATTAGGGGCCAAGACAGTCATAAACTCTATTACGAATAACTTAGAAACGATAAAGATTTTGTAATGCATTATAAAAGCAAAGTTGTTGATCGTACCAATATCTATTTGAAAAAATTATTGCCACGCCCTTTTATTACGTAATTAGGGATTTTTAGGGGCCAAAGTACTTAAACTTTGACGAAAAATAACTAGAGAAGTATACATATTTTGTTAGACATCATAGAAGAGAAAATGTTTGAATAAATGATTTAAATTAATTCCACTTATCAAAACACGATTTTCTGTCCCCATTAAGGATCTAGAGGGCTGGCCCCTAAAATATTCAATCATTTGTATCTCAAAAATGATCAACAATTTCACATGGGTGTAAGAACAAAAAATATTTGTATTCTTAAGACCTTTTCACACAAATGAAGAAAAAGGGGCTGGCTCCTTTTTTTAGGGGCCAAGGCCTTCGTAAACTCTATTACACGTAACTTAAAAACGATTAAGATTTTGTAATGCATTATAGAAGCAAAGTTGTTGATCGTACCAATATCAATTTGCAAAAATCATTGCCACGCCCATTTATTACGTAATTAGGGATTTTTAGGGGCCAAAGTACTTAAACTTTGACGAAAAATAACTAGAGAAGTATACATATTTTGTTAGACATCATAGAAGAGAAAATGTTTGAAAAAATGATTTAAATTGATTCTACTTATCAAAAGACGAATTTCTGTCCCCATTAAGGATCTAGAGGGCTGGCCCCTAAAATATTCAATCATTTGTATCTCAAAAATGATCAACAATTTCACATGGGTGTAAGAACAAAAAATATTTGTATTCTTAAGATCAACAATTTTAGATGGATGTAAGAACAAAAAATGTTAGTATTCATGAGACCTTTCGTATAAAATCAAGAAAAAGGGAGTGGCCCCTTAAATTAGGGGCCAATAGACTCGTAAACTCTATTACTCATACCTTAAAAATGATCAAGATTTTGTAATGCATTATAGAAGCAAAGTTGTTGATAGCAGCAATATCTGTTTGTAAAACTCATTTCCAAACCCATTGATGACGTAATTAGAGATTTTAGGGGACTAAAATATTAAATCTTTAATGTGCTGTATGTTAAAAAGCAAAACTCTTTGTTAAGCATTTTAAAGGATATTGACAGTCGTATACATTATCTAAAAGGAGGTGGTTGAGGGAGAATTCTGAAATTTCATTGATATTTTAATCGAATCGTTTAAAAAATTAAACGGAAGACCTACTCGTTACTCGTAACGAGATCGTATCTAGTTATAAATACGTTTTATTTTTTACGGTTAAGTATATCATTGAGGACATGTTCATGTACCTTTTATGTAGTTTAATCTAAATATCGTCAAAATCTAAACAATATCAAAAGTTTTAACATAGTGAATGATCTCAATACGTTGTATGAAACTGAAAAAAAATCTGTAACAATAGCTATCTGAAAAAATGCTGAGAAAACTAGATTCAGCTTTAATTGTGGTCCAAATGATAACATACTTCAAGTGTAAATTGCGAGTTTGTTCAAAGTAAACCGCAACAAACTTAAGAATGAGGACTTAAGTTTTTTTCCTTTATTTTTGTTTCATCTTTATTAACGATTTATGCTACTGTGAGCTTCAAACACAACACCTGATGTTTGAGGTGAAAAGTTCGAAAAAAACGCCTTATGTCTGAAATGGAAAATGCATTCAAGCAAGAGAAACAACCAACATCAAAAAAGGAGAACTCTAAGAACAGAAAAGAACTTTGACAGAGTCGTTGATCTGGACCTACTGACATAGATTGGCGGACTTACGTCAGACTGCAGTTTTTTATCCTTACATCCACACATTCTGTGATGTTTTTACATTTTTTTTATGATCAGCTGACCAAGAGACCAGCCACTGACAGCACGATGGATATCCATCACTGGATGAGTTCTCTGCAGGCGTGCCATCACTGGCCCAGACACGTTTGAGGTTCATAAACACCTCATTGTTTTTCTGTCTTGGTTAATATTTCTCGTTTATTAAAGCAATTATTTCAGATGATCAGGTGACACTCCAGTCAACTTGTCCATTTATCAGAAAAAGTATAAAGAAAATGTCCACTGCATTTCTGCACGTCATTGTCGTTTATACATGTATCATTATATCATTTTAGACCAAATTATTTTTCTTACTTCAAGTGATACATGATTTTGAGTATCTGATAACTTTCTATATGTGTTTAACTTTAAAAAATTCTAGAAGAGAAGACGGACGTGCCGACAAACAGATCAATTAAATCCAGTAAGTAAAGATGTCAATAGGATGGCCTTTAGGTGCTTTAATACATGCAAATACTTCGTGTAAGAAATAGAGAAAAAGATATTGAAGTGGTTAACCAAATTTATAATGCCTTTCACTATTTTTTTTTTTCATTTCAAACTTCTCAAAAACATTTTGTATTTATTGTTTATAGAAATACACACAAAGGTCATGGAGTTTCAATTTTTACCTTGAAAATGTTAATGAATATTTTATTTATGCCACATTGATATTTAACCTATTCTCATTTATTCTGTGACCTTTATATTTTTACTCATCAACACTGCCAATTGTTTTTTGTTTAACTTAAGGTTTCTGCAAATAAATAGTATGATACATTACATATAGCTCTTGTAATTCACATGCAGAACTCAGAACTCATATATGCATTTACTGGAATCATCATTGACCAAATGAAGATCTGCTATTTACATGTACTTGTGAAAACTATATAGAGATCGACAAATCGACGATTTATCAATACTAAAACTCATGCACAGGTCAAAGAATCTCTAGCGTTCCTACTGAATATGGTGTAAATAGATGTGACCAATCCCTGTTTCCTTTGTCTATATTTTATCGAATTCAGATGATGAACTAATTAAAAAATGCATGTAAGTGGTGTGGGAGCAATAGAACCATCAACGCAGTCTGTCATAATATGGACAGCGATAGTTTAACATGTCATTATGATACATGTTAAACGTTGACACGTTTATGCGTATTCTACAAGTTTGTGAAATTGGTAACGATCATTAGTCCCCTGAAGATGATAGACGATAAAAGGTGAAAGTTCAGTTTCACCCTGTATATCCGTATATATTTACATTCTACAGTGTTTTTCCATTAAATTCCGTGATGTTTAAATGCCTCTAAATGCAACACCTATTCACTGCGTATGAATTTACGAGTAATATACATAAATAGTTCTTAAACCGTGATTTCTATGTTATCGGTTAAAAAATGTATTTCATGAACGTTGTCAAACACCATGTTTTATAATTATTAAACAAAAAGTGGACTTTATTGTTAAAAGCAACATTTCAAGAGTTATTTATCATGGATTATATTTTTATGCTCGTCGATCTCATCTCAACAGTCTATGTGAAAACCAGTTTAAACCGGTTTTACAAAACAGCTGTTCTTGCTGTTACTTATTCACTCCCTCCGTGATCTGCACTTTATATCGATTTATTTAAGTAAACAATTGATTTCTTCAGTAAGGGAATGTAAATATAAGCATTAAATGATTTATTTTTGACGTCGTCGTGTCAATAACTGCCGTCAGGTGAGCAGACAAATTATCATAACGCGCTAACGCGCGTTATTCAATTTGTCTGCTCACCTGACGGCAGTTATTGACACGACGACGTCAAAAATAAATCATTCAATGCTATAATATTCACAGTCCTGTTGATTGGGTCCCCCATAAAACAGATTCAAACAAAGTTGTTCATTAGATTGACATATTATCATCTATAACGTGTAATCAATTTTACTGTTATTGAGTCGAACATTTGTTAGTATATGGAGATTAAATAGTGAGTAGGTTCTTGGGTAAAATTTGTCATTCTTGACTCTTTCCTTATAGTTTTGCCCTCTAAACATGCATATCATTCGCCTGACCAGAATATCGTATGTTCATTAATAAAACACAATTAAGTGATGCAAGATAAGACAAAATACGTCCATCAACACATGTTTTAGCCAAAATATACATAATATATAGGGTAAGACTATTTCAACGATTAAATAAAAAGGTGTTGCAAGAAATAGACATGTGGCATTTAATTTCACTTGCAAACGTTGTCAATTTCCTGTTCAATATAAAACTTGTTACAATATATGCAAAATTGTATAAAAAGAAAAAGACGACTGACATCTGTCTTGTGATCAAAGTCGTAACAGAACAGACAAACATAAACGATACATGTCTTTTATTCTGATCATCAGTTAAAATCATATCCTTGTTTAAAATGATACAAATACATAAATATAAAATAGCAAGAATAACAGAGTTGAACGCTACATATTATACAAAATAATTTCAAATGCAAATTATAGTTTACTGCATAAAGATTACAAATTAATAAAAGAAATGTATCTGTTACAGCGTGACAGTAAAACAGTGTATAATTTTGTGAAAACGGGGGAGCTGGAGAGGGTGTGAACGTATTTACTTACATTATCAATTTTTGAACTTCCTGGTAAAAAAATTAAACAATTTTAAAGCCAGTTTCGCTTAAGAATTCTTTAATATACAATTAGTTAATTATAAAGAGAATTTGGTTAACAACCCATGTATGTCTTCGTTAACAGCTGGACATGTATTTTATAGCATTTTAAGGAAAATGAAAAAATATAAATTTTTTAAGACAATCATTCATTTTATTGAACTTTCATGTATCAGAAAAATATGCACATAAGTACATGTATTTAATTACTGTTCATAAATATACATGTACAGTACATGTATTCTTTTGATTTATACATTTGAATTTAGGATATAATGTACAGATTACTCCCAAAAGCATATGTTGTAGTTTTATAATAAAAAATGATGGTATACTTGAAAATACGTTTATAACGGAGGGAAAAAATTAAACGGGAGAAATAGACAGGAAGGGATATTACAGAGAGACAACAGATAGTGATTAATGTTCCAAACATTAGAATAGAGCTTTCCATGAAGGATCATAATAATTGCAGTTTCTCAGAAATACGTTTCTTTTCTTTAAGCAGTCTTTTGGTAACTGCTTTCTTAATGAAATTTGAATGAATCCTTGGTGTTTTTATTTTTACTTTGCAGGATATATTGTTTGGTAAATAAATGATTGAATTCTTGTTTTAATATAAACTGTCAAATTAAGCAACAAAAAAAAATTAATGAACATACCTTATTTTTAGTGTGGTCATCTAAGAAATAAGAATAGGATATGAATTTGGTTGGTCACGTGTTCAAATCTTGTAAAGCCTTACGAGCTTGTTAGCATACTCATGATCTTAACTTTTCGGCATTGTTTATTTTTACATTTACGATTGAAAATGACCATAAGAAACACTATTAACTGTGTATTTATAACAAAACTTTCATCAGGGAAACAATAAATTCTCGCGGTGACCATTTTAGACTGCTTTCGTAAATTATATGATTTCTTCACACCATGAAAATTGTCATCGCGCTATCGTACAATCGCTTAATCGTCATTGCATCATCGTTTCATCGTCATCGCATGATCGCACTATGGACACAAACCTCGATAGTGCTGTAATCCGAAGGTGAATTACATGGCCCTATCCGGAATCCATTTTAATTGTAATCACACCAAACATACAACCTATAATTATATATACAGTTCAATTATATAAAATTCGATCTGCTGTACAAAACTATTTTAAAAAAATTGAAATACCACTAAGATTTCTACAAGAGTGTAATAAATCAATTCTATCTTCATGAGTTTATTTCGCTAAGAGAGCACTAAATAAACCTGATGAAATAATATAAAAAATTTCCGTGCATGACAACCAAAATCCTAAACAAGGGTCAAAAGGATTTGTTACATATTCTATCATACGAAAATCATATGAAAAATATTTCCACAATATCAGTAAACACTACATTTTTGGTTCCCCAGGGACTTTGTTTTAGATATATATTCTAATTTGCGTTTAGCTTTTCTAGATTGTAGTTCTCATGTAGGCGCTTTTGCGAAATATCGATAGCTATGCTTGAATTGTTTCTCTTGAATGTGAGGTAACGTAGTAAAAATTTCTTGTAAGCGTGATGCATGAACACTTATACACTGTAAATATACTTTACCTTTCCAGTAAAATCATGTTTTTATTAGTGTTTTACTTCTGTTCGATATGATTAGTTTGGTAACACAAGAAGTAGAACAGGAATAAAGATGTTAATATGTATTATTTTCAACTTATTTACGATACCTGCCAATCTTTCCTGATCGATGGCATTATCAAATGAATCACAATTACCTTAAGTAGATTATTGGTTTTATCTTTCCCATTTCATAATTACTTTGTATCTCAACAACAATCAATTGAGGTGCATCTGAAATAAGCAATTTACAATTTGAATGAATTAACACATTTCTAAATCAGCGACTTCTTGTAAGTCTTGAAAAACAATCCACAATCCTAAACAAATTATCTGTGAACCTTTAATTTTGTTAATACATCAAGGTAAGGGAATCTTATTCACAAAAACTTATTTTTTGTCAACTGAATATAACAATTCTTTTTTTATCCCCACCCCAGGTCATATTTCATAAAGACAACCAAGAATAAAAACAATAATTCGAGGAGAACGCTAACCTAGGTTGCTGCTTAGTCTCATTTAATTTTGCTGAATACTATATTGTTCAAATAAAAATAATAAGCTTTTCGTATCTATTTTCCAAGAATATCTCAATCTTATTTTGTTATTTATATAGACACTGAATATTACTGCCAGCATTTTGGACTTTCTGATTAATTGTAATGACAATAAAGACAATCTATTTTTATCATAATGATCGAGGAGTAAGGGACAGGGCTCTACTACACACCATCATTCATTAAATTATAACACTATAAATGGGCCCTAGTACTAGTCTGCTACCAGCCGTTTTTCTAAAGGAAAGGCATTGTAAATGCTAAAGAGACAGATCAAGGAATTAAATTCCACGTAAAAAAAAATAGTACATATGAGGTGTTGCTCTAAACCAAAAACAAAAGAAAAACATTTTTAAAGGATTTTTAAACATTATATTATACAAAAGTTCGAAAGGATTGTTGTATTTGCTCGTGGATACTTGCCACAAATGAAGTTTGTGCATCGATTGATAATAATAATATTTGCTGACAATTTTTTAATGAAATGACACGTGTTAAAGAAATTCCAAAAAACATAAAAAAATTGTGTTTTTTTTTTCTCAATATTTAAGATTGTAATTTTTTTTATTTAAACTTATACAAATTATTTACAGTCCTTTACGATATAAAACGCAACACCTAATGTTTTCTCGGCCAATTAATATGAACAATAACTTTACAAATATTTTTTTAAAATATTTGGGGAAATTCTAATTTATGTTAAATAATGTAGTATAAATATTGTAAGGTATGGATTGCAAAGAATCGACAGGTGGCTTTAGGCATTCCTAAAAGCAAATTCATAAATGACCACTGGAAGTGAAGTTGTTGTACAAATCGAATGCTTTTGTTGTCTATACACCACTGTTTCATGACAATAATCTGTGTAATGTAAATGTAACCTGTCATCTCTTATCCCATCTTTAAAAAATGCTGTTTTGATATGGATGTTTGATTTAAATAAAATAGAATTTAAGACAAAATTTAAATCCTGATTATTCTGGAAAAAAAATCAGGGATGTTGAAATTAGTGTATAATAAAAGGTTTTGAAAACGTATTTTAAAAGGGTTTTAATGCCTGTAATTTGCTAAGAAAGATAATAAGCAAATTGATGTTAGCGAAAAATTCATGCTTGAATTATTTCTCTTCGGAGGAAAACCATTGTTCACATAACAATATGCATTACTTTAGACAAAATACATTCAAAAAGTTTTAATGTATATTACCTTTGGAAAATAAAACAATTTTTACTTTCGACTCTCTAGAAAAAAAAGATGGTAAGAAAATTTATCAAATTATAGTATCTTTTCTTTATTTGTAAAATTATTTGATGCCTATGTATATGAAATAGTGTGTATTTTGGAGGCAGGACAATAGTGATTTATATTTGCGAGAGGCACCCGTCGACCACAGTTAGTGGTTATCCAATCAATAGAAGATTGTTCTTATTATTCTTGTGTTAACAAAAATCTAAGTTCATAGGTTAACGAATCTGGTGAAACTCTCGGATGTAAGATATACAGCAGTGAAATACACAGCTCGGCCGCATTGGACATTACAATATTATTATTAGTCCCCTACCGGTTTTCACTGGATGGGACTATAGCTTTCCTCTGCGTCCGTCAGTCCGTCTGTCCGTCAGTCCTTCTGTCTGTCCCACTTCAGTTTTCCACACTTTATGCGTTTGAGGAATAATATGAAATTTGCTGAACAGCTTCAAAATGTCAAACTACAGATCAGGTTCACACTTTTGTAGCGTCTGGTTGACATATTTTTGAGAAAATTAATTTTTTATATTCCAATTTTTTGGGAGTTGATTTTAAATCAACTCTCCTATGCAGTTACTCAGGCAAACCGAAAGTGAAACAGTGTTTGGACCTAAGCACAAACTAACCCCGCTGATAACATTTAGTCCTTGATAATAATCGATAAATTCGATGTAATGTATTCTAAAACATTTATAGATGCCTTGTAAATAGTCAAACTTTAAATGATACGAACAATTTAGACATTTTTTGTAGTCGTGCATTGTATGTATTCATACGCCAGAGTTCAATATATCCGTAAATCTCCGACAAGCAGAGTCTCTCTTGCTTATCGTAGATTAACGGAGACAGCCGAGCGTCTGGTTAAACGAGACTAGGGTTCAATATTGCTTTGAAATATCGATTACTGATAAGTAGTTTGATGGAATTAATTCTTTGAATATTCATGACACAACATGATTCATATGGGGTTTTCGCGAAATTCTTGTCGGAGAATAATTCATTTTTTTAAAATGTGCACAATTCAAATACACATAGAAAACTACTTGCGATGCAAAATAATATATTGTTGATTCTAAAATAAATAATAATCGATAAAATCAACTCCCGTCAGTTCTTCAGTACTTTGATTAATGTTCGGGTTCGATATTCTGCATAACAGTGCATTGTTTTCACAATTTCCACAAACCGGTTGGGGACGTGTATTGCTTATGCAATACTCTCAGAATTAATTAACTTCTTCAAACATATTATAGGGAAAAAAACCATTTAAGTACACAATAATCCTTGAATTCAGGAAATGATATACATAGGTCGAAGACGACAATAAGACGACAATATCGTTTATGCTTTCACAAAAACGAGATCTTTATTTTAGTTTTTGTTGATGGGTTATTATATTGTAGTTTAAAGTTTAAAAACGTTAGTTCTATGGCCAAAAATATAAAACTATAATATAGTATGAAGAATTTGGAAATTCTGATTAATTGTTTCGAAATTTTATTTATTTTATCAACAGAGAAATAACCTTTTTAATAAATAAGTATTGAATCCGAATAGGACCATGTAGTTCATTATCGCATCATCACACAATCGAATTTTGCGTCAATAGTGCTATGATGCGACAATGCTATGACGATGATGCAATGATGATGAAGCGATGGTTCGGTTGCGCAATGATGATGATGGTCTTCATCGCCCATTACGCTATCGACTGTACTGCACATGCGCCATTGGAAAGAAAAATGGCGTCAGGCAGCAAATGAATGAAAGAATTATATATCAGAAATTGACCTTACTCGGTAGTTAAACTTAACTTTCTAATAATATATGACCTTCTTGTAAGCCATATGAATATTTAGGAGAGCTGAATTATAGTTTAATAAATAAAATTAACTATAAAATCAAACAAAATCGCATCATCAAGGCATGGTTTTTGAACGGGTAGGTGGATAATTCTCATCTTCATTTATTTAGCAAAGTAAGAGCCTATTCCTGTAACATTATGAGCTATATTAAATTTAATTAAAGTAAATATATTACTGTTTAAATTTAATGACTGAATGAAGAAGTACTGCAGAAGGTATAGAAATAAGGGGGGTTAAAATAGGAAGTGGGTGTCATTTTTGAGACTTCAATCCATTTGCTGCGCATCGCTGTAAGTTTTAAACAAGCTCAATTTTGACCCATAAACGCCACAGGACCATATGCATTTCAAATGATTTTTGTTGGTGCTTGGAATAAACTTTCAGATGTGACCAAGGAGAGGTCTGTATGTTAAATAGTAATCTAGTCAGGGGTGATTAGGCTAAAATTGAGTTTTACGGGTAATGAATTGGTACCCTTTTCCCTATGTTAGGAGATTTTTTTTTCAGGCGACACTTGTCCTGCAAGTTGATGATTGACTACACCATTACCAAATCTATAATTAACACCGACCGTCTTACGATAATTTGGTGAAAATGAGAATTAAATTATGAGTCGAGACGATAATTTTGACTCAAAGCTTAATGAATTACAAACCTGCAAAAATTATGCATATCAGCAGTTTTTAGCATTTTCTGGAGGCACGAAGCACAAAGTATGGCAAGCCTATACATATACCCGAAAATTAAGAAAAGTAGCACAAAACAAAAACATAAAATATCAATATTAAGCTATTTCCTAAAATACAGAACAAAACGGTTACAATGTAACAGACCAAGACAGCATCCCAAATTAAGTTATGTTGTTTTATGAAAACCTGTATAAAAGAAGGAAGTATTTATTGCAAAGGACCTTAACTTAAAATTAAACCAATGTATAAGCATAATAAAACTAAACGAGCATTCTGAGAGTTTTGCATAAGCAATACACGTCCCCTACCGGTTTGTATTATTCTATGAAAGCTTCGAAGCATACATCTAATAAACGAGATGTTATGCTTTAATAAGAGATAAAAGAACAGAGGAAATTCAAACTACAAAGTTGATATAGAAATTTTTAAAAAATGGGTAAAATAATACTCTTTATTTTATCTCCTGTAATTTCGCCAAATCGATGAAGTATTTGCTGGTAGAAATTTGTGAAAACAATGCATTGTTATGCAGAATATCATTTCTTACCGTCTTCTGTCTCCCGAATCAACAGACCAACCCGATAACGAACCCGATTGTAATATTACAAAAAACCATGTCGAATAAATTTACAACACAATGCTTGACACTATTTTATAGAACTTATTTGTTTGTTAGAAACAATAAAAGGAATGGTACAAGTAATGCACGATAGTATTACTGACTACATAATTTCTTCGTTTATTCAATACACACCGAACCCGATAACGTACCCGAACATTAAAAAATTGGAATATAAAAAAATTAATTTTCTCACAAATATGTCAATCAGACGCTACAAAAGTGTAAACTTGATCTATAGTTTGACATTTTGAAGCTGTTCAGCAAATTTAATATTATTCCTCAAAGGCATAAAGAACAAAAGTGTGGAAAACTGAAGTGGGACAGCCAGGCGGACGCAGAGGTAAGCTATAGCCCCCCCCCCCCCCTTCGGTGAAACCGGTAGGGGACTAGTAAGAAGAATTTGATATTTTAGAGGACCCTATAAGTAAAGCTGAAGTTTGTAGTTTTGTTTTAAAAAATTAAGAATGACTTAAGTCGTCCAGATGGCTTTACATGTACATCTGAATTTTTCAAGTTTTTGTTTAAAGAAAAAGACGTTTTGTCACTAAAACCATTAATTGATTTAAAATGAGACAGTTCTCAGAAACTAGCAAACTAAGCATTATATTTTGTATACAAAGGAAAATTAAAAAAAAAAACCACCAAGTGGCAATGCAAATGTCATTAGGAAAGCAATAACCAAAAGACCGTTTATAGAAATAAAATTTATTTCTGAGAAATTGAAATTATTGTTATCAATATGACACTTCATGGAAAGCTATATTTTAATGTTTGAAACATTAATCACAAATTCTTGTCTGTCCTTACTGTACCTACCTTTCATTTCTGCTTTTTATTTATTTCCCTCTGTTATAAAAGCTATTTTTTAAAAAATGTATATGAAAAAATGACAATAACAAACTGTCAACCATCTCAAAAATCCATAAAGCGAAATACAAATTCAAAGCAGAGCAACACATACCTCTAAAAAGATTGAGGTAGGATCAGGTGCCATGGAGGAATGAGCATCCTCTGCTGACCGGTCACACCACCCGTGTGCTCTTTGTTGTAATCGGGGAAAAAACGGAAAACTCCGTATATCTACATTGAACATATGTACATTAATATGTTATGAAATAATTGTTCAATTTTAACGAACACATGAACATATGTACAGGAAACGCTGAACTATATAAAATGAATTTCTTGAGCGAATTGGCTCAAACTTTTGATTGTTTTTTGCTATAAATTTTAAAAACTGATAATGTAATTAAATACGTTTATACCTATTCCTCTCCCACCCCCTCTTTAAATATCTTTTAGCTCACTAGAACTGAAAACTCAAACAAGATTTTCTCATTACTTTTTGTCCGGCGTCTGCCCGTCTGTCCGTCTATCGGTCTGTAAACCTCTTCCATTTTCGACTTCTTCTCCAAAATCTCCTGACCAATATCAACTGAATTTGACACAAAGCATTATAAGCATTATCAGGTAAAGGGAATTCAATTTTGTTAAAAAATAAAGGGCCTCGCTTCCTTTTGAAGGGAGATAATTAAATATTAATAAAAAGTTGTCGATATTTTAAAAAGATATTCTTCTTTTAAAAAACTAAACCTTGTATGAAAACATCGTAGTTTGTTCGAATCATGATTCACAGAAGTAAGATGGGTCCACAATTAGGGGTTTTATTTTTACATAGGAATATCTAGAAAAAAATCTTGCAGAGTCTTCTTTTCAATGCAATGAAAAATGATCTTCTAGTCATGTAAAAACAGCACATTGTAACAAGTTTGTTCTAGAAAGTTCTTATTTTATCCTCTTTGTAAAGTGATATGCAAGCTAGATTATAAACAACCATTTCAACTGAAATTTGTTGGTACTTTTATAAGAAAAATAGATGTGAAATTAGGCTAGTTTAAGTCCATAACATGCTCCGGGTTTTTTCTGCAAAATTATGAGAAGTTACAAGATAAAGTTCAAAACAATGTAAAAAGAATGGTTTAAACAATTTCTGTAGAGTAGAGTTGCTTTTCACATGAATCTCCTGGCAAGCTATTACGAGTTATGAAACTAACCTGCACATTTTGCAAAAAATAAAAATATTAAAATCAATAAATAATATGATTTTATATATTTTCATTGTGTTGCATTTGATATTTTAAACCATGTTAGCTACCAAAGCTTATTGTTTATAAAAAATCTTACACAAAAGTGTACGGAGCCTTCCGGATTTTAGACTTTTTAAATGATAAAGATAACTTCATTTAAGTATGAGTTGTCTCTCTTTCTCTGATGGTACTGACCCCCTCAGTATTTAGTGTTATTTTTAGATCTTTGTCATTTATTTGAATAAATGGCCTATTTTCATCTTCAACTATGTTATGTGTTTTTATTTTCACCAAAAAATCTAGTGCAGTCGTCGTGTCTCTTAATAACAAAGGAACATAAAGATAACTACATTTAAGTATGAGTTGTCTCTCTTTCTCCGATGATAGCAAAACAGCGGAACTTTTTCATAAATAAAAAATAAACAGAATCACCATATATTTTAAAAGAGTTTGGCAAATAGGGTGAATTATGAAAAATACTTAAGATACATTTATCAAAAACATGGCTTCTTAAAAGAATTATTCGAAAAGCCCAACACTCTCTACACATTTTCAAAATGATGATTTTTGATTTTATTTGTATAGAACGTAAGTCCATAAGCTTTCGAACTATGACACTTTGCTTGATTATATCAAATGTTGAAATCCACTTATTTCATATCGCTAAGAAAGTGTACTTTCATAAGAAAAACAGATTAATTATGTAAATACACTATGCTATGAGTCATTGAAATTTCACTTCCTCCCATTTTTTCTTAAACAATTTTTAATAACTTTAAAACATGTTTTTAGTTACAAATATTTATATTTTGAACAAAAGACATAATTATAGTCTAAAGCTTTTCCTTGAAAGCTTTTTCATAATTTGATTCTTTTTACGTATGTTTTTAAACTGTTTCTGTCTATTTTCCATAATTTGTAAGCCAATTTCAACCAAACATGCCACAAAACAAGGTTGGTAGAGAGAAATTTAAATTTATTCAAATGGAGACCCAATCCCTCTTAGACCAAATGTTGATAATTTGGTGTGGCGTGCTGAATGCATTCAAGAAAGAAATACAAGAAAGAAATATAGTTAGTACTATTTTTAAAAACTTTTACTTCTTGTAAAATATTAGGCAAGAAAGCTAATTGTTGATATAGAAGTTTCAAAATTGTTGATCGATTTAACTTTCTTTTTTTTTTTTTTTTTCTAAAACAGACGCTGTAATTTTTAACCAGATGTCAATTGCCCCTTCATGTTTTAAATGCCCAATAATATCATTTAAATCTAGACATTCTTCATTTTAAAATAATGGAACTGCCACTGGTGAACAAAAAAGTACCACTGAATCAAATACTGGGACGGCTGAAGATTGTCAAGGTTTATTGCTGAAATTAAATTGGTAGAGCTAGTGCTTAGCTTAAACATACATTACGTGGATGGGGTTGAACTTTTTGATATCAAGAGATGGATATGTTGCAAGAGGATCTAGAGGCAGGGCTGATACTTACATGCTTTAAATAAAGGTAATAGCGGATCCAGAGACAAAATGAGGCAACGTTTAAACACACCTGACGTTGACGGGGATGCATGTGTATTCGCGGGATTGGTAGACACAAAGGATCTAAGCACGGTCAATAGTACATGCTTCGAATAAAAGGTAGGAGCGGATCCAGAGACAACAGGAAACAACGTTGGTCGAAGCTTTCTGTGACGTGACATTGAAATGACTAAATTTGAGAGTTCTGTATTCTAGTTCTACTATATTACTTTCAAAAGCTATTACTTTATTCCACTAAAAATAGTAAATAAAAAAATTCACTCTTACATTGAGTTTTTATCACCCAAAATGGCTTTTTTACCCCAAGGCGAATGATTATTTAAATCAACCATATATTGGGATGTTAATGTAAATTTTTTGCAATTGCATGCTTTTAAAATTATTGATAAGATAATTTTTAAAACATAACACTTTATTCTTTTGATGATCAAGATCAGGACTTTTACTCGCCTGAATTGACATAATTGTCGGTGGGTGTTTTAAACATGGTAAAGATGGGCAAAACGGACAAATATATGATATAGTTATTGAGCTTTCAGCTTAAAAATCTTAACATAATAAGAGCAAATCAGTTCGAAACTTAACAGCATTGCATTTATTTTAATTATCAGATTATATCATGCAAGTTAAGAACAAAAGTATTTTTAATGTGTGTCATGTAAATGAGTTTCAATTAGATTTTACTAGAGATTTAAAGTAAGAAAGTGCACAGAATTATTGTCGATATCAAAATGCGTCAACAATAATTAGTGAATGTCTGAAAAAAGTCTGATGCTTGGTTGCCTAATGACGGTATAGGTACAGGTGTATGTTTTGCAAAGTGCATAGAGTTATGTCAAAGCAACTGGAACTCGCAACAAAGAACAAAAATACGTTGTCATGGTTTGACAAAAAAGCTTAATTTCTATTACAAAGCCTGTTTCTAAATTCACGTCAAAAAACGTATTAAGCATGTAAATGAATGTGTTTTTGTGCAAGTACATTGGCTTTTTAAAACTGAAGGGCTTGTATAAGCGAAACAAGATTATATCTTTCAAGCTGTGATTTATATATTACTTGTAACCAGCAGGGTTTTTTATGGAATGGAAATGATATTAGAAATGAATAACTGTACAATAGTTTGCATGCTTGCCAGTAATAAAGTGGAAATGTTACGACTATGATAAAATCTTTCCAATTTCTTATGCAAAAGACATTTACCTTGTTTTTGGTCAGTTTAACTGAAAGAAATGATACTTACAGCCATAGTGACCCGGGAATTTGACATAAATCTTGCGATTTCTGTTTTAATACAAAAATCAAAATATAAAAAAAAATTAACGTGTGAAGATTGAATATGTTGTGCTATTGCTTTTTATAAAATCAGTTTGCATCAACAAGATCGGCAATAATCCAAAGCAAGATAGGCGATATATACGGCTATTGCAAAAGGCAAAACAAGCAAAGACATTGAATGAAAAATTTAAATAATTTTACATCCGTTAATTAAGTTAGTTTTTGTACTCAACAAAATCTTAAATAACTTTGTGCAAACCTTGACCCTCAGGATTTCTGAATCTGAACCATCATCATATTAGAAAACATTTATTAATACGTTTAACTCCAAAGCCTCTGTAAATGTTATGTTTCCGAATTGTTCTCTGTTCCAGTAAATACTTTAACAAACATCCACTTCTATCTGACCTATTGGTCCAAGAATCACAATTTACACAAACTTGCACTAAGTAAGTTATGATTTACAAAGTGGCCTAAAAAGATAAATAGCTAAGACGTTAACTGCTCAGAACAAAACAATGACATCATAATCAACGACTGACAATGACATCATTATCAACGACTGCAAATATAATCAGAAAAACTCACTTGACAATTTTTAAATGTATGTTTGCTACTATATTTCTTTCAAAAACAAACAATAAAAATCAGCAGAAATGCTTGAGACCCTTGAAAATTTTGACTATCTCCAAATGAAGATGTTGAGGTATCTCAACCAAAAGGGTACGCCAGTACTATGAATAATGATAAAACTTAAACTTAATATTCTTACTTTGCTATCAAATCAGTTTAACAAAATATAGTCATTTATTATATAGTTGTTTTTTTTTATATTACTAGAAAATCTTTCCACACTCATTTATGGAAATTTACTTAACCTAAGGTACATGTGTGTATGCTGTACTATTAACTTTAAGGTCCTTTATACTAACTTTCCAAAATACAAGTCTTAATCTACACTGTTTGTACAAAATTAATGTTCTCAATTTCTTTTCAACCCCCAAACTCCTAACCCCCACCCCAAAAATATCCAAGTGTGACTTTCTGATGATCCTTAGGGGTAACGAATAATGTAAATTTTACAACCTATATTCTCTTTCTTTTTTCAAAGAAATATCTTTATACATATTTTGCGAAGTTACGCTCTAAAGAATAAATAGAAAATACAGATGATTTTGTCATAAATGATATCTAATATATCAATTTATTATTTTTAATTTCAGCATATCACATTTTTTTCTAAAATGAATTTGATTTAATCCCTGTTGTCAAAACAAACAAAGCGTCACAGAATGTAGACGTTTACCTTTATGTTGTCATTAATGAAATTCATAATATGGCAGCCAGAGGATGTCCTACCTAGAAGTTTATTCAAATTTCTTAAAATATACAAATACTAGGGTGTTCTATTTGTGAGTCCTCTGATAAGTATCATTGAGCCATCAGCGCAAACATTCATTGTTTGTTTTGCAACCTGACAACTAAAAAGTACCCACTCCTATTTATACGTAATTGCAAATTAAGTGAAAGATTAAGTTTAACTTAATCAAAACCTTTTGGAATAGGTTTTTCTTTAAAGTAAATTGTACACTAAGTAAGCTCCACTTTTGAATTCTCGCAAATAAAAAGATAAATCAAGAAAACTTTACTCTTTTGAACATTAAGACACACAAAAGGCATAAATATGCATTGATACCATACATAAAATACAACACAATTGAAACTTGAATATGAATTTCTAAGGGATTGATTCTTCGCACAAGTAAACCTACAATGTACAAAAAATACACAATGAACACTACATATAAAAGCTCTTAACTTAAATGAAGTTTTAAAATTTTGAGCACGATAGGTACTTCAAGAAAGTTGGGAAACTTTTATAACTATACCACATGATAAATCAGTTTTTCCACTGTTTTTTCTGTTGCTCTCAGACCTGTTAGGGCTGTCATTCGGCTGTCTTTGTTATCCAAGGCTATGCTGAACTTGAAGCGCACTTTTGATGACCGCTTTACCTAAAAATACTCAAAAAAGATTTACAGCATAGAATTTTAATTGCAAAAGAATGAAACTGTTGAATTTTGCAGTTTAATTTTATGCATTCCTATGCCAATCTAAAAGTCATATCTATTCGAAAACTATATATATTTTTCGAATATTTATACGAATATCAATTGACAAAAATTCTACAGCAAGAGTAAAGATGATTCTGTTTTCAATTTACAGACTATTCTGTTTCTAAATATTCTGCATATTGACATAAGTGAAACTTACTTTAATCATTACTTTTAAATATCTCATATGTTATATAATTACAGATCTTAATTTATAAATGTAGTTGAATCATCAGTACCTGCGTATTGTTCATCCATATGGAGTCGATATGAAATAGCTTAGAAATATCATTGAAATTTACTTGTAGTTATGATTTATAATAATGATAATAATAATAATAAGCGGTAAAAAGCAATTATGACAATCATACCATACATGTTCTTAAACTGTTGATGTATGCTAATAAATCTATTAAACGTGATTATGATAATATATGATTATGCATTTGACTTAAGTACAATAAACGTCAAATTAAGGATTTCAGATGCATGACGAGCTTGAGATTTAGGAATCTTTCAGGTCGTAAACATAGTCCAGGTTGAATTAAACAGCAGGAATATGGCGCCAGACCACTTTGTATTATCTCCAAGTATTAAACATTACCAAATTATAATCAACAGAAAATTAATGCATTGTGATGGCATTCCCGTGGTTAAGAAGCGTTTTTCATACGTTTATTGTAAATTGTGTTTTTTAATTATTTCAGGTGTAAAAGGTGGTATGTATCAAAATTCAGTTATCAAGTTAATATCATATGTAAGGATTACAGAGATGTTATTTATCTCTAATGTTGTAATCTTTTGATGTGTGAAAAGGCATTTGAATCGGGCCTCAATCTATTTCAAGCTATTTGTGTGTTTGTCCTTGTTTAGAGTTATTTTTGTGTGAATATCTATAAATAGAAGTCATTTCATTCATTTAATTAAACAAAGATATCATTCACATTGATTTGATTAAAAACACAGGTAATTTGATTATTTTCTTTGCTATGACCATAGGGTACATATTGTTATCAAGAACTTATTTTGCTTTTTCCATTGAAGAGACCTTTTTCTCTTCAAGCTTTGATGTGTCGACAAAGTTTACATTTACTTTTAGTGAAGCCTGTGTCATTGCAGCGTGTTCGCTGTTGAATGGATTTCCTGCAGTGAATACTCTCTTTTATTCTTTATCATGTGACTCAGCTCTAAAACATTTCCATATTAAGTTAGTATTTCACGCAGCACGATATTTATGACAAAAGTTAATCAGAAAATTGCAAATTGCAAAAGGTTTTGTCCAAGAAAAGCACTTGTATTTGTTTCTACATTTTTACATCAATAAAAAAATGGTATATGCCAGTAAACAAGAAAAGATTATTATGAGATATATCCATCAGACTGTAAGTTAAAAAACATTACTATATTTTACATTTTATATTACTTAATCTAAGGCTTAAGCGTCAAGATTTGTAAAATTGGTATTCAAGAATAAATTTATATTGTGGTTTCAGAACTTCAGCACTTAATGTGTCTATTGGTGTTCTATATTTGGGACTTGGTATGACCCTTTCCCTATTTATCAAAGTCAAGCCTAAATTTGTTCTGACACAACTGGTCAAAACCACTTAGCTTCTGACCCTTCATATCGAAATACAGATGAAATAAACCTTAAATTCTGCAAAAAAACCCATTCTAATTCTATTTTTACCTGTATTTAACAAGCGACGCCCGTATGAACGTATCCTCAGCCTTTCGTTTAAACTAATTAAAAAACAATAAAAAACTAACATTATTCAATCTATAATTGGAACTAATTAAAATTAATACGTGGGTTTCTTTTCATTGGAATAGAGAAGGTATTGACCAATTACTTTAATTTCAATCTTGCGGCTTCATCAATTTAATTTAGATAAAGAAATGGAGACATAGAAATTAATATAGATGGTTAGTTGTTTTGTGCCATTTTAGATTTGTTAAAAAATGATATATAGCAATTTATTAAAACATGTGATAGAAAAGTGATATAATAAACTCTCAAATGCTAAATTTCGGGATATTTTCATTTTGTGTTAAATGGTAGAAATTAAACACACTAAAACACTACCATTTACAAATATCTGATAAAAACATCCACAATCAAAAATCAGAGGTTGTATTTCCATAACAGAGAAGTTGATACGCTGGAAATAACTCTTTAATTAATATTTGTTTTCAGTTATTTTAATGAATCAAGGTAATCGATCCAATTTAGATTAATTTTTTCATTATTTTGTAACCAAAGATGTCAAAAGTTATTCTGAATGTATTTTTAATCTAGATAATACATATCCTTTGCTTTACGGTAGACATAAAATCGTTTTACATTCAGAGCGCACAAAGGAGGTAAAATCGAAACCAAATATTCCTCTAACAGGTGAATAGTGCAATATTGAAAAGGTACTCAATCATATGGCCTATTCAGTGTAAAATATTGTTCCAAAGACTAAATTTGATAAGAGTCAAAAAAGGCCCCATGATTCAACATTCTTAAAAAGTGTTTTAGGTAAATCAAATTGCATTTTCATTTTGTAAAAAAGTTGATATGACAAATTTTTTTCATCTTTGTATCTCATTTTTTTCACGCATTGGTAATATATGACTTAAGAAATGACGATAGTTTTGCAAATCAATTTTAATCGGTCAAAATATGCAATTTTCGTATCTTATTTCAAAGAGCATTACAAAACACAGCTTTGATACAAAATTTTTGTCAGTTATTAGTCTTCGGTGAAATTTGTTGTTGTTGAAAATACTTTATTTTTTTAATCCTATACTCAATGTTTTCTGAGAGGAAAACTGCTCTAAAAAAATTATGATAATAAACAGTGAGGGAAAGGTTCACTTTATGATTTAATATTTTTAAATTATAGGCATTTGGATTCAAATGTAAATTATTTTTTAAAAATCGCATACAGTAAAAATATAATTTTTTTCCCATTTTTAGGGGATCATTGTAGGCCCTCATCATAAAAGGGTTTTTGCAAACGTTCAGCAAATAGCTGTTCAGGTTTTGATTTAAAGAAAGATTTTTAAAAACTGAAAGATAAAACATTCTCAATCCTTTATTAATTTCAATTTTGAATGTCATAATAGTATATATATATATACATGTATCTTCAAAAGCTCTAAAAAATATAAAGTCATATTGTTTAGCAAACGACAAAAGCTAGAAGCAGAGAATGTCTATCTTTTTAAATAAGGAATAATTGATATCTTTTTTTTCATTAAATAGATGACATTTACAAATAATGCCTATTATTGTTAGCTTCATTTCTGTGGTTAATTAAGACATTTGCAGGTGTCATTTGCAAAGGAAAATCTGTTTATAGAAGGTATATATTATATCATGAACAATTTTCATTTGAATTAAATGGGGAATTAGCTCAAGTGGTAGAGCGCTCGCTTAGCATGTGAGAGGTACCGGGATCGATACCCGGATTCTCCAATATCTTTTTAGAGGATAATAAAACATATAAATGGGGTTATTATGTAAAATGTAAAAATTTAATCAAGCACGTGTAAATAGTTGTTGTTATTTAAGGTATGAAGGTCTTTTTATGGGGATATAAATATTTTGTAAAAGTGGATCACGTGAGCAACGCACAAAATATCTTGAAGGATTTTTGGTTGATTTGTTCAAATACTGATCCTTATTCATTTGCCCTATAAATATCAAAGAATAATTCCTTATAATCACCCAATTTTTCGATTGAAAATATTAAAGGCAACTGCGTTAATCAAAAATTTGCAAAATAATTAAAAAAAATCCCGCTGGTACTGTTTAAAACGCCAGTTTTTGGCCATATGCCAAACATCATTTGATACATTAAACATGAATATGGACTTGTTGTTTTATCACGGACAAAGACATAAGAAAAGATCAGCATCTTAGGTTATTCATCTCTTTAAAAATCCATTATTCTCTCAATGTTAAGTAAAAAAAATGATTTACTGAGATCAAACATAAATTTTTATCCCTCACTTTTGATATCAAAGCACACGATTTAAACTACGCTTAAGTATCATGCAAATGTTTTTGATACCGTTTTTAAATGTTGTAAATATGTTTTGCACATGGAAGAGTGCATTGTCATTTTGTTAATAAATAACCATTTTCAATCAGTATGCGTTTAGTTCATCATTTTAAAATAAAAAGCAAATAGAATCATTCAAAGGAAAGGGTTGACAAAAAAAATTAACAAATGCCGCATTTCAATCTCAAGCAAAACCTTTGGAGAATCCATGCATCGATTTTAAATATATGTATCCTATTTAAAAGTGCCTTGCAAGGTTCTCGTCGCAAAGCTAATTTCCTTTCGTCCACACAATGCATTTTACATCAGAAAAAGAATTCAATATTTAATATAAGCACATTATTTTTAAAAAAATTACCCATGAAAAAAAAATGACTTTTAATAAATGATTAACAGGAATATAAGTTTTAAAAAGCTAAAAACAAAAAAAAGCAAGACAATAATTTCATTCTATCTGACATCCCATCTTCTGTAGTTGTCAGTTATACTGGTTACAATGTAGAGTGTACAATGTACTCTACAATGCAAGTCGCTTGACATTGAGTTAAAACAACGGAAACAACAAAAATGTGAAATTGTCCTTGCAATTGGCGATAAGAAAATTAAGACATAGATTTTTTCCCAAAAACGTGACGATGAAAACATTCCTCTCAGCTAACATTCAACCTCATTGATGAGCGGATAACATGTGTAAGAATGTCGCATATGGAATCAAAACAATTTTTTGTCAAAAGTGCCAAAAATAATGAAACGTTTATCTCATGGAGATTTAGTACCTCGGTATTCCACGTGACGTTTTGCTTTCAATTATATAACAATTTTGCAAACGACTAATTCCAAATTTTTAAAATATAGCTGATATAAATAGAAGACATGTTTATGTACATGTTTGTATCATTCATTTTTCATCTATGCAATCTTTTAGCATAATAGCTATCAAAAATAAATGTACATGCATGTTGTAACTGATCTTCAAAAGAAAAAAAATATAAGGGCAAACAATAATACTGAAAGGGTTTAAAGAATTATGTCAAGTCCTCTTCAACTAGAGTCCAAAACTTCAGTAGTGCCTAGATATTTTTCGAACAAAAAAAAACACCCCCAAAGTCATAATTCGTGATTTGAATATTGTACTTAACTAGGTCTTTATGTCTCCAAAATTTTTACGTTTAATATGATTTAAAAATGCATGAACAGGAAATAGTAACTTACATTTCTTCACTCTGGTGACACTGACAACGATTTTCTATTTTCGTAAACAACTTTTTTTTGCAGGTGTCATTTACAAAACGACATCCTTCTGAAGAACAGGTAAAGCTGTATGCAATTATTTATCTGATTTTTACTTGTAATTTAACAATGTGGGGAATTAGCTCAAGTGGTAGAGCGCTCGCTTAGCATGTGAGAGGTACCGGGATCGATACCCGGATTCTCCAAATTTTGGAATTTTGCATACACTTCCTGAATTAATAGTAACAAAAACAGTTAGTGATTTCAGGTACTTTTTAGAATTACTTATAAGGTATTATTTTCTGTTCCTAAACAAGGGAAGATATAAAAATACTTGACTTGATTGTTTTTCATATGATAATGAACATTGCGTAAAAATGCAAATCGTATTTGTCACACTGTGTACAGCTTTAAGGTGGTGTGTGACATCTCCATGTTGTGGCGTACTATTTTTCGAGTGTAATTTAATGAATAGTTTCTTTCCCTAAAACTGCCACCTATCAGCGTAGCACAGTGGGTTATAGTGTTCACTGCGAATCTGATAGTCATGACTTCGAATCCCGCTGGGGATTTTAAAAAAAATTTGCCTCTCCAAAAATTTTTATAACTTATTTTTTTAGCTAAATATAATTGTAAATTTTGAAAGTTCGAAACCGGTGAAAGTGTTTTAATTACTTACATACTTAAATCTACATTATTATCGACAGGTGTCTCGCATTGGTGAATTTTCATTTACATCATGATTTAAAGCTTTTTGTTAACATTGTAGAACTGTTTCTTCCTGACCAACATCTTGAATACGAAATCCACAAAGCTTGATGAAGCTGACAAAGAACTTGAGCAGAGACAGTGCAGAAAAAAATAGATAAAAGTTTGTGTTTATTTCAATTCTTTAAACTTTCCTTCAGTAAATTAGATGATATTCTTTGCTTTTTCCAAACAAACATTATTTTTATAATTAATAAGGGATGCAGTCATTAAAATTGATTTTCTGGGTCTTTCTTGTTTTTGTTCGGTTTTTGGTTTTTTGCGATGCTTTATTTTTTTTATGAGTGAAAATTTATGTCTTAAAATGGTAGAAGGTAATTCATTTACTCCCCATAAGTAATTTTTAATTAAATAACCTACATGATCATAATTCATTTGATTTCAATTTTGATTTAATTAAAACGTAAATAGGAAAACAATAATTGAAATGTTGTCAAGCAAAACGTTGTCCCCTATCAATCTATGTCAATTATGTCTATATTCCAAATCATAGCATTGCTTGTAGTTTACTAAACGGTAACTTACCTGAAAATTGAATCTTCTATATACTATATTTTAAACATGATTTTATAAGGATTTTTTTTTCAGACACAAGTTTTATCACGTCCGACAGTAAACTTCGATTCAAGGCAAAGAAATATTTTAAAATGATTGATGATATTGAGAATTGTAAACGAGATGTGAAATAAAATCAGGAAAAGCCTTTATTAATAATTGTGATGCCTGTGAAATTATGGACTTAACAATAGAAATAAGCACATAAAACTAGACGGAATTCTAGACATTGTTTTAGATTATAGATACTCTGTATTCTTTTCACAAAGAGATTAATCGTTTTATAACAATGTCTCTTTTTGAGTTTAAGAAACACATATTTATCATGGTCATATAATAAAAAAAATGAAGCTCATAGAAATCTAGTAGTCATATTTTGGTGTAGCCGTATGTTATGCTGCAATCGCTTTGTATCACATGGTTCCTCTGTTTTAAAATGAATAAAATAATCAAAATACAATTGTTGTTATCTTATTTCCGAAAGTTATTTCTTTAATTCTTAAAACAATAACAAAAATTTTGAAGCGGAATACAAAGATGATATTTAATTGTTAACAAAGTTAGTCAAATATAAGGACTGTGTTTCTTTTCATCGTCAATGTACTGTTGTCTGTATAGTAACAGTGACAATGTACTGTTGTCTGTATAGTAACAGTGACAATGTACTGTTGTCTGTATAGTAACAGTAGCATTATACTGTTGTCTGTATAGTAACAGTGACAATGTACTGTTGTCTGTATAGTAACAGTAGCATTATACTGTTGTCTGTATAGTAACAGTAGCAATAGTACTGTAGTAAGAGAGTCGATGCACTGCTGTATGTCTAGTAACAGTATTGATGTACTGTTGTCTGTATAGTAACAGTGGCATTATACTGTTGTCGGTCTAATAACAGTGACAATGTACTGTTGTCTGTATAGTAACAGTGACAATGTACTGTTGTCTGTATAGTAACAGTAGCAATGTACTGTTGTCTGTATAGTAACAGTAGCAATGTACTGTTGTCTGTTTAGTCACAGTGACAATGTACTGTTGTCTGTATAGTAACAGTGGCATTATACTGTTGTCGGTCTAATAACAGTGACAATGTACTGTTGTCTGTATAGTAACAGTGACAATGTACTGTTGTTTTTCCAGTAACGGTGGCGATGTACTGTTGTCTATCTAGTAACGGTGGCGATGTACTGTTGTCTCTATAGTGACAGTGACAATGTACTGTTGTTTTTCCAGTAACGGTGGCGATGTACTGTTGTCTGTATAGTAACAGTGGCAATGTACTGTTGTCAGTCTAATAACAGTGACAATGTACTGTTGTCTGCCTAGTAACAGCGGCGATGTACTTTTGTTTGTCTAGTAACAGAAGCAATGTACTGTTGTCTGTTTAGTCACAGTGGCGAAGTACTTTTGTCTGTCTTGTAACAGGGACGATATTCTAATGTCTTTCTAGTTACAGTATCGATGTACTATTGTCTGTTTAGTAACAGTATCGATGTACTGTTGTCTGTCTAGTAACAGTGGCGGTGTACTGTTGTCTGTCTAGTAACAGTGACGATATACTGTTGTCGGTCTAATAACAGTGCCGATGTACTGTTGTCTGTCTAGTAACAGTGGCGATGTACTGTTGTATGTCTAGTAACAGAAGCAATGTACTGTTGCCGGTCTAATAACAGTGGCGATGTACTGTTGTCTGTCTAGTAAAGGTGGCGATGTACTGTTGTCTGTCTAGTAACGGTGGCGATGTACTGTTGTCTGTCTAGTAACAGTGACGATATACTGTTGTATTTCTAGTAGTAATGGCGATGTATTTTTGTCTGTCTAGAAACGTTGGCGATGTACTGTTGTCGGTCTTGTAACAGTATCGATGTACTGTTGTCTGACTAGTATCAGTATGGATGTACTATTGTCTATCTAGAAACGGTGCCGATGTACTGTTGTCTGTCTACTAACAGTATTGATGTACTGTTGTCTGTCTAGGCAGTATTGATGTACTGTTGTCTGTCTAGGCAGTATTGATGTACTGTTGTCTGCCTAGTAACAGCGGCGATTTACTTTTGTCTGTCTAGTAACAAAAGCAATGTACTGTTGTCTGTTTAGTCACAGTGGCGATGTACTTTTGTCTGTCTTGTAACAGTGACGATATTCTAATGTCTTTCTAGTTACAGTATCGATGTACTATTGTCTGTTTAGTAACAGTATCGATGTACTGTTGTCTATCTAGTAACAGTGGCGGTGTACTGTTGTCTGTCTAGTAACAGTGACGATATACTGTTGTCTGTCTAGTTACAGTATCGATGTACTGTTGTCTGTCTAGTAATAACAGTGACGATGTACTGTTGTCCGTCTAGTAACGGATGCGATGTACTGTTGTCTGTCTAGTCACAGTGGCGATATACTGTTGTCTGTTTAGTAACAGTGACGATGTACTGTTGTCTGTCTAGTAACAGTGGCGGTGTACTGTTGTCTGTCTAGTAACAGTGACGATATACTGTTGTTTGTCTAGTTACAGTATCGATGTACTGTTGTCTGTCTAGTAACAGTGACGATGTACTGTTATCCGTCTAGTTACGGATGCGATGTACTGTTGTCTGTCTAGTCACAGTGGCGATATACTGTTGTCTGTTTAGTAACAGTGACGATGTACTGTTGTCTGTCTAGTAACAGTGACGATGTACGGTTGTCTGTCTAGTAACGGAGGCGATGTACTGTTGTCTGTCTAGTAACAGTGGCGATGTACTGTTGGCTGTCTAGTAACAGAAGCAATGTACTGTTTTCTGTCTAGTCACAGTGACGATGTACTTTTGTAGTTTCTAAACGGTGAGATAAAGGATGCTCGAGGACGTAAACGGTGAGATAAAAGGTTACTGTAGGATGTAAAGGGTGAGATCAAAGGATTAATGTAGTTGCTAAACGGCGAGATCAAGGTTGTAAAGATTGGGAGCAAAACGTTATTACAGGATGTAAAAGTTGAGATCAAAGGGTCAATGTAGGATGTAAAAGGTGAGATCAAAGGTTATTGTAAGTAGTAAAGGGTGCGATCAAAGGCTCAATGTAGTTTCTAAAGGGTGAGATCAAGGTTGTAAAGGTTGCTGGAGGATATGAGTGAGATCAAAAGGTTATTGTAGGATGTAAAGGGTAAGATCAAAAGGTTATTGTAGGATGTTAAGGGGGAGATCAAAAGGTTATTGTAGGATGTAAAGGGGGAGATTAAAAAGGTTATTGTAGGATGTAAAGGGTGAAATCAAAGGGCTACTGTAGGATGTGAAAGGTCGTTCAAAGGGTCACTGTAGTATAAAAAGTCAGTGAAGGATGTTACAGGTGAAATCAAATGGTCAATGGAGTTAAGTTTCCAAAGGACGAGATCAAAGCTCGGTGATGTAAAGGGTGAGATCAAACAGTTATTGAAGGATGTAAAGGGTGAGAACAAAGGGTCACTGTAGAATATAAAGTCACTGTTATGTTTTCAAAAAAGGTGGGGTTAAATGATTGTTATAGAATATAAATGGTAAAATCAAAGGGTCACTGTACAATGTAGGGGTGAAATAGTCAGTGTAAAATATACTGAAATAACTTAAAATAGATCTCAGGATATGGATTTTTAAAAAACGTTTTCCGCATTTTGTAAAAGACATCTAAAAAAGAAGCAACAAAGAACGACTTCCTACACGTGACTCATCTACTGTTATGCTTCTTATGCTACACATGTCCCAACTACACGCGATCAATCTAATGCTACACGCGATCCATCTAATGCTACACGTAAAAAATCATATACTTCACGGGACTAATCTAATTCTACATCTAACTTATATAATGCTACATTAACAAACTAATGCTACATTACTATCTAAAGCTTTACAACCCATGTTATCCTAAACGTAAGCTCTCTTATGCTATCACGTGACCCTGATTTTTGGGGAACTAAAAGATTCTTTGATAAAACTTCACACGATGAAACAAAAAAATTCAAAATCAAGTAATGCTAGTCAAAGTGGTATTCAAACTAAAAATTATTATCTGCTAGTTTAGAATTTATTTTGCAGATACGTATGAAATCAAGCAAGCTATGCTTTTGGATAGTTTTACACATTATCATGCGGTCACTGTACTTTTTAAATCCTAGTTTATGATATTGCACTTGGGAGTGCATTGACTGGTACTGAGTCATCAAAAGAGCATAAAATGTTGCAGACTGCGGGCTTAATATCGCAATGAAAGTCAAACGTGAGGGATCATGGTAATAATGGAACCGTTTTTACTATTTTTAAGATATGCATTAAAATTATTTCTGAGGTTTTTTTTTAAAACTCAGCTGTGCATTCGAATGGCTGTTTTATATCTTGATATATTCAATACCTTTTAATTAGGGATAAGTCATTCAATAAAAACAAAAATGTATAGGAAGCTCACATTGTAAATCATAACCCTGCCGTATATTTACTTTATGTGATAAACTAGGTTGGGTCGCAGCTTATTTTCGTAGATCTCGCCATAAAAATAATATTGCACGAGACACTTCAATTTCGTTTTCCTCATGAATAAGTAACCGGTTTTTCTTGAAAACTGAAATCATTATGTTTACCTGTTTAATTTCATGGAGGTGGTCACCAATGACGTAAATTTGACTTTTGAGGCATATTCAAAACAATCACTAAAAGGTAGATGTTGAAAACTGGTAATTTGTTTTCATATTTAGACCTTTTGGTTCGTCGTTTCCACCCATCAAAACTTTCTTTTTGCATAACAAAAACTATATATTACTTATATAATAAATGCCCTTTACAATATAAATGAAAAGGATTTCAAAAGTTATGTTTTTAAAAACATTTTGAGTTTGAAAAAATTAATATTTTGAGTTGCCGTTGCAAGAAAAAACAACGAAATTCCTTTCCTAAAACTGTACGATAAAGAAATTTTAATTATTTCTGAAGAAATATGAAGTATCTACATGGCAAGTAGCAAATTATAGAGTTGGTCTTTGTTCCTGACTCCGTGATTATTCAACAGTACAACATAAACTTTGTACTGAAACCAAAATACCTTGAATATTTCATGAGAGATCGGTGTGATTTTTCTCCTTGTGACACACTGTGCTACAGTAGATACATTGTATTTTCCGGGTTTGTGTTTCCTGTTTACACGTAACCAAAAAGAATTGCGAAAATTGAAATATTACTATATCTTATAAGGGTTCTCTGTGCTTTGTCGTTGTACTTGGATTTGGAGTCGTATTCTCCAAATTATGCATTCAGAGTTGTCAACAAAAGCCTGCTGATCGTGATGTCAACGATCCTACAGGTTAAGGTAAAAAATTAAAACTTACGCAAGATCTTGCATTTATTCATTAGGATTGTGAACAGTCATACATAATATTAAAGTTGCAATGCTATTGAGTTTTTCTTCAATGTTCCATTTTAGATTTAAGCTTACAACCAAATTTTCTAGATCTTTCTTGCAACTTAACAACGTCAGCAAAACAGTCAATTTTCAGTACAGCCGTTCACATCTATAAGATACTAACTAGCGTTTGATAAATAACGTATAATTTTAAAGAGCTGGTTTACAAATGGTTTATGTAGCCTGTGTGATTTTCTGACTGGAAAAAATTACAGTCTAGTTTTTTTTTTAAATTTCAAACAAGGATTGGGTGAAATAGAATTTTCCAGAAATTGACAGTCAAAACTTAATATGACACGGACGTAAAGTTGTTAACACAATCTGTCCATGGATTACACTTAATGTATAAGGTTTACTTTTAATCTGTAGTTGTATTAAAATGTAAGTAATTTAAAAAATCTAGTATATACATATTTATTTGCATAACCTAAACCAAAGTTGTCGGATCCAAAGTAACTGTCCGGTGATTAACACGCCCTACACTTTCACCCATGACATTACTTAGTCAACCCGCGATCTTGGTTACCCCGTTCTGGAAAATTCTATAAACCAACATTTAAGAAACGAATTGGCTCTTTTTTTAATTCAACATTATTCAACATTTGTCATGCGCGGATTCCGACCCCCATCTCCCCCTAGAAAATGAAAATTTATATAAATTTACATAGTAAAATTGTCTTTTACTAATTAACAATTTTTAATTGTCAATGAGTCCATGACTACCATAATATCCCCCCCCCCCTTGCACGGATTAGGAAATTCATGAAGTTTGGAATATTTTTCCTAGGTATGATTATTTTTCGCAGGTATAGATATTCTACATTACCCCCTCCTCACCCCCTCCCCCCAAAAAAAACGGATTAGGAATTTCATGATTTTGGGTATCAGGCTTTATTTTTTGCTTGTCAAGATTTTTTATGATTAGTGTAGCCCCTCTCCCCCCCCCCCCCCCCCCGGAAAAAATTTCTGGATCCGCGCATATTTGTCATATTTTGCTTTCTTCTTATACCCTAAATAAGTTCCCTGTTAATATATTCATTCTTTACATAATCATTCAATTTTATTTCAAAGCAGGTATATGTATATATTTTGACTCCACTGACTTGCAATCGCCAAGGAATGTCCACCACCTTACTCTCATTTTTGCTGTTTTGGGCTGGTTTTTCGAAAATGAAAGTAGGGATTTTTAATTCGCGATCATTTCTCAATAATAACTAATCAGGTAAGATTAAATTATAATTTACAGACATCAATTCATACTTAATGAAATACTAACGGTTACTCTGTTGCAGGCATTTTGTAGTTTATTGGGAAAATGTCTGAATTTATAAGTTTAGATACGTAAAGAGTGAGTAATACATATATTTAGTACTCATTGCTGATAAATGTATCAAGATGTATCTTATTATTCAATACTTAAAGACATTATAAATGGTAGTGAAAAAAAGTGGGATGGCGAAGACAAATTACATGTATATGGAATCTGTTCTTAACACCGCAAGGCAGTAGGAGTATGAAATCTTATTTCTGTTCTGTTAAAATGGTGGGTTATATCTCAAAATTCCCATCTCCTTCATGAGGACTAATTATCCATAGGAATTTTTTAAAAGTTGAATAAGCTTGTAACGCGTATGTTATATATATGATGGTAATTGCCCAGGAAAACTGTTTTAGATATGTTCTTATCAATGATAATGATTAAGCTAACGTTTGCAATTTGAATTATACTCATTGAAGGAAATCGTTAGTGAAATTATGTACATAAAACGTAAGAAGCGTGAGGCATCTTTGGACGTTTCCGCGGTCTCTCTTCAACAACGCACTCGGCGAACATATTCAGAGTGAATGGTAATTTCCCTTTCTAATTTGACAAACTAATGATAAAATCTATGTGCGGTCAATGTCATTAATACAAACATTTTAACTACATAAATTAATTGTTCTGTATTAATAGGTTAAATAACGTACTAATTATAATTTATATATCAACTTTTCTAATGTCCTCGTAAATTTTGTAGGAAACTTGGTCGGCGGTCAACTCTCTCTCTCTCTCTCTCTCTCTCTCTCTCTCTCTCTCACACACACACACACACACACATTAACTTGATAGTCGATAAGTGTATACAAGAACATCGTTCTTTTCATTTTACCAGATGCATTTACATAAAATACAGGTATTCACACCAAATTTTATCTACACCGAACTGCAGTTAAAAATTAAACATATTTTCTTTTATCAACTGTTGATTAAATTAATTCAATAAATGATGCTGAAATTCTTAGATGCTGATTTGTTTTATACCTTTATAGTTTGTTGTTGAGTAATTCGTGATTGATTTTCACTGTTTCTAAATAACATTAAAAACAACTGACTTCACAGACTGCAGGCAATCATTCTGCGGTCATTGCAGAAAAGAAGTTACATAAGATTTAGATTTGTTTGTTTATTTGGGGGAGCTAGGGGTGGCTTACTTGTTTTTGTTTTATTAGTTTTTTGTGTTTGTTTGTTTTGGGGGTTTTATGGGGGAGGGGTGGTGGCGGTGGTGTAAAATTGAGTAACCTTACTTTTATTTAAAGGGACTGAGACACGATTTGACTTAAAAAATTTCATTTTTTTTTTCTATTTTTCATGTTTAAAATGATAAATACAGAAGTTTGTAATGCTATGTCAAAAATTAAAAGTTAAATATCAAGTTATAAGCAAGATACAGAGTTCATAATTCTTTGTTTTGTAAACAAAGCTCGAACATTGTTATTTTTTACATATGCGTTGTATTGGTGTAAGTTTCAATCAAATGTATCTTTCTTTTGTTGATAATAGTATTTATGAAGATATTGAGTTAATCTGAATTGTTTCTTACATGTCATTTTGTCTAAGAAATGGTAACTCTCTACATTACATTTTTGTAAACAACTATAAGACTCGAGCTTTGTTTACATAACAATCAATTCTTACCTCTGTACCTCGCTTGTAACTTGGCTTCAACATGCAGTATTTTGGTCAATCATTTAAAATGCACCAGTAAACCATTTTATACATAAAAAATAAAAATAAAATATTTGATCCCAAATATTGTCCAAGTCCCCTTAAAAGTATATCGTATTATTTATCAGAATGTTTACAGAGTGAAAATTTGGTAGACATATCCACTAAGTCAAGTTATTAAACTAGCCTATTGTGTAAACCAACCTTGTTACTTTGCGAATTAATACAATTTGGTTTTAAATATATGAAATAATATTTACTGGATGAAATATATAAAAATGCAGTGGTTTGTTTTTTTTTTAAAAATAATTCTTTTTGTTCGACTTTGAAATATGTTTTGAAACTTTTTTCCGCAGTTGAATATATTAAATGAAATATACAACACAGACATCCATTTCTTTTAAATAAACAACGCACATTAATATCAATTAAACAACGTTTTCTCAAGTGTGATGCTGAATTTTTCTTATATTCAGAACCTGTTATTAACTTATCAAAGTCTACCGTCATTGGTCCGAATATATTTATCACCTTCCTCCTTATAGATAATAAATGTCTACAAATCGTGAGGTTTCCAATGAAGTTGTGGTCAAACAGTTAACCTTGCCATAAAGAGCTAGCCTCTTGTTTATTTTAAAGTCTAGGTAAACCAAAGTATAATTGAGTCTCTTCACATGTTTACATTTTTATGCTCTTAATTACACCTTCTTTAAGTGTTGAAAGTTCAATAAACCCTAGCTTGGTGTTTTTAAACGAAATAGGTGTTTAATATTTGAGTACATGTATAATTTGAACATAATGGGTATTTTAGCCAAAAATTTTTTTTATTTAATTCTTTTCGTTCAAACAAATTTTAAATAAAGAAACTAATATTCCTATAATCCATACATTGTTTTTGACTTTTATATATTAACGTTTTTATAACCCCCCCCCAGTAAATCCTTAAATGAAATAAGAAAATCATTACAGTTTGAGCCAACCTCAACAAAGAAGTGTTCTAATAGTATTTCTTGGCATGATACGTATAATGCATCACAGATATGTACTTGTATCAATGATAATTCGTCACTTTGAAAAATAAATAGTACACAATGAAAACACCTTTACAAAAAGGTGTTCGCTAAGTGTTTCTTGTGTGGTCATTTAGGCGCGTGTCCTTTACACGTAACCCTGTTTCTAATGGTGCCATTTACAAGTCCAGATCATGTTAAGCATGCCATTACCTCGTGTAGGTAATCTATTAGCATGATGGGCAAGGCGGGTTTTTTGTGCATGTTCATGTAACACAAACACTACAGAAATATTATACCAGGAAAGTTCTAGAAAACTTTGACAAAGGAATGACACTTTGGATATACCTTAACAGGGTTATTTTATGATGCTCTTTCTAATTATCAAAACGTTGGTTTTCAAAAAGCATTGTCTCCTGATTGGTAATTTTTTCCCGAAATGTTACATAATTTCCTTACATATTATTTTATTAATAACGTATATAATTTATAATGTTTGTGTTTTTAAAGTTAAAAAGGAAACACTAATGTTCTTAAAATCAAGTATATTACCTTTTTAAATATCTAACAAACATCCACACTATTATTTCAAAAATTATATAATAAGTTCATTCATTCCTCTTTTAAAAAGTTTTAATAACAGCACAATTATGCGTTATCGAAAATCGTGGGCTTGAGAATCCGTGTATCGATCCCGGTACCTTTCACATGCTAAGTGGGCGCTCTACCACTTGAGATTCTCTTTGAAAAATTGGCATTGTCAGGAAAAGTATTAGCGTTGAATAAGGTACAGAATTTTGGTGATAGTGTCGTCCGTAATTTTTCTTTTCATATTAAACCACAAAGTATTTTGTTTATATTGGCGCCTGGCCTCTGGCTTCTAATAGTAGTTTCCATGTAAAGAAATCGAGTCAAAACCTACAGGCACAGCAGTTTCTACAGAATGTACTTTATTTTACGCCATTTTCATTTTCCGACATCGCCAACTCTTTGATGCGGGAATGTAAAACTTGATTAACCATTGTATTTTATTTGGCGGAAACGGTAAAAAAAAAAAGACTGACAGACATGATCTTGTGTGTGGTGATTGATATCGACGTCAACAACATCATATTATGGGCTGGGTTTAGGCAGAAGTTGTATAATATTCATTTTGACATTTTTCACAAGCAACAAATGTTTAAAACAATATTCCCAATAATTTGGAATGCTAACAGCGCTGATTTGACCTTATGACATACCATATGCTCGGTGACCAGCACTTATCTGCTAGCAGTCTAAACGTTCAAATTTTGTGACAGTCGATGATAAATGTCAATGCATAACAATCACTAAAATTAATTATTAAATATACTTGAACGTGTGTATTTGGTGTCTATACCAAATCAAAATTCATTTAATCACATGATGGCAAGATGTTTAATGACAACATCGGAAGACAAAATTAATTAAGAACATATTTTGAATGTCTTGGTGTTTTTCGTTAAATTCATTCGCGATTAGTTCTTAATATTTGGTTTGGTTGATAATTATGACTGACGATAACATGCAAATTAGAAGTACAGGTTACAACGCCCCTGTTTGGGCGCAAAAGACAACAAAAAGAGTAAAAATCTATTTTTTTTTTCAAATAATAAAAATAACATGCATTTTTACAAATGCATGTAATGATTCACTTCAATTTTCCCATCGAACTCAAAAGACATAAAATGTATATAATGAATAACATAAAGATAATAATTATCAATATACAATCATTCAAGGTTTATTTTTTTTTAACCAAAAAAAAAAAGTTATAGCGTAGGAAGCAAATAAATATTTCATGGTTTGTAGTTATTTACACACAATTAAATTATGCATTGAGTGCCATTCTTAGTTTCAAAAAGCAAATTGTTCTACGACAGCCGAGTTAAAAGATAGTATTTATGCATGCTTGTTATATTACACATTGAAGAAAAATTCTCGCTTCGACCATAAAGAAAAGAAGAAAAAAAATAGCTGGACAATAAATTACTTTCACGAAAGGTATGCGCTTATATATACCATAATCTACCTTTCCGCAACAATAAAAATAACTTTGCATAGAAATTACTCTAAAATACGCTGTAAAAAAGTTGTAAAATTTTCAAAATAGTAAGTATACCATGTAGCCCCTTCACCATTCAAAAGACTATAATAATTAATTTTTATAATCATAATAATTGTGGTAAATTACAATGAATACTTGTTAGTAGAAACTACAAGGCAATATTTATAGGATATATAAATATTATCATGTAACAAGAATGTAGATGTACTCACAGAGAGAGAGAGAGAGAGAGAGAGAGAGAGAGAGAGAGAGAGAGAGAGAGAGAGAGAGAGTTTTTAAATCATAAGATCATAATAATTATGGGTGATATTGCTTACATGTTACATAATCTAAATAAAAGCTATTGAACCTTTCAATTAATTTAATATAGTTTTATAGACATATTGTTCGTGTTTAGTGTCACAAATATTGTTCTCTATGGTCAGTAAAGAGCTTTAAAATAGAGTTTACAAAAGGCGATATTTGGTTTTCTTATCTAAAAATAAGCCAGGACGAGAAATTTTTATGCAAATTTTAATAATTTTGAAATTATCAAACAACGCCCTAAAAGTATCGCACGTGCATGCCTTACTAACGCTTCATTGTTTTCTCCTACACCGTCACCTACTTTTTTCTGTATTTCTATAAAAGGGTAATAATACTTATTTCGGTGTGTTTTCCTAATTGCTGAGAATAATTCATAAAGTTGATGAAACGATAACCACAGTAATAATTGCAATCGTTAACGGTGCTATTTTAATTCCTTCTGTATTCATCGACTCGTCGAGGTATATATAAAGCCCCGCTCTCCTTTCCCTGTTCAGTTGTCATTTGCCCACGGTCGACGGTGATGGACCTACAGCACTTAAGATATGTCAGTTGAGTTTGTCATCAAACCGCACGCTCTGAACAAAGGACCCATCTACTTTTGATTATTTCTGCATAAATTTGTGAACAAACACCTGCGTTTCAGTGAAAGATTCAAGGAAATCAAAAGTGTTGTGAGCGCATCATAGGATGCTCATTTTCTAATCACCTGAAAAAGGAGACATTTTAAACTTTTAATACAACATAGGGAAAATGAAGTTGTCAAGACGTATTTTTCAGTTTGTTGTGTTGGTCTCTGTTTTGGGGTGGACTTTCGCTGCTTCGCCTTCTACCTGTTACAAATGCAAACATGGAGACACTTGTAAACCGCCTAAATGTGTGTGCTGTGGAAAAGACATGCCTCTTGAAAAATCCAAAACACCCCAGATGGTTTTTTTTACTTTCGATGATGCTGTAAATACCTATGTGGCCAGCTTTTATAGAAAACTTTTTGACGCCAACCGTAGAAATCCAAACGGTTGCCCGATATCAATGACTTTATTTATTTCGCATGCGAACACAGTGTATTCATTGGTAAGAGAATTTTATCAAAAAGGATTCGAAATTGCCTCTCATAGTGTTACCCACAGTCATCCAAGTATGGATACTTTCAAAACCGAAGCGGGAAAGCAAAAAGAAAACTTGGCTAAAAAAGCCCGGATTCCAAAGTCTGAGATCCAGGGGTGGAGAAGCCCGTTTTTAGAGCCAATGGGAGATGCACAACCAAATATCCTACAGGAGTTGGGATATGAATATGACGCTACGCTAACCATTAGCAGACGAAAACAATCGGAACATGCCCCTCTACCATTCACGCTTGACTATGGATGGCCATATGACTGTAAAATCAACCCATGTCCAAAATCAGTGCACCGAGGGTTCTGGGAAGTTCCGGTCGTTTCCGTTACCGACTATCTTGGAGAATACGACTGCGTGTATGTAGATGGTTGTAACAATCCCCCGCCTGACGAGGAATCAGCTTACAACTTCCTGTGGGAAAACTTCAACAGTTACTACAAGACAAACAGGGCACCTTTCGGAATTAACATGCATGCCGCATGGTTTTATGTTCCTGAAAGGTTAAATGCAATGGATAGGTTTATTCAGGATTTATTAAAGCTGGACGACGTATACATTGTCTCTGTAAAGCAAGTTATTGCTTGGTTAAAATCTCCAACTCCATTGGAGGAGCTTAAAGACTTCCAACCATGGTCTTGTGCAAATCCTCGTGATAGAGATGCCCCAAAATTGCACGCAAAGGGGTATTTTGCCAATGATGAACCCAAGCGTAACATGGTAAGAGCTCCAAGCGTACCAAGACCGGAAATCGCCCATAATGTTCATGGTGCGCACACTCATGAACAGATAGTTCATAGTGTGCACACTCATGAACAGACACACAGAAGGACAAATGCCCATTCCTCATTTCAGCCACGCGATTCGCATCCTCTACAAAGATCACACAATGTTCACCATTCGGCGAATAGACATTCAAATACAGCTCAGGCACATCAGTCGTTAGGAAACTCCTACATATATCAACGAATGCTTCGTAGAAAGGCATTAAGAGAAAAGAGCAGAACGACAACAACAACAACATTGCCTCCACCTCCAGTTCGTCAAAATCATGCAGATTTAAGCTTGTCGATACCAACCCCACCAAAACAACTGATACAACAAACCAAGCCAAGACAGCACCTGAACGCTTCGCCCATATACACATGGCAGTCTTTTCTCACAAATGTGGTGAACAATGAGCCCATGCAACAGAAGGCGGCAACAAAGCCAGATCAAGGAACTCCTCTTGGCTTGATCAACAGGTCCTCGCACTCTCATAATTCACATTACGCGCACGGTCCTTTGGAAAGACACCACCAAACTCCGCCAAAGGTCCACGTCCCTCAGCTGGCGGGTAGCAACAATCAAGAGAGGCACCAACACAAATCTAGGGCATATAACTACGTGGAGACAACAACACAACAACCTTATTTTTCATTTGTTCAATCGAACTCCAACTCAATCGTTCCTAAAGTGGAAAAAAGTAATCCCGTATCACCTGTGACAACTACAATTTCTCCAAGATCTAGAGATACAACGAGCAGTTTAAGATTTGAAGGCCAGTTGGGTGATGAGAATAGGAATGAAAATTCCCCTTTTATATCATCTGTAAGGGAATGGATTGAAACACAAAAGAAACAAGCTAATGCAGGTTCTGGTCAAAGACAAAGCAATGTTTTATTTCAGTCAGCTGGATTTCGATCCCTCAACACCGAGCAAACAACACAGAGAAGTAATGTTGATCAAGACACAACCATGGGACCATCTACAACTCCAACCAGTCCACAGACGGTGATGGAGAGTCCTTGTAAACAAGGAGTAAATTGTAAACTCCCCGAGTGCTTCTGCAAAACTACCAAATACCCAACATCCATGAACCCGAAGGATATACCGCAAATTGTATACATTACAATTGATGGACCTATCAACTTCCTCACCTACTCAAAGATGAAGACCTTGTTCAAAGAGAACAGACAAAATCCCAATGGATGCCGAATCGGGGCCACCTTCTTTGCCAATGGAAGAGGAACCAGTTATCGCTTGGCCAACATATTGAACAATGATGGTATTGAAATTGGAATGAACGGACAACAAACGACCCCTTATGAGTCCTCTGAGGGACTTCAAGCGGATATAAATCAGCAATCCGATTACCTACGCACCTACGCCGGTATATCTGAAGAAAACATCCAAGGATGGAGATCACCTCAACTTTCTGAAGAAATGAATTCCAACATCAATATCTTACGTAATAAAACCTTATATGATTCATCACTCGTTTTGAAAAACCAAACCGGTTTGAATGAGGATAAACCATGGCCTTTCACGTTAGACTTTTTGAATTGTGAACGAGAAAATTGTTCTTCAAAAACAAGCGCTGGAATTTGGGAAGTTCCTATTATTCCAATGAAAGCACAGAGTGACGAGTCATGTGCATATGCAGATAAATGCAGAGGTCCAAAGACAACACAGGAAACCGTTGATTACTTGATGAAAAACTTTAATTCTTACTACGAAAGAAACAGGGCACCATTTGGCATTCATATATCACGTGATTGGTTTTACTGGTATAACAACAGAAATTTTGCAGGACTTTCAGACTTCATAGACAAATTATTACAAAAGAAAGACGTTTACATTGTACCAGTGTCCAAATTATTACAGTGGGTAAAAAATCCAATTTCCTTATCGTCCGTTAAGTCATTTGCATCTTGGAGTTGTTAGAAAGTTATTTCCTGGTGTGAATGGGTTGTGTATTTGATTATTTTAATTTATTAAGTTTTGCATGCTGTTGTGATTTTAAAATAAAAGTTGAAAACCCTTTACCTTTGATTTATGACTCTGTCTCACTTAGGGAAAGGCGACCTGAGCTGACCCATACTCTATGATTTGTGGATCTTAAAATAGATTTTGGTTTTTAAATTAATACTTTTTGACACGTAAGGCGGAAAAACGAAGGTTGAACGTCAAAGTTGCATAATCAGCCATCCAAGTTTAAGTTTCTGTATCCATTAAAAGATGATCAGGTTATTATAAAAATAATTTACAAGCGATTTTGAGAGCAAGTGCAAGCGAGTTATAAAATGAAATAATCAAATAAAACCACATCTCAAAGAGTTTGAGGGAGGAAATCATTTTTGTTCATAATTGTTTTACTCTGTCACTGTTCTTTACGTTTCTATTCTAGAATAATAAAAAAAAACCTTCATGCTCAACTGTCAACAAATTTTAATTGTCAATTTTATGTACTCAATAACAATTGAAAACTGTTATTAGGAAAAATCATTGACTAAAGATGAGACTTTTGTCGTCTAATTAATCAAACATTTTGTTATGTTTGCGGTCTGTTTACCACTCGTTTTCATGACTTCCTGGAAAGTTAATAAGTAAGCTTATTAATATTTAAACACATTTTGTGTTAAAACCTAGCCATCCACTCCCGCACAGGAACATTGATGTCACACCAAGTCTTCAAACGTCATTTAAAATTGTTATTCGGGCAATCAGCGAAAGCCCCGTTTTGTTCTAATCTTAAATGTAAAAATTACAATTTTCACGTGCAGGATTTTATACATAATTGTGTTTTGCATACTCATTTCCAATTATGCAAACTTAGTTACATTACAGACGATTTTTTTTCTGCAGAATATTTGCGCAGTGAGTCATTTGCAGTGAGGTGTTCCTTTGCTAGTAGAAGTATTTTGTCAATAACAGCCATGTTATTTTTCTTTGTATATGAATTGATAAACAATATTTAGTAGACAGCCCCTACATCTCCGACTGCAAAATCGTGAGCAGCACTGAAACATACATAACTAGGATGTGAGTGTTCGCGTCTCTGTTTGTTCATAGTGCTACCTATGGCGTCTTTCTGTCACATAAGACATGAAATTAACACTTTCATGCGACCCTTTTTTATCCCTGTGTCATAAATTTCCATTTTTGTCTGTTTCATGCAGAAAGAAAAGTAAAGAAAGCGCGGAGTTTGACCAGAACAGTCGTTTTAGTCACAATTAAAACACATTCTTTGCCGTTAGAATAAGAATTAATCTGCTATACAATAATAAAGGTTATATATCGTAATATACTTATCATTTATCAAATTATTCCGAGAAAATAGAAACCTGCATTTCATAAAATTAAAATTTTAGATATTTGCAGTTTAATGATTTTAAATGTAAATATATTCTTCTTTTTACGGCTTCATAATAAAGTCAAGTCTTAATGAGAGAATCATCAAGTTTGGCAGCAATTAAATCTAGCAGAGAAGAGAAGTGACAAAAATAATTATCCCCGAATAGATAGGTATATAAGTCATTTCAGACTCTTCCTGAAATGTGTAGTTATACAGTGTATTTTCCATAAATGACAGCATACTATTCATTCTTTACATCAGGAAAGATTTAAACTTTTCAAACTTAGATTGCTACAAGTCCTTAAAGATTTTGTTGTTTTTTTTAGGTAAAATGTGTTAAGTTAGTTGCTCTTTTTACAAATTCTTGATTTTGATAGAAAATTTATGTATTTAAAATGTTGTTTAAACTTTGAAATACATTTGTGTATTTGTATCATAAAATATTAATTATCTAGATAGATTTAGATGGATACAGAAATGATCATATGGGCTGTTTTCTGCGAGGCTAACAATCCTAATTCACTTTTTATTTATTATTAGTTATGAAATAAAACTTTCAGTCATTTCTTCGGAAGAAAAAAGTTTCAATAAAGGAAAACACTGCCATATAAATACATAGTAAAACTAACTAAATTTACTTACCTTATATAATAACATCAAACATTGCAATTATTTTTAAGTTATAATTAGATACAGAACTTGGTTAACTTTAAACTGAATGTTTATACACACAAAACACATGATTACGAAACAAATGTTTTTGATTTACAAATATGTGTATCCGTGTTAGGCAAATCTTGCAACACCATGTTCTATTTGCAGACGATTCTTGTGTTTATGACACTCGAGAAAAATACACAGATGTCAATTGCATCAACAGATTTTTTGCCAGTGCTGACAGGTTGAATTTGTTTTTCTTCTCTGACACAGATCTCGGACCAAGTACGAGATGAAACCCGACAAAATAAAGTCAACAGTCACTTGGGTCAATCAGGTCAGAATTATCTGTTTTTGTATGAAAAGTAGGTCATAAGTTTTCTCCAGATTTATGTTTTTACCATATTTTTTTTTATATGTTTATATTGTTTGACATGTCGTCAAGATATTTTACGTCGTTTATGATTTGGCTGGTGGCCTTCAGTGGGGTTTTTTAACATTCTATGGCACCCACTGACATTCACTGATGGGGAGGAGACTTTGTTTGACAAGCAATCTCTTAGTTTAATGCCCTTACCTTTTGCATGTATGATTAACATCGTCTGTCAAAGGTTTATGAACTGTGTTTCTTTTAACTAAAAAAAATCCTTCGCCATAACGAGTTTCGAAGAAATCTATTGCCAGATATTCCGAACAACTGACATTTAATAGAAATGGTGAAATGGAGGCAAAGAAATGACGAATTTGATCCGAAATTAAACTCTTTTGGCAAGGGTGTGAATTCTATTAACTTGCAGGGTTATATCCAAAGAATTTCAAGGGAAATTTATGAAATCCTAAATTTTGTCCACGATATAAATGGTCAAATGCCGTGAAAAAAAATTAAACCATTTATATTTTTTGACATAACAAATTACGTTACAAGGTTTGTGGTTTTTAAATTCTACAGCAATTAATTTTAAACAACGGTAAAAGAATTGCTTATTTTATCTGAAATGAAATAGGTTACTATTTCAAGACTAGCATGAACGTTCTTCGTCTTACATTTTGTTTAAAATGCTAAAAAGGGGTGCTTTGCTGAAAATGAATGAAAACTTACTTTATTACTTATATTATGATGTTAAAGAACAGTCGGAAACATGACTACATCACAATGTGTGGCTTCTTTAAATTTTGAAATCAAGCATTGACACGATGTTACAAAACAGGGGAACTAAAAAATCAGACACATTAGGTAAGCACATGTTCAAATTAATTAAAAACGTGGCTCCTGCGTCCACACTAATTAAACAAAACGATGCATAAGAAGTTATAATTTATAACCTTGTATCTCTGTGTTCACCTTACAAATTTTCTTATGAATCACCTAAACCTGTTTTGCAGTAAAGCAATTTTGCCTTGGCCAAAGTCTCATTGAATCAAATAGAATTTTCTCAAATAGACACTATTGATGTTGCACAACCCGTTTACATGCTAGGAGCGGGAAAATAAATAAGTTAACAACTGTTTAAATTTTAAATGGATTAAAAATACCAGAGTCATTAAATGTCATTCATTTGTTTTATTTTTCTTCGTGTGCATATTTAACAAAAGGTAGAGTTACTGGTTTCTGTGGTGTATGTTAAAGAAAAGGTTAAAATGACTAATTTGTTGACACAGTAATAATGTGTTTACTGCATGAACGATTTTTAAAAAAACCCAAAAACCAGTATAATTATTTAATACGTCATTTAAATTTTATGCACCAAACTTATCTACATTTTATGATTTTGTTACATAATAAAGCATAACTATTTATTCCAATTTGACTGCAAAACAATTTTATTTTTATAACAATGACGCAATCATAATGTGATCCATAAAGATGTAGATATTTCAGAGGTATGTTCGCTTGACCTTTCATTTCATAAACAATTTGTCATGTTACCGGGGCATTGCACTAATCTGATTAAAATAAATATCTGAGTTCAAATTTTTTCAGTTATTTAGTCCAAACAATACCAAAGATTTGACGTGAATATTGGGAAAATATCTGGTGCAACTCTGTTGAGAAACTCGGTTGAAATGATACAATCTTTGATTTATTTTTGATGATATATTCTCTTTATATATCCATATTAGAATTTGTTTCTGTATAAGAAAGTAATGTTTATAGGATGTAAAAGCTGTTTGTTGTTCTGCATGGCGAAAATGCACGCTCTGCAAAAACTATTTGAAGCCTACTGGTTTTTCATTTTGCGCGCCTCACATACTGTTTATAATAGTACATGTATGTAATGCTAAAGTTGAAATAAATAATGATATAATAAATCATGTCAATATTTGTTTCTGTCTATTGACTACTCTGGTTGAATTTAGGAATATTTTGAGGATGTGAATTTGGATTATTGAAGTGTAGATTTCAAATCATCATATAATAAATATACAGCAAGGGTAATTATGCTAATGCTCCTTTTGCAAATATCTAAAATTTGATCACGATATGAGGGGAAAACATTAGATTTATTTTCATACATCTTGATCCACATAAAGCTCAGACATAAATCTAATATATAGTCTTTAAACAAAGACTAAATGGGTTAACACGTGACAAAACATATATAAATTTCTATAAATGGGCTCAAGTAAAGTAAAATCAAAACGGAATCCTACATTGAAGTAGAATGAGTTCAAACGAAGGGAAACTACAAAAGTCCTTTTGATAATAAGAAGAAAAATGGCGATCCTTTCCGGGGTGACATCTGTAGACAACACACTTCTTGCATCATGTATGTTAACTTATGGCGATGTAGTGCATGAAAGACGCAAACTGTTCATCTTGTGTGGTACAGAGATGAATGGAGAAGCATCCAGATATAACAAATAAATGTACTGTCAGTGGGTCACTCAGGCCGGTCATGCATTTCTGCTTTCATATCATACGAGGGAAGGGGGATACTTTCAATATGAAATGAATTTCAATTATGGTTTCAGATCAAAATCAGATCTTTGTTTAAATGGTATTTCCTAATATGTGTTCTATGTTATTGTTATTCGTTTGTTTGTGTTTCGGTGTTTATTTTGCAAGTAATTTTACACTTATGATACAAGCAAGTTATTTGTAAAAAAAAAACCAAAAAACAGAAAGAACAGTATACCAGCTGTTCATTGAGGAAAAATTGGAACTTGGAAATGTTTCTCTTCACATGAGAATTTTTTTTTCTCTGACAAAAGACTATGTATTGGCGAATACACACCGGCCCACTGTATCCACGAGCAAAGTAGTCTGATTATAAGTGACCAAAATTACTAGTATGTGTAACAGAAACACTGTACATGTATATAGCGATTTTTTAAATAATCAAATCATTGAACAACTTAAGCAACTTCAATGATATTTATATTAGATGAGAATGATGTGAAATCATGATCAGTTAAATAAATACAGTATCAAAAATGAAATGCCTAAGATGAAAATTGTATAAACAAAAACACAACTTGTAATATAACCATGCTATATCTTGTTTTATGTGTAGCTTAGAATTAAATTTGACATGCAGCAATCAGCTTTAGTTAGTAAAGTCTGTGATTGACCAGTTTTACCTCAATCACACAATATGCAGACAATAAAGTACTGTTTCATATTGATTTATATGATCGTCTGATTATTCACCATAAGCCAACAAAACGTACAATGTCTTTTACACAATGTATTTTTCTATCTATAAATAATACGTTTCTTGTTGAGAATGATTTATCTGACATAATATTTTAATTGTACTTGAACTGTACCCATTGTTGTTTACAAAACCACTGATCAGTTTAACAAGATCGATGAGATAATCGCAAATAAACCACAAATAACACATAAAAAACGATAGAGAAGTTTTATCATAAAAAACATCAATGGCCCAAAATGGGTTAAATTCGTACATTTGTAAATTAGTGTTCGTCAGATTTTTTTTTTGGGGGGGGGGGGGGTATTTTTCCATTAAATTCTGTTGTTGACATAGTTTAATTTAAGGAGTTTGATAACATGCGTTTTAAAAAGAACGAAAAACCGATAGATGAAGCATGCACTTTACACAGATTGCGAAAGTCAATTAATTTTTCTAGAATTCATTTCATTAAGTTCCATTTACAGAACAAGTAAATTCATAAAAATAAACTGCATATGTGTTTTAGGTGAAAGTTAGGAACAAGATTATTACAAAAAAGAAAAATACTGTCTAAGTGTGCGCAAACACAATTAACATCTGAGATATTATATGAAAACATCTGTCTACTTTTCTACAAACGGGACATATGCTCCTAATGCGCATCATATTTTGCTCTAATAGTTATGCACTAAAACTGTGAAAGCTATATATTTAATATTTTGGTATATCTTATCAATAACACACACTAAGAAAACTAACTCTTTCTTTAATATATTTTAGCTGTCCTCCATATGTTGTCTAATTTTTTTAAGTGCCATTTTAAGGCAATTTGTAATTCAAGAGGAAAATTTACATTTGTGTCAATAATTTATTATATTAATATATCTTATCAATGAACAAACTAAGAAAACTAACTCTTTCTTTCGTATGTTCTAGTCTTCCTCCATATGTTGTCAAATCCTTTAAAGTGCCATTTTATCGCAATTCGTATTTCACGAGGAAAATTATACATTTTTCATAACTGTTTATATTTTCACGCATCTCTTGTTGTTACAAAATGTGCCCACTTTGGTAATTTTTTAGAGACCTGTGTATCTTTGTTGTTAGATTTTAGAGGTTTGAATATACGGTATATCTTTTTCCTAATCCTCTTGGCATCTCTGTACAAGGTTGCAGCATCGAGGCAGATGACGCCTCCAATGATGGCGACAATGACTACTACACCAATGGAACCGATGCCAACGGCGGAAGCTCTGTTGTCACTGATGGTCCAATCTTCTTGTGGTGCTCTGCTCTTAACCGACAAAGTTGTTGTGAGGAAAGACAAGTTTCTGGAAGAAGCATTCAGTAACCGATTTAACCAGTGCCTTCTATTGGCCAGCAATGGGTCACAATTAATGGCATCGGACTTCTGGTTCTTATCATGGTATTCCTTGGAGAAATTACTGCTATGCATTGGTGTGCTTTTGGACCTACTTGGTTTATTAGAGGATACTGTTATTTTCGGTACACCTGTTGTTTGCAATAAAGATGTTTGTTGTTTGTGCATTGTCGTTTTCTGATTCATTGAGACTTTACTTTGTTTTGTTGGGATAGTTGGAGATAGTATATTTAAGATTTTACTTTCCGTCATAAAAGTGCCGACTCTTCTAAATGAACTTTTTTGTCTGGTTGTTGAAGCCATATAGTTTGTTATAGCCTGCCTATTACTGTCTGTAGTCGATGGTTGTTCTGTTGTTTTTCCAGTGCTTAACATTGTTGTGGTAAGCATATCTTTCGAGGCAAACACTGTTGTTGAAACTTTATTCAACTTCACTGGTGTTTCTACTGCTTGTACTGGTAAAACCGTTGATGATGCCATTTTTGGTAAAATTTCCGAGTTTTGTATCTCGGACAAAGTTGTATGAAGTGCTGATGTTGACATCGGTTTTGATATGTTTCGTTTAAGGTGTTTTGTGTTCACGATTGATACAGTTGAAGTATGTAGGATAAACTCTTTAGCTTTTTCGATTGTAGTTGTTTCTTCCGATTTTTGTAAACTTGTTCGGATCCTTTGTGGATTTCGTATCATAACAAAAGTTGATGATAGCGTAGGATTTGGGAATGCTGCAGTAGATCCAGCATCAACCTCGACACTTTGGTGGCGAATTGTCGAAGTAATATGTTCTTTTAACACCTTTTTTTCTCCTTCATTGGACAGTTTTTTGTTTCTTGACAGGGTTCCAGCATTCTCAGATTTTACAAGTTTATTTCTCTCGAACGGCATCAATGTAGGTACACCTAAACTCTGATTTATTTTATCATCGAAAGACTTTCGAGCAGTTTTTCTATTTTTGTCAACTTTAACGTACAAGGAAGTGTTTTGTAAAGTTTTTAAGTTTGTTGAAGAATCTTTCACAGTACCTCTCTGTCTATTTTGTTCCAATTTGTTGAACACGTTATTGTCCGCTGGGAGCAGTGGAGGTCTATTTTTATTTGTCAGGGAAGGCCTGTCTATATTGGGGATGTTTGGTTTATTGGTTATCGGGGGTGGTAAAGGAAGTCGAAGCCAGAATGGTTGATTTGCAATTGGAGTTTGCTTTTCAATGGCGACGGTCGTAGTCTGCAGGTAACTTGGAGTGGGTTTTAGAGATGGGTGGAACGATGGCCAATTTATATATTTACTCTTTTTCTGCGCAAAATCACTTGAAGCCAAGTCTGACGCAAACCGACGATGTTTCCTCGGATTATTCAAGAAATTATTAAACTCAATGGCGGGGAGACACTGGGGATCCGTTGATTGGTGAGTGCATCCTCGTCTGTCGGCCCGACTCGTTGAGAGGCCAACCACACAAACAAGCACTTAAATTAAAAAATAATTCTCTTATAATAGAAACCCTGCAAAAATAAGGTTTTTTTAAAGTTGTAAAGATAATAAGTTATGAACCATGTGAAAGTAAAAGAGTTAAAATACATATAATATATTTTACAAGATTATATAAGATAATACTTTTAATAGAAGTTACTTAAGTATATATTACATACAACTCATAAAAAATCCTATTATAGAAGTTATGAAGTTTATAAAATTTATACCTATACACTTTTTATTGAAATAATTATTCAAGTACTTTTGTTCTACAGGGGTTATCTCTCTTATACCTGGATGTCAATCAAACAAAATTGACTCATCGGGATGACGGCAAGACATTTTTGTCTTGATGATGTAATGTTTACATTCATGTATAATTATTCTAGAAAGATAATATTTGAAATTAGATTGATTTTATTTATAAATAACACCTGTGATTTATCACTTTTAAAAAAATGTACACAATCATAAGTATTATACATTGATTTTAAATCAAAGTAATGGATTCTTTCTTTCTTTATTCCATTTAATCAAACGATTCTGATAATTACCCCATTAAAATCAAGCTTATTGATACCATATGATAATTATTTGATTATCCTTTGTTACTTGGGACATATTATTCTTATATTGTAATAATAAAATTACACGTCGTATTTTAAGGGGACCTAGACACGACAAATCAAGACTTGATTGAAATTTATACAAATACGACACATAAAACTCGAACTTTGTTTACATAAGAAAAAGAATAAATTATTCCAAACTCTGTATCTTGCTTGTAACTCGATTTTTGACTTTCAAATTTTGACGAAGTATTTTAAACACCCATAATAATTATTCCAGATATTAAAAATGGAAATATAAAATTTGAAATATCGATATGTTAGCTTAAATCGTGCGTAAGTCCCTTTAACTACTTTCAAAAAATGATTTGTACCAATTTAAAACAAGAATAGAATTCCAGGGTCCCCCGCCGGTCAAGCAGTATACTAGTATCGAGTCTATCGACCAAGGCTGATTTAGGAACTTGACCAAGGTATTAGTGGTATAAACATTTGGTTTAAATTTAATGAAAATCCGTAAAAATTTGTAGGCATGAGCGCGCTTACAAGGTCAATTTTTGGAAAAAAAAATGGAGTCATTATTGTGGTCAAAGTCCCATAACTCCAACAAAAAGTATCGACCAATGCTGATTTTCGAACTTGACCAAAGTATTAGTGGTATAAACATTTGGTATAAATTTAATAAAAATCTGTCAAAATGTGTAGGCATGAGAGCGCTTACAAGGTCAATTTTTGGATAAAACTGAGTCATTATTGTGGTCAAAGTCCCATAAAGCCAACAAAAAGTATCGACTAACGCTGATTTTCGAACTTGACCAAGGTAATAGCGGTATAAACATTTGGTATAAATTTAATGAAAATCCGTCAAAATTTGTAGGCATGAGAGCGCTTACAAGGTCAATTTTTGGATAAAACGGAGTCATGATTGTGGTCAAAGTCCCATAACGCCATCAAAAAGTATCGACTAATGCTGATTTTCAAACTTGACCAAGGTAATAGTGGTATAAACATTTGGTATAAATTTAATGAAAATCTGTCAAAATTTGTAGGTATGAGAGCGCTTACAAAGTCAATTTTTGGATAAAACGGAGTCATTATTGTAGTCAAAGTCCCATTACTCAAACAAAAAGTATCGACCAATGCTGATTTTCGAACTTGAACAAGGTAATAGTGCTATAAACATTTGGTATAAATTTAATGAAAATCCGTCAAAATTTGTAGGCATGAGAGCGCTTCCAAAAAAGTGTGACGGACGGACGCACGGACACACGGACGCACGGACCCACGGATACACGGACCCACGGACACACGGACCCACGGACGGACGGACGCCCGGCATTTCTATGTCCCCGCTCCGCGTTGCGGCGGGGGACAATAAAGCTATCCAAATCACAAGCCATCGTTTAAGAAAATGCAAAACATATTCAAGACGCCACCGTGGAAATCAAAGTAAAGTAGAAAATCCTCATCATTTTAAATGGAAATAATAGTTGTTTCTAAAAAGTGTATATGTAATTTACCATAGAAAACTCGATTTATACTGAAACGGCTACGTACTCGTAACAGTTATTAAACATACATACTATATTATATTTGCTTGATCCAACAACAAAAGGGCTGTAATTAGGCTATTTATCTTGTTTTTTAACATAACTTGTGCGATAGTCAGAACAATCTATTGCTTCACAACAAATGCCCCGTAAACCAAGGTGAATAAAAGATTACTGTTAGTACTGGGAAAAAATCTGGAATGTGTCGAGTAAAAAAAAATTCTTAGAAAATATTAATTTTTTTTACTTTTACTTCCTTTCTTTCCCCATGCATTAGTCCACAGAGCCAGTTTCGCTCGCCGACGTCTTATAGAAATCAATAACTTAATTTTGTTTTAAAAATCTTAAAATGTAAATGTCTAGATTTTCCAGAACCACAAGAATTATTTATAGGTTCGAAATAGTCAGAGTACGCGTGCATTTTTTCCATGCAGATTTGCCTCCCGGATTTTGAGCATGCGTATCACCATTAAAAATGATTAAGGAAGGAAGCTAGCAATATAAGCGTAACACTGTCCGATATTTCAGTTAAATTTACCACAATTTAAACACAGACAATTGACGTTTTAGTTTGTATATATGTAGTTTATTGTGCGAAACCATTTATTAATATCTTTTTAATAAAGTTTAAAACAAGACTGTGACGTTGTTAACAAGATATACGTGTGTTATTGTAAGAATTTTAATTTTGACGCGCAACTTGATTGGCTATAACAAGTTAATTCACATCTAAAGTATGCCTAGGTCACATTTTGACGCACGTTACACAATAGATTTATTAATGCCTTTAACGTGATACAATAATGACACAGTTTGTCGTTATTCATGACATCACACCTTTCTTCTGTTTCCATTCATTCTATCGAAAACTAGATCAAAAAGAATAAATTTAATAGCATTCTTTGAGGATATTTTATGTAGGGATACAATTTTATACCGGACACTTTATTATTTCTAAGATACATTAGCGTGAGGCATACGATAGGTATATTATGTCACAGATGCTTATAATGTTCCATTATAAAATGGTTAAATTTTTTTCCACAAGAAATCCATAATTCAAAGTATCTATATTTATTGTTTAACCCAAACTTTTACTCATTATTGTGTTGTTATGTAAAACCATGTTCAGGGGCAGCGCCTGCAAAACAGGCATACCTTAATCCATCTTGTTTTGCAAACACTCTTATCAAATTTTCTACCATCAGTAAGCGTGGATGATGAAGGCATAAAAACTAAAGCAAATTTCACAAAATCAAAGTTTCTCCGTAAATTAAATTGAAATCTCTTGTTACTTGAGAATCCTTAGCTTGCCGTTGCAATATTGAGATGAACTTTTCTCTAAATACATGTAGATGCTTAAAAATAAACAAAAATGTCAAAGTCAATATGGAGAGCTATAATTGTTATTATACGGCTTCGTTTTGTAAATCACAAGAACTAAACTTTAACGGTGGTCGATTTGGGATATAAGTTATCCTTAGCATGCTCAGTTTTTTTTAAAAATAATGTTTTGTTTTTTTTCTTTGCCTTTTACTTGATTTTCAATTAATATTTTATGAAGAAATTATTTATGAATAAAATCATAATTCAAATGTTAACCAAAAATTTAAAAAAAAAAAATTGAAAAGGTTCCTATTAAGACACTACCCAAAACTCAATTGGAAATGATTTACTAGTATGCAAAAAAAAAATCAAAATTGGTGCTGCGAAGAAGGCCACAAAAATTCACGAAAAAGATTGAAATTTTGATATTAAACTTGCAAAAAGGTGATGATCTATTCTGGGATATGATTTGCAATGGTTTGCCACGAAGTCCTATTTGGTCTTGCAGTTTTGTGGTTTCAATATGTCACAGTCTAAAAGGAATAGGGATGATAACGATTCCAAAGATCACTTTAGGATTCTTATAAAAATATCAGTAAATGATTGATGAATGAAAAGATGCATCAATTAAATTATCGAGTTTTAATTCATATTATTTTTTTAATTGCAAACCTTGAGGTATTTGATTTACTTGAAATAAACCAAAAGTTTTATCAATGAAACCACATAAACTGTTTTTTCGGTATTTTAATCATTGAACAGAAGAATTTCTTAACATATGACTGTACAGAATCAGTTAATTCGAAATGAAACGCGGGATGAAATCATATCAATTTGTTTGTTTTAAAGTTATACCTCGGTCGCAGTGTTTAAAAAACAGTTGGATTCAAACAGTCAACGTTCTGTGGTCATCATAAGGAATACACAAACGACATGTTGCAACTGTTTCCTCTATAGACGATTTGCAAAACAAGTGATTCTAAAAACTGATGTCTCACTCTCCAAAACCATGCTAAAGATTTTTCGTTGATACAGTTCAACGCTAATCAGAGGTCAAACATTTATCAATTATTCCTTAAAGGACGAAACAGTCCTTACATCAAAATTACAAGTTCAACGTGTTTATTAGGTATCAGAGTTCAATTTTTTTTCGCTTGTATTCAGCAAAGAATTTACAGGCTTTCTTCTCTGATTAGAAAATGCAATAAAGTAAAAAGTGAAATTTAAGAGGCGATTCCTTATTTCAAAGATAGTTGATTTATTCGAATAAGAAAAGATTCTCAACATATAAATCATCTAATTGACTTTCTGAAGGTCACTTGAGATTTTATGAAGTATAAATTCAGAATATATCGAAGTATCACACCCAAACTTAAAATTAGCAGACACTTTACCACATGACATGTATATGAATTATCAATCAATGCTGTGTTTAGAACTATTCTGCCACTACATTATACAAGTGATTCAGCAATCTTTGAGGATAAAATTTTTGGATAATGATGTAGCATCTCTGAAAAGTAATTGATGGATGTCAATTACAAAAGGGGAATTGATTTCAAAATTCTGGAGTCAAAGCCGTGTTTGTTTCAAGCGCAAGATTATGGCAGGGGTTTGGATCTCTTTGGTTCTGAAGATAAATATAGATAAATTAAACTTGAACATTTTATCCCTTAATCATGGTAATATTTACATGTGTGGATTGTTTTAATAGCATTGAAAGAAATACGCAATAAAACTTGTGAGGATCCAATTATTGGATTACATTGAATGCCAAATTTTATGTTAATTTATATTTCTCAATTAAAATGTATAAAAAAAAGATATGCTTTCACACGGACTGCATATTATTTCAATCTTCATTATTAAAATTTCTAACATTCGATTATATTTGCTACCATTTGCTATATATGTTTAAATGCTATATTTTTAAGATGGAACTTTCTTAACGTTTGCTTATGAATGTTGTTATTGCATTATCTAATATATTTGGCTAAGATCCATGGTTGATGGATACATTTTACAGGTTCTTAACAATTTAATTTTGTTTTTAAAATGATCTATACCAAGAGAATATTAAGTCAAGATTTGAACAATCGAATTTTGATCAGATACCATTTTTATAAATGTGTTACAGACGATCGTTTGATGAATTGATAATTTTGAGATAGATTCCATGTAGCGCTTTTGTCAAATCAGTGCTACATGTAACATCAAACAAACAAAGAATGCATTTAAATTATGATGGTCATCTTTATCAGCAATTTGAAACAGCATTTTTTACACCAACATTTAACCAGAACGGTAAATCTTATGCCGTCCAAAAAAACCCCATACTTTGTAGTTAAAAAAACCCAAATTCATGCAATTTTGTTTTTATTTTATAAGAATAATTTATAAATTTAAAACATTCACACTTTATTAAAAAATAAAAGATTTTTTTTTTTACTAAATCTGTCAAATGATCTTGATACCCGCTATTGTGATTTTCTAATCTTACCTGCAATAAAACCACATCTCGTTATAGCCATTTCAAGCTAGAAAATAATACCATAATCTCAAATAGAAGGTTTGGATGGGATTTGCATTGCAAGGGTATTCAGTTCTATTCGTGTGATTTAGGATTTGCCAAAGGCGGGAAAACATTTTCTGCATCTATTTGAATAAATCCCAAAGGCAATCGATCGTACAATACCCAACTATTTGTGCAACGAAGAAGGAAATAAACAAATCAAATTGTTTATAGTAGTGAATATTTTCGTATGTTCATAGATCTTGCTGATACTTTCTTATATTCTATATGTTTATTTATAAGATGAATACTGTCATAATTTGGGAGTTGCTATGATGATGCTGAAGGATTTATTATAGGTTTTGCTTATTTGCTTTTTGGTTATATGATTTGCTTCGATTTTTTGTTTTCATCTGAATACATTATATTTTACGAACTTGCGCTAGAAAAAATTACGCTTCACCTGGGATAAATGACAGTTGAAGGTCTTTTTATTGAAACTTTGACAGATAATTTATTTGCGGATCAAGGTTGCTAAATACATTGTATGTTTCTTATGTTATTGGTATGTATTTATAAATGTTGATTACTAATTGACGTAATTCTTTCACTTAAATATTTTTTTACACATTTCAAACACCTGCAGTTTTCAAAGATAAGAATGATCTTTAAGTAGTGCAGCTCTTGATAAAATTAGAAAGGTGAGAGAGAAGACAAGATAATATGTTTTTTAATCACATTTGCATCCATTAAAATGTTATGAAACAACCCAAAACATCAAGTGGTGTACATTGCTTTGTAGTTTTATTATGAATGATACTATATTTTACTGGACTTTAACCTTTAATTTATTTTTAAATTCATATCCATCACTTACCATATAATTTATTTATGGAATTCTTCATCATTCTGCATGTATAAGTAAAGAGGACGTACTGATTTAAGGAGAATGTGCTGGGATCTGAATCCCAAAAAGAATTAATACCAAGGTGCTAATGTACCTATCAGAAATAATCAAGACTTTGCCATCGGTAGAGAAAATTCTTAGAAAGAGAAGAGCTATAAATACATGGGAGAGCAAAACTTCCGTAAAAACTGTTTCCTTCTTAAATAAAAATATATATCACCCACGACGAAGTTTGTTCAGTTCGTCACATTAAGACGTAATGCCTTTGATCTATGTTTTCTCTAAACAGGGAGTTTAAATGTTTTACAAAAGCTTGTGGAATTAAACTCTGTTCGTGCTGCGCCAACTTGTATATAGGGGCAAACGGGCGTCAATGCAACCGGAAAAATCCCCTGATGTAAATGAGAAACTGACAGCCTCAAATATTTATTTACGCAGATTTCTCCTGCACTATTTATCGGGCGATGTCTGGTCATCATTAATAATTCATCTTGGTTCACTTAATACAATTTGGTTATTGTGAACAGAATCCATATTTTCCGGAAAATGTTTTTTTTCCTCATATAAATTTCTTGTTATAAATGATATTTATATATGCGTTGAATAAATATATATATTTATCTATATATTTACTTAAAATGTATCTCAACTTGTAACAAAAAAAAACCAAAAAACTTTTATTTAGAGAAAAAAGAAACGTAAACCCGTTTAAATCGTTTTATAAATTCCCTATCATTAAGCTTTTGCAGATAAATCAGCAGATTAAGAGGCCCTCCTCATCAATCGCTTATATTAAGATTTTCTATTAAGATGCATTAAACGAGATGTTGATCCTCTGAAGATAGACAAAGTATTAGTGAAAAAATGTGAAATGAATAGTGAAATCAACACCCATAGGTCACTTACTTAGCTTTGACATTAAGTAGACGTTTACTCAGAATGCAAAATATTTAACTTCTGGTAATGAATGTTCATCTATTGTATGTTTTACACCTTTGATAATAGGGGGGAAATATGAAAGAAAAGTAGGTCAACTACCTAATTAAAACTCTGTGGCCATTGATTATTTTCTAAAAGTTGAAAGATATTAAGTACCATTTATAATTTGCCCAGTTTTAAATTGATTTTTAAGAATATCTCAAAAAATAAAATGTAACATTTATTTACGCAAGAATGCCCATAAATTGAAAATCTATGAATTTTTACCTGATCAGGCCCCGCCGTCACCAACTTTCCTCAAGTCATTACTCGGCCTCAAGTCTGAGTTTTTACCTCAAATTCATGCACATTTCCTTTAAGGTATTGAGTTGGGGACTGAGCTGAGGGATTTAAAAATTTTGGTGACGGCGGGGCCAGACTTTAACAACGGTAATTATGACGTCATAAACAGTGTATTTACCCCTAATTTGTTTTGACGAGGATGGGTCTAATTTGTTCTGCCCTAGATTTTTGAATGAAATATTTTTTACATGAGTTTATATAATTATTATTTTAAAATGAAAAAATATGACATTTACCACCCCGTTTGTTTAAGGGGTCATCTCAAAGTTTGTTAATTTTTAACATAGGGCCCTATGGGATTTTGCTTGAATTGTATCAATTTTGCACCTTATTTTTAAACTTCTGCCCTAGAGATTTTTTTTTCTGTTTTACATATTAAAATTATTGCTGAAAGGCATTAAATGGTCAAATAAAAAAACCTTTTACCTCCTGGTTTGTTCCATGGGTCTTATCAAAGTTGTTTTTTGTATGCCCAATTTCCCAGAATTGTCAGATAATGGCTATTTTTTTATTTGACAAAAGCGGAAATGATGATCGTTATAGTAATTTAAAAACATTCAGAAATTTTTAAGTTATAAATGAATATATCACATCACATATTAAGGGTCATTAATTTAAAATACATGGTTACTATCTTGAAATATATGAATTAAGCTATATTTAAGCAGGTTAAGAAAACGTGACAGAGGGCTAGGCTTGCTGAACCCTCCTCATGTTTTCGACCCGAGTCCAAATATAGCTTATACTTCGAGACATTTATGCTTATTTCACAATATAATATCAATTTTACCCATCGAACGAGCTATTTTCAACAAATTTCGCTGAATATCTGCAGTTGAAACTATCACGCCATGGCGTCAACCAAGCAAAAAGATGACGTCATAATACAAATGAAACGCTGCGCGAAAGCGTGCATACTCAATCTGTACTTGGCCTCATTAAAACTAAGCAGACGACAGCAATATTTTAATGGTTGTTTGAATAGAGAACTATGATCGCAGCCGTCTCTCACGATGATATTAACATAATAACTTTTTTCATTTGATACCACAAAAAATATATTGGTTTTGTTCTGGGCGACGGCTGCGGACAAATTTTTCTCTTCCAAAAACTAATTGGAAATGGACTGTTTTTCATTATTTTTTACTACATCTTAGAAATATAAAAAGTTTTGAAGTCATTTTCCTTTTGTGAAAACATAATAAAGGTGTATACCTTGGTACTTTATATCTTAAAAATCTAAATATATGAAACACCAATTCCTTTTTTCATTGTTTTTTTATAACCTCCTGTAAAGGATGCCTGATCTTTATTAAGAATACTTTTTCACTTAAGAATACTTTTTGACAAGTGCTTTTTAAATTATCTTAGAGCAGTGGTCCTGAAAGAGAATTGTTTGAAATTTACAGACAGACGGATGGACAGACAGACCGACAGATAGGAAGAGATCAATACAAAGAAAGCTCCCTTGAATTTTTCGCTCATATGAGCTAAAATATATAAAGTGAGCTAACCTCAGTTCTTGCAGTTATTCTTTGATATGATTTAAATGTACAAACTTTGTTGAATGCACCTTGTTTCTAAACAAAGGTAGGTGTATGGATGTATAGCAAGTTTTGATTATTGAGGAATTTATTTTCATTGTGTAATCATGAGAGATGCTTGGCGGTAACAAATGGTTTACCGCCAATGCCTAATGACCTTCAAAACCACTGGCATGTATCTTTCCCGAATATGATTCGTAAGTTTGATGTAGTATCTTCTGCTTTAGGTCAAACGGTGGATGTTTGGAATATCAAATACGATATGAAATACCATATTTTAAAATTATGGTGATTTAATGATGAATGTTGAGAGATATTTCATTGGATTACATTACAGCATATGAAACCTTTACTGCTTCGAAATTTCTCATTCTTGTAATTTATTTTAAGCATAAACAAATAGTTCCTAGCGGTATTCACATTTATTTTAGGTCTGAAAGTGAAATTTTATTTCAGCTTTCAAAGCGTATACAAAAACTTTGTTTACATGACAGAGAATTGTGAGCTCTGTACTTCGCTTATAACATGACAAATGCCACTCAAATTTTGTTTGTTTGTTAGAAATGCCTTACTAAAGCATTGTAAATATAAATCAAAGTTCTGAAGTACTGACGGGAGTCGATTTTATCGATTATTATTTATTTTAGAATCAACGAAAATGGACCCCTCATCCGAGCATACCCCGGATGTGATGGATGAGGGACATTCTTGGAGTACAGCCGGAGGCTGAGGAGTATCAATAGTATATTTCTTTACCAATTACATGCGGGCTTGCTATTCAAAGAATTTAATACCCCATGTGACCTCACTAGTATAAATAACCACCGCCATGCTTAAATCGCTCATAATTTAAAGCAAATCTATTGTCAATGCATAAGTATCAAAATAGGCGGGGAAAATAAATTCATGTACTAATCCATGTCATTCTCACATGGGTGGGAAAGTTGATACTCCTCAGCCTCCGGCTGTACTCCAAGAATGTCCCTCATCCATCACATCCGGGGTATGCTTGGATGAGGGGTCAATTCTTTTCATACAGCCTTCGGCATATCGGAGCATCAATAGCATGTTTAAAGAATTAACAATAAATTGAATCAAATTGTTTATTAGGAAAAATCACATCAATCACAATTTAATACACCATTCATGAAAGAGTTGGACTCATTATTATTATCAACGTCTCTGAAGTAAAATCTCTAAAAAGTAAAGTTCTTTGATGGGGACCAGTCTCCAGTGCTCAAAATGTTCGATAAAGAGAGATGCAGAGGCGGATGCTCCACGAATTGAATGTGCATTAAAAATATTAATGTCTATTCCTGCACTTTCCTTTACACATTTAATCCACCTAGCTACAGTACTTGTGGAAATTTCATTAACGGTCTTAAAGGAGACGAGAAGTTGATCACACTTGCGATTTTTAATTGTACGTTTGATATATTCCTGTATAGTACGCACAGCACAAATTTTCTAATCCTTGAATCTTTCAAGAGAAACAGAAAAAGACTTTCCTGGTCTAGATGTCTTAAGTAATGATGAAAAAAAAAAACTCTATCTGAACTAAGAGTCATGTTCTTGATATTCAAGTTTACGAGAGTTTGTGCTCTAGCTGCTGTTGATAAAGCTAAAAGTGTACATAACTTCCAGGTAAGATGCTTCATGTCTAATGAATTCAAAGGAAAAAGAGATATCAAATATTTAGGAACTTTACTCACATCCCATGTAAATTTATATCTTGGCAGGCTAGGTCTTAAGTTAAACAAACCTTTCATAAATTTAGTAAGCAAAGGTGAATTTTTATTCCAACTTTGCTCTAATAATGATAGAGTTTAAGTAACAGCTACTTTGTGAGTATTAATACATGAGTAAGACTTTCCATCTTTGAATAACAAAAACAAGTAAGACATCAAATCTTTTTCAGATGTTTCATAAACACTTTTGTTTCGTTTATAACACCAAAAAATAAATTTCCGCCATGCAAGGTCATACAATGTATTGTTTTTGTGTTGATCCTCTCCCAATCGCAACTTCTCGGGCCTTTCCGGCAAGCTCGGAAAAACACCTCGAATGTATTTACATTACCGGATGTTAGAATTTTATACAAAATGGAGTCGCTTCCCATTAAAATAAGTATCGGCTAGACAACCTTATAAGTTGTTTCTGTGTTATATTTAAGGGTATATCATTTACTTTAATGAAGTCTAGCTTACATCTCAACAGATCGTAAAATGTGTTGTGTTTATATCAAGTTTTATATAAAGGGGGGTTGTCATGGACGCCTAGGTAATACGTTCGAGGTGTTTTTCCGAGCTTGCCGGAAAGGCCCGAGAAGTTGCGATTGGATCCTCTCCATGAAGACACTATGGCAAGCTTAACATTTTTTGAAAATCCTTTATCCTGCAAGGTTTTTTCAAGAGAAAACTGCAGGGCTAGAGTAATTTCCTTGTTCAAAAGGTGGTGTCTTTTTCCTTCTGTCATCAGATCTGAATGTCTTGGCAGTCTAACTGGAATAGAAACAATCATTGATAGTAAAAGGGGAAACCAAGTTTGGGATCGCCTGACAGGAGAAACAACAATTGCTTTTTCTACCCTATCTTCCCTAATTTTATTACAAATTCTACCTAATAAATGAAAAGGAGGAAAAATATAGGGCATCAATCCTGTCCAATGAAAAGTAAATGAATCAATTTTCCATGTACTGGGACTTAATCACCAAGACACATATTTCTGAATTTTATAATTTTCATCCGATGCAAAAAGATCAACATCTGGACAAAAAAAAACCTGTTTGGTAATTCTATGGAAAATTTCTGATTTTAAACTCCATTCACAGGATGTAGAAGTTTCCCTAGAATAATAATCTGCCACCAGATTTAATTTCCCAGGAAGATACTGACATGTTATCCATATATTCCTTGTACAACACCATTTCCAAATATCTTTTGCTAAAGAATCCATATCTTTTGACACAATTCCACCCATATAATTTACATAAGAGATGGCTGTTTTATTGTCACACTTTATGCCTACATGAACATTGGTTTTCTCATCCATTAAGTATTGTATTGCAAAAACTATGGCCAATAATTCCAAGTAACTGATATGGAACTTTTTCTCATGTTCTGACCAATTTCTGCTGAAGTGACCTGGTAAAAAAACCTGCACCCATTCCAATACAAGGCATCAGATTCTATCCAAAAATCTATGGGCAGTAAACAAATAGGTTTACCATTTTTTATTTCAATAATCTCTATCCACCAAACGATTTCCTCTTTACTTTGATCTGATAAATTTATATTCCCATCATAATTATCATCATTTTCATACAGTGCCCTAACTTTGTCCCTTTCTAAAGATCTGTAATAAAGGGGTCCAATTGAAATTGCATTGAATGCATGTACAATGAGTCCAATGAAAGCTGCCACCTCTCTTATACTAATACAGTCTTCCTGCAATAAACTTTCAGCAGCATTTTTTATTTTATCTATTTTGTGTCTTGGTAAAAATACCTTAAATTTCTTTGAGTCAATTATCAACCCAAAAAAGTCAATTATTTGAGTTGGTATTGTCACTATTTTCTCAAAGTTATTATAAAAACCTAATGAATGTAAAGTATATATAATCAGTTGAGTATTCTTCATACATAAGACCAGACTTTGGTTAATAATGAAAGAATCATCCAGATAATAAGAACATCGCATGCCAGTAGATCTCAAATAAGCATAAACAGGTTTAAAAATCTTTTTAAAAATTCTGGGTACTGAAGACAATCCAAATGGTAAAACCGTAAAATAATAAATCCTTCCATTCCATTGAAAACTCAAATATCTCTGAAATTGCAATTGCAATTGGAACACTAAAATAAGCATCTTTTAAATCAACACTACAGCAAAAATCTCCCTTTTGTAAAATGCTCAAAATTTGATTCACATTTTCTTGCTTAAATTTCTCATATGAAACAAATTCTTTAAGACTTTTCAAATTTATCATAGGTCTAAGCTTTCCGTTTTTCTTAGGAACAACAAATATATTAAAAATAAATAATTCATCACGGTCATCTATTTCTCTTATTGCACCTTTTCTTAACAGTTTGTTAATTTCATCATTAACAACCATAATTTCCTGATCATTAAAAGAAATTTGAGATGGCTTTTTTAATTGGTAAGGTCTTTCATCGAACAAAATTTCATAACCTTGGATTGTCTTCAGAACCTATGGATCATTAACGATCTTTTTCCATTGAGATACGTGATATTTAATTTGCCCAACACTTACCGTGTTTGTCTCATTTAGTATTTCTCTCGTCTTCCTCTCTTGTCTGATCTTGCTTCTCGTGTTCTTCCCCCTAAAAAAGGTCTATTAGATCCTCTTCCTCTGCCATAATAATAGTTGTAGGAGAAATTCATTCTTCCCCTGTAGCCTGCATTGCTATATGCACCTCTATTAAATTTGTCCCTCTTGTATTTATCAAAATCTGATAACTCCTTTCTTTTCTTTTGTATATCAGAGCCAAACAAAAATTCTGTTACTGGCTGAGTGGCATTGCATATGTTAGAAAACTTATTTGGCAAAACTTTTCTCAAAAGAAATCTCCTTTTTGGGTACAATTGATACACATAACTACAGAGTGCAATAACTGCCTACTTTATCAAATTTCTAACTTCCTTCAAGTTCTCAATTAACTTTGACATTTCAGCTATTTTAAGCAAAGGAACAATCCCTGTTGCTATAGTTTTTTGAACGGCTTGAAAGCCAGAGTCTCTACTTTGAGCAGATTTTCGCATAATATTCCAGATATCTGGATTTACCTGAGAAGCTAACAAATATGTACAATTTGCTGGTCGGGGGTGACTTTCAATTATTTTCTCTGTTTCACCTTCTTTAGTACAGAGAGTGTTCACCATGTTTGCTAATTTGTCATCAACATTCTTTCCTTTTTTTATCTGACGAGAACCATTCTGGAATATCCCAATCATTATTTACTTCTTTTTCTTGTTCAAATGATTCTTTATCATTCATGAAAAAGTCAAAATCATTTTCATCATTTACACTTGAGCCTTCATTCTCATTATTATTGACATCAAGGTCAACACTCTCTTGTTCTAACTGATCTAATTTTTCTTTCTGCAGATTATAAATACACCCAAATATGTCATTAATTGCCATCATTTCTTGATTTTGTCAATATTTTCAGTGTCCATATTCAATATGGCATTGGTAATATCATTACCAGAAATGTCAGCCTTCTTATTTTTCTTTGCTTTCGTGGCATTTTTGCTGGAACTTTTACGTTTGCCACCTTTTTTACATGCTGAAGACGGCTTCGCCGTCGAAGTTGAAGGCCCATGTTCATTATCATTGTGTACTGCAGAACCTGCAGTTGACCTTATCTCATTCATGTTAGAAGCGAGTCTTTTCTCTGCCTCTCTAATGTCCTCACTATCAAAACCCTCAAAAGACTCACCAGCCCAGTCTGCCATTATTGATAAAACGTCAGAATTTTCTGTCGAGGACATGCATGTAAGTTTCAACAACAAACTCGTCTCACGTGAAAACACCCAGACCACGTCTGAGAAACAATAACACACTTTGAAAATAAAACGTGTACTAAACACCCAAAGTTTAGACATTGTCTTAACTCAAATTTTAATCAAAAAATTCTCAGATAATACCTTATAGCCCGCACAACGTGCGCCAAGAAAAATATGAGCGACTATGACTGTTATTTAAGAGGGTTTTAAATTCTTTGAATAGCGAGCCCGCATGTAATTGGTCAAGAAATATGCTATTGGTATTGAAAAGAATGTTATTTTGCATGGCAAGTGGTTTCTTCTATTTATTTGATTTACGAATATTTTTTATAACATGAATACTCGGACTTTTCCGAAAAGAATTTCGAGAAAGCCCCATATGAATCTTGTCGTGTAATATTTAAAGATACTATTAATTTTATCAACGCACGTGTCAGTAATCGAAATATTTCTAACAAATTGTATGGATCCAAGCAATATTGAACTCTAGTTTCGTTCAACCAGACGCTCAGCTGTCTCCCTTAATCTCCGACGAGCAAGAGAAATTCTCTGCTTGTCGAAGATTTGCGGAAACCACCGATCGTCTGGTTGAACGATATAAACTCTAGCGTAGGACTACATACCACTACAAAAAATGTCTATATTGTTTCCTAACATTTAAAATCTGACTATTTTCAAGGTATCAATAAATAAGTTTCCTTGAAAAACAATGCTTCAGAATCCATTACAGCGAATTTATCGATTATTTCTGAGAACTAAGTCTTGTCAGCGGTGATGATTTGTGCTTAGGTCCAAACACTGTTTCACTTTCGGTTTACCAGAGTAACTGCATAGGAGATCTAGAGCTGATTAAAATCAACTCCCAAAAAAACAGAAATATAATTCTTGATCAAAATCGTGAGCATCCCCGTTTAACATCTAGACAAACATTACGACCAGGCTTGTGGCGAATTACATTGTAAAGTAATGCATTACATTACAATTACTTCATGAATTTGGGCATTAAATTACCATTACCATTACTTGATTCTCTTGAAGTAATGCATTACATTACCATTACATTAGTAAAGTAATGCATTACCATTACCATTACTTTGTTTTAAAAAAGTAAAGATAATAAAGAGTTTTTGCAAATGTTTCAAATAAATAAACATATATATAAATAAACACTCTTTAACATATCTACAGGTTCATGCTCAGTATCAGGTTCAAATTCAATGACTATACAAGAGTCTTTCTTTATTTGCTCAATATATAATCATCTTGTGGCATTATGAACAACATATTACATAAGTAAAATGATATTTATAGACATTTGGCATGATACAGTGTAGGATACGAAATAGAGACACAGAATTACATGCATAACAAAAAACAATTTATGGCCATGGAATAATGTTGCGGTTATCAAAAGCTAAATAGAGATATTTCCCCAGATTACACAAATCTTTATAATTTTGGACACTTAATTGTATTAATTCATAAACAGATGGTTTTCCCCCAGTTATATTTCTTAAGATACTGTATTTGAATCGTATTTCTTTCTACTGAGGACACTTTAAGACAAAAGATTGCTGCTGCACTTTATGATCGAAGTTTCAAAGGGTTCATCTTTTAACTGCATCCTGTTAGTTTGAAAATCTTCCCAGCTATACTAAATAAATGTTTTACAGGAGCAGTCAAAGTTTGGACTGAAAAGTACTGTTTGACGATCTTTATCTCAGGATATATTAAGTGCAATAATAGAAAAAATACATGAATCTTGTATTTTCTATCAGTCCAAACTAATGAACAGTGTACTTAATATACAAGAGAGAGAGAAAGAGAGAGAGAGAGAATAAGTAAGTAAAATTATTTTCAAATGGGTTATAATATTGGAAGTGATATTGATTTTCATCATGGATGGACAGTGCATTCATTTTGCTTTTAAAGGTGCATGTCTGTCTCCTATTCTATTGGGATATAGCGAAGGGAAGGGGATTGGGGTGTTCAGCACTTCTTATAACAATAGATTGTTTTGATACTTAGAATCCTTGGGGCATAGTGTGTTGTTGACACATTTCTTATTGAAGTGCAAACAAATTGGAGTAAATTGTTTAAATGATTAAAAACTCTTAATATTAACACTCTTAAAAATGTTATGAAATTGTGCTGTTATATATTTAGTAATATTAACAATTCAAAAATGAATTTAAAAAAATCTTTTTTAATAATACAATTAAAACATTTTTATCTCAAGAATTATTGTTTTCTTCTTAAAAAATAAATTTAGTCAAATTCAATTTCAATTTATTCATCACATTTTTAAAAGTAAACATGCATAAATAAGCATAGTAATGCAAAGTAATGCCATATAATGCCAGCATTACACTAGATTTTGGAAAGTAATGAATTACATTACCATTACTTGTAATGCTAATTTTGTGGCATTACACATTACTAGCATTACTTTGAAAACATGTAATGCATTGCAATGCATTACCATTACATTTAGCATTACCCCAAGCCTGATTACGACTAAACACAACTCAATAGAGATAGCATAAGATCAAGTTGTACTACATCAGTCAATCTTTAGTTTATTCCAATAATTAACGTTTCATTAATGTACCAAAAAAGACAATTTTCTTCCCTGATTAGTTTATGTTAAATTTCTACGTGCTTTTTTATATTAAAGAATGTGGATTTGCATCTTTAATAACTTAGCTGAAAGTCAAGCTTTAAAATAGAGTAGAGGATGTGTGTACCTTTTACTTTGTCAAAATGTATTTGATGCTTATAAAAATATTTCTGTTTTGGGTTATGTTTTTGGATCATATCTAAATTTTTTGATTATTTTTTTCTCTGAATTAATTGTAGATATGTATTTAAATGCATGGAGAAAATCATACAAAAACAATCAACATTTTCAGTTTCTATATGGAATTTTGTGAGCTAAACAAAGAACAACGTGAATCTTTTGCATTATTCGTAAAACCAAGAACATTTTTCTATTCATCTATTAAAGTTCTCATTAAAATTTTTCTTTCTGTTAATAAATGCACTCTAGAAATATTTTTAAAGATGTTTTGTGAATTTTAAAAGGAAAATGAGAAAATAATTATCTATTTAAAATGCTTCTTCACACAATAAATAATATGCATACGCAAGGTTTTTAGAATATTCTATCTTTATCAGATGATAATTTTAAATTTTATAAAAATGCTGTTTTATATTTTACAAATATTTAGTGTTAGTGCAAAGCATTGTTTAAAATACAGAAATATAATTGTAGAATATTTCAAAAGAATTGTGTATTCACTGTACATTTTTCTCTGGTGACCTGAATTATTCAATAAAGCAATTTAAAGAGTAAGACTTCTTTCTTTAGTTTCTTTATTTCAACTCTCTTAGTCTGCTTCCAATACACAAACACACGTTTCACAGAAAGCAGCATGCTGTATTGGATCCATGCAAGTATGTACATTGTAAAAAAATATTCTGTAAGAAGCACATAAAAAGCACAAGTAGAATAAGCTCTTAATCGTTTACATAAACACAATTTACATAATAATTCACCTTTTTGTCGAAAGTGGCATTAGTCACGGGAGCTTGGAATACATTTTACACCAATGTACCAAATATAATATTCAATGACAATGAACATTGGTGTAGAGATCAAATAAAAAATCGCAGAAAACATCAACTTTATAACTCGTAAAGGAAAATGTCAAGATGAATTTAGACTTTGAACAATACTTTTACTGTGACAAAATAGAATCTCTATTTTGGAAAACAATTAACAAATGAACAAATGATCTAACATAAGAGATTTAAATGTCAATGATTTTTATGAATGAGAAAGTTGTTTAGTGGTTTTACTTTACTACCTATCTTCCTGGAAATGGACGAGTAAACGTTTTTTTGAAGCATCATATAAGAACAATGAATCTCTCAAAAAAGAAGACAATAGTTTTAGTTTAGTATGGTAGATGTGCGTAGTTCGTTCTGGATATCTGTGTTAACTGGACGTAGTCAATAATAGGTAAGAACATCTTTAACATCAGCTCAATTCAGTGGGGTTTATTTTAGATATTATGATCATAGAAGTCTACAAACAGCGGAAAGTTAGTGTGTCAGAACTAATGATAATTGGCTAGGGCAATGATATACACAATACAAATCATTAAGCTATACAGTGAACTGTCAAAACCAGGTGTTCATCACATAAACATGAAGCCGTTTATGAGTGTATTAAGGTTTGCTGTGAATTGGGAGGACAGGTAGAAACGCTATTCATTACAGCTCATTGCACGCCGTGTCAATGTTTGCTTGACTCGATTCTCAGGGATCTTGTCATTCGAAACATGATCCTTTCAAATCAAGATTCTGTGTAAGATCCACCAAACCTGTACTTTAAACAAACCAGTTGGTTTTTGCATTAAAAGTACAGATAAGTTTTAATGAAAGACATTGCACTCTGGGCATGTTTATTGCCTGGATTGATGTCATTCTAGCGCTGAACACTGCTGAATTTGTTCGTGGAATTTCATGAAACAAGCTAATTCACATTTGAATTTATCCAACACAGCAGCTCTGGAATCACAGCTTTTCCTGCAGTTATCTAGGGCGGTTAATGGATTGTTGATGCAACTTTTTAATTGTTCGATAGTTGTTGGTATCGGCTGCTGTGGCGCACTAAGTATGCCTCTTGTGGTCATCAGCATGAAAACCATGGAAACAACGTAAAACATCTGCATCTGTTAAAAAAACAGTGGTGTTAAAAAAAACCCAATCCCTAAAATCTTAATGCAGCACTATCAAAACAAAAGAAATTACTATAAATGTTGGTGTTTTATTTAAAAAACAAATAATGTTTAAAACAAGGGCTTAGACTTGAACCTTAAAATTGTTTTTTATTTTTTTTAACAAGATGAATCGAATAAAAAAAATAAAAAGATGATATTTAAATGGGTTCTATACTACTTCAAAAATAAATGTAGATGTGTCCTACCGTAGTAACTTCAGAACAGTCTTAATTGTCTATGATAAATTATTTAAATTTTAAAATTTCTCTTCAACCACTTTGCAAGATGATAGTACATTTTCTTCTTCCAAATTTCGAATTGTGTTTATTCTGCTATCATATAATGCACATTTTATTTTATTTTGATGTGAAATAATGTCAGCCTTAAATGCTTATGTTAATATTTATTACAATTCTGCTTTCACTATTAATAAATGACGTGCAAAAAACTATATTTTACAAATTGCACCAATTTTACCTGAAATTCCTAGGTATGATAATTACTGCTTTGATCTTTTCTGAATTGAATGAATATGGCAATTGATATATGGAATGTCAAATATGTTTATTTATCTGATGTCTTGCAGCAGTTTAGATTCATTTATATCTAATTAGAATACAAAAAGCATTAATGATATTTGTAGGATTAATCAATATACAAAATCTACCACTAATGATATTTAAGCTTGCAGTTTTTTCCTGTAGTTTAGTATTTATTCATAACCATCGATTACACTGCAGCGTGCACTGAAAATTAAAAGTAAACTTAAAGCAGCATAATTTAAAGCCGATCAATGAGAAATTAGCACAATTGCACCATCTTTAAAATTAACTTTACAATACATACCTTGAATTTAAACGTAACACAAAAACAGGACTTTCCTGTTCCAGTTCTTGCTATATATTAAATCACTGCTTCGCAAACTTACAACTAAGTGAAGTTTTGGAGGACTCGACAGCAATTTCATATATTAAGATCTAGAACCGGAAGTGACCTCTAGGGTCATGATCATCTGTTCCAAAAGCCAAGCAAATTCATTTATTTAAAAGACACAAAAACAGTATAAATGAAGATTATATGTTGGTTCGATGACGTTTTCTTGTAAAAGAGTCGCCCCATAAGAACGGAAACTTTGCTGAATCTACATCTATTTTGCATAATTTTGACAATATTGACAGGGAGAAAATAACCACACAACACATTTTAAGTTGTGAAGGGTATTGCAGAAAACGAAGTAGGACGTGAAAACACTTGAGGGGGTTGTACTGACGCCCTCTGTAGTATTGCATTCTTGTTTTGCGTATTCATTTGGTGTTTCGACCCAAAACCTCAACAAATTAAACAAAGAAAGGATTTTAAAACCACACATTTATATTTTTTTATCTTTTTTATATAAGCAATATTTCATTATGTAAAAATATTACATAATAAGGATTGGACAGCAGACGATTATATCTTTTTATACTATTTACTGGTGGATAAAACATGTGTGTAAGTGTTTTAGGAAACACGACACTCTTAAAAAAATTTATTAAAGAAATAAGCTTACTTTTTAAGCCGAAGGATATTAAATAATATTCGTCCTTTTTGATGTGCAGTGCATTTGTTTGTACGATATCGACCTTTCTGTCTTTTTAAAATATTTTTAAGATGCGCATTTGGTTAATTTGAAGATATGAAGAGGGTATTATTAATCTAATTTTAACTATTTAATTTAAACATGTTTTAATGATAAACCAAAGGATCGACAAAGAGGCAAGAGTTTATATTAACCCATTTCCATGGTAAAACAAAAGAATCCGTATTTTTCTATTTGTTGATAAATGAAATCAATATTTTTCAAATTTGTTTGGTTTTTTATGGTTTAAATCATCGATTGTTTTTTATTAATTTTTAAGCAATTTACAATTTTAACTTATGTTAAGATAAACATTGACGAAAAAATGCTCTTCTTTGAAAGAGCAAAACAAACAATGTAGAATATATCAAACCAGTAGGAGCCACAAAACGAATATTATTTCGTTACAGAAACGCAATATCATTATAATTCTGCATTAACATTTCTTCAGATAAATAACACTAAACCTAAGCAACCTATAGTAAGAGTTATGTATCAAGAAATGAGTAGCTCTATATCAAAAATTATTTTTTAAAGTGTTTACAACGTTATTTTGCTTCAATTAGAGTCCCAAAATAAAAATTTAGGTCTATAGAATATTGATTTGCCTACTGATTTATGTTTTTGAAAATAGTAATCAATAGGCATATATGAAAAAAAAGACAATAACAAACCGTCTCAAAATCCATAAAACGAAATACAAATTCAAAGCAGGGCAACGCGGACCTCTAAACAGATAGAGGTAGAATCAAGTGCCTAGATATATATATGAATATGTATTTCTTTTTAATAGAATATATTTGTTTGAAATGATTACTTTCAAAACTATGATTTTCGGTCTACGAGATAAGTAAATTACAATTCGACTATCAAATTGTCTGAGATGATTTCACAGTACATTTCCCTTAAAATACGCAAAAAATTAAACTTATATTATGATTATCAGAACACTTTTTTAAACGCTATCATTAAAACTTATCTGTTAAAATGTTTTTGGTTTTTTTCTACTTAATTTACCATTTAAAAATATCAAATACATTAAACTATACAGTCCTGAAATAAAATCAAGACGGCCACATCGTTCAAATGTTATCCCAGAAAATTAAATAGAACTAAAATTATGATTTGAAAACTAATTAATGTTTTGTTTTTGACATCATTTACTATTCAAAAGTGTATTTTGATAAATATTAGTTAATATTTTCCATTTAATTTCTTATACTGATGAGAAATGGATTTTGCAATGTCCTATAGATAACAATTCAATTCAAAATTGTATTTTTACATATTTTTAAATTGCCATCTTGAATAATAATATAATGATTAACATTAGTTTGATTATCACGAATTGCTTATGATAAAGCGAATCATACGAGTTTAAACTTCTCATCACAGTTTTGAAAATTTTACATAGAATATGTACTTTTCACAGTTTGATAATTTAAATTTAGAGGTTTCTCTGAAGTCATATGTAATGGTATAATGCTGAAAGAGTAGAGAGGAACAATAAATATACATAAAAAATGTTAATGATGGCTTTGAAATGATGAATTTACAAAGCATATTTTAAAACTCCTTTATGTATTTTGTATAAAGAAACAATATTTACATTATGTATCCATCAATACAATTTCTTTTTAATTATACCGGTATTTCTATTTAGGAAAAAACTATAAAAACAAGAAGAGAGTGGAATATGTGTATTATTATTTTCATTTACCACGAACATGAGTGAAATTTAAAATGTAATTGACAAAGTGAATATTAGTGAATAATTCCCTCTAATTATAACATTAGAATTAAAATCACATTGTTTATGGTCTAAAAAAACAACAATAAATTTGTCTGACATTGTCCTAGAAACTATTTTATTTGACGAGAAGTCTTTATAGATAAGATAATAATAACATGTGGTAACTATTATGAACAAAACAATTAGTGATTCGGTTGAAAAACCGCCCAATGAAACACCTTGTTGAATGTTAGCGAAAAATTGCCGGTTGCTACTTGATCCATATAAATCACTCGCCTTGCCCAAGTCAAATTCTAATACAGTGTTTGCGGGGTCTTTGGCGACCAGAGGTTGATTCGCATTTGTTTTATGATTAATCATCACATTACAATGAAATGTGTAACGTCTTATCGAAGATGGTTTGATAATATACATAACATTGACCGATTTCTCTAGTTGTCGAAAAAATATTCAGAAAACTGAACTCTTACATTGACAAAATGTTCTGTCGGACGCCCGATTTATGTTATTAGTACTACATAGAGTCATTTTAATTTTTTTAACTTTTTCTAATTATTTATTCCATGCCATTATGTTTGTATGTAATTCTAACATATTTTAAATTTATTCGTTAAAACTTATAAATCTGTATCATCTTAAGTCTCATGATACGAAGTCCCTATTTTGACCCTTTTGATCATACATCGGTGGGATTCGAAGAGTATCAAATCAATCTAATATGGCTTAGTCACATAATGGCTTTCTTTTAATTATTATTTATCTAAAGACAAAATGATAAAATTCAAAATGTTTAATTATGTTAAGTCAGCAGACTAGATATATTATAGAAAGAAGAGGCTGAGTAGAAATGATAAATGCTAGTTACAAGTGTACTGCTAAACAATTGGTTTTACGGTATGCAAATTTAAAGTTAGGGTCCATTATGAAGGTAACTGGTTTCTTCTTAACTTGGTCAAAATAATATAACGTAGTTGCCAGCATTTCTAGGTTAAAAGGTAAAGATTGTATAAATAAGAACAATTAGCCGATGGAAGTAAAACTATGACAAAGAGATGTAAAATGACAAGACTTTGATTTGATTGACACAGTATTAGGTTGTTGAAAACAAATAAATCTGAATATTCAATAAGTCCTGATGTATGATAAAGGGACCAATGTATTCAGTTCTCTACGTGTTAAACGGACAGGCCTGACCTTGTCTGCTAAGTGATTTTCTATTGTTGAAACCCAACCAATGTGGATCTCCTAATATTCAGACTTTTGTTTTGTCTGTTCCAACACTTGTATTTTAAACCTTTATTGGCTTTTGGCAACACAATATACGACTATATTACTCCCAAAGTGTAAATAGTTTTCATTCGCTGCATAAATTGGCAATTAAAATGTAGTTAACCCCATCATATTTTCTAATAATTTATTGTTTAATGATTATGAATCATATCGTGTCTTGCTTAATTTTACTTTACCAAATCTTTATCTGTAATTGTATTTGACTTTTGTGGGTTTTTTTAACATATACATTTTTGTAAAAAAGAAATTTTGTGAATGAGATTACGTGCCAAGACTTTGAATGGAAAGGCGTTTTATTCTTATTTCATTTTTTTAAATGAATTTCTTTTTTACCTACATTGTACAAAAAAATGAAGAAAAAAAACCATGCAGGTGCTTTGTCTGGAACATTTTAAAAATATCTTGTTTTGTTAATTAGCTTATAAATGAAAACAAAAAAATGTGAATTTTTGTCTCACTGTCAAGCTTCTTAGATGCTTTGTTCATTTTCACACAAAAACGTAAATTAAATTTACTTCAATTAACGGGGGCTGGTGATTTACAATTCTCTATGCAATTATATTTATAGATTTCCTTTTTATTTAAAGTTCGCATCATAAAAAAGCATTTGTATTGTGTTATGTTATTGATATTACTTTATGAAATATATAAATTAAAAGAATTATCATATTCTTATTTATAGAAAAATACTAAATTATGTGTTATAACTTTTCATGATGGTTGGAGACAAATGTTACTTTTAAACTTTTGAATTAGAGTCGTAAGTCGTATAAGTTACATTTTATTACTGAATAAGAGTATTTTTGTTAAAAAATGACAATACAATTACAGAATTCTGGATGGTTTTTTTCAAAGATTTTATTGCATAAATTAGCTAGAACATTTCGCCTACAATTATCACTATTTTAAGAAAAACAACATTTTCGTTTGTTTTGATTAAAAAAACAACGTGTTAAACATCATTTCTATTTACTAATGATGTTTCAATAAATATTACAGGTAACTTATGTCTAATGAATGTATGTATAAGGTTACAAACATTTGTTAGTTTTACGTATCGATATCTCGAAAGTCCTATTTGAACCAACGAAATATTATTTTACACAAAAAAATCAACAACCTTAACACAAATATCTTCTCTATCAGTCTGTGCTTGACGTCTAAAAACGATGATGCGATATTTTTCGTTTTCAGACTCCTACTTTATAACACTGTCACTGACCTATGATATGGAACGTATATTTATTCTTCGCGACCGAATTTTACGGTGAAAACTAAGCCATACTGATGAACTTAAGTGAATGCCTAAGAAAAGTATAGATTTACATGTTGACGGTTTTCTTTTACGATACCTGGACACAGTTGATGTCGAAGGGATAAATATGCTCGCTTTTTAATATGAACAGCTTTGAATCAATGTATTTTGTAATGAAATGCAAAATTAATTATCAAAAAGATTTACTACAATTACGTACTGTAAATACAATCAGTGTTAAGGAAGAAAAAAGCATGTTATAACTATTTCGTTATCTCTAATGTATTTTAGAGTCCTAATTTAGGTAATGACGAAATTGAATTACTAAATTAGCATTGATGTTATATGTTCTATTTGGAAAGGATTGTTTATAAAGATCCCTAAAAATGGTCAAAATATTTCATTTATATTACAATCAATGTTGGTTTTTTAGAGACAATACTGTGTTTGTGGTTTTTATGTAAAATCCCAAAATCCTTGACGCTTGGGTATTTAAAGGTCACAAAAATCTAGAACAAGTCATAAAAAGCACATCAAAATATGTGATGCCTTAACTTGCGTCATTGTGCGTTTCTTCAAAGGTTTTGCGCATTTTGACCGTAAAGAATTACTACTCATTTCATAAATTCCTATGCAAATCGAACGGTTGTGTTTTGTTTCAAATTAAACTATCCTAAAACCATAGTTTACAATCGCACATTTAATTTCATCTTTAACTTGACTTTTTTGTAAACCTTATATATAATGTTTTCTTAAAACTTTCATTCTCAATTAGATTTTAACCTTAATTATTTTTTGTCATTCAAAGTAATTTAACATTTCAATCATAACGTTTATCACAATATGTTAGTGTGAGAATGCTTTTAAAAATGAAAATTGTACTTGTAATCAAAGAGTTCAAACTGTAGGTAAAGGCTTTCCAAATAGATTCGTATATCGAAAATCTTAAATTGACGGAGATCTCTTACTGTTGTTTTGCAAAAATAGTTCAAGTATGAGAGTCTAAAACATATAATAATGATACAAAACTTTAAACATTTTTTTTTATTTGCGCGAAAAATTTCGTACCAGCTTTTGAGTCCTGTGAACAAAATACATGTAGGATACATCGTGAAAAATACTTCAAAAGCAATTTTCTCGTTTTCTTGTAGCGATCTATACAAGCGGATCAAATAATCAGGTATTGGTTCGATTGATCATGTCTACCAAAGAAATACTGGGTCTTCAGGAGAATTGCAATGTTCAACATAGGAATTTATTTAAATCATAGAACTGGATGTTTATCCAAACTCTGACTTCAGATTTAATGGTTGAGAAGCGAATCACCATTTTATTTTTATTTTTGTGTTTAGTCCTGTTGCATTTATGAATAAACAAATAAAAAGAAAAATTGTTAGTATTGATGCCAATTATACCCATTCAAGGTTATTGTGTAACTAAATAATCGACCAACAAGACTGGGATTTTGATTTTTTTTAAGGAAGCAGCCACCCTCAAAAGAGTTGGAGTGTTCTTGGTTAGAATTAACCTGAATAATCGAACATTTGTTTTGCCTAGTTTTCATAAGATTATTCTTATTTTTTCAGAAGGTGACATACATCAAACATAGTTTATTTATCATTTAGCTAAAATATCGTATAAATATAGTATAATAAAACAGGATTAATTCTGTATTCTTCGATTTAAAATACATGAGGAATTGCTAAAATTCTGTCAAAGTTAAATACATGAGATTTCCAAGCAGCTAAGTTTTATTACTAATGCCATAATCAGTGTTGGTTCTTTTTTATTTACTCATTCTTAGGAAAAATGAATGGATAGGAAGTATTTATAGCTTAACTTGAACAAGATACCTCTTTGTTAAGAATCTTGTTAAACGTGTGATACTAAACCTCAATGGCTAATGCGCATCTTTGTGCAAGCAATCCATGTTTTCGCATATATGTTTACAGTAAATGTTGAAAGTTCTGCAAACCACTTTCTGTTGTATGTCAGATGTTTTGCCCGTTTCGTCGCCATTACTATTCAGAATTTATGTAATGCTTCTATTTTAACAAAGACGACACTATGAGAATGAATTTCTTGCATGGTCGGTTCAAAACATTGCCCGTCAAAATACTGACGAAATGCAGAAGAAAGATTCACAAAACCCATTTCCCACGTTCAAATTTGCAACACAAATACAGAAGAAAAAAATATCTAATTGTTTTACTTTTTTGTCGCGTTTGTTAAAAAACAATATTGAAATAGTTGCAGGACAATCTCTTTTTCTTTTTAAATATTCCTTCTAGTATGAACTTAAATGCAAGTTAAGTTTTTACAGTTATAATGACCCTTAAGTTCATCTTGTTAACATGTTTTCTGTGTAACCTTTTTGCATTTAACAAATTAAGACAAAATTCATTAATTCCTGGTCGTGCTAGTAGAGTCTGAATAAGACAGGATGTGTAATAGACAAACGTCCTTCAGATACATGTAATTTTTATAGTTGCCAACCGAAAGATAAAGAACGAGAGGACATTAAGCAGCCAGTTTTTGCACTTCTGATTTGTAATCTTTAAAACTGTCACAAGTAAGCGATAAATCAATTTGTCACACATTCTGATGAGTTAATTACACACATACCATGCGTGTTCCCCATAATAAACTGTCGCGCGCTTAATTCATTCAAGTCGTTAGAGTCCACAGCAAGCAGTCAAATGAACAGGTGAAGATGCATGATTGCTTTCTCCGTCCCTATTAACTTTGATCAATTGCTAATTAAAAGCAATATATTCAAGAATTAAGGCCAAAACGACACGAGAACATGTTTTAAGAAAATAAAGATTAACAGAAACGTGGATGATTGGTGATTTAGGTTGAAAATTAAATTCAAACGCTAAGATTGTTTGACAGAAGGAAACAGACTAGCGGAAATGTAACGTGTTTCCTTTCTTCAACGGAAGGAAAGATGATGTCATCAAAAATGAAATAGATTGACGTCATGATATTTATAAATGATCACATAAATAGTAGTATACCAGGTATATTGAACAATAGTTTTATAATCTGTATTAATTAACGCTTGGTTTTGGTGAATATGCCAAACAAAAACTAAGGAACAAATGAGTTTCTAATACTGACATGAAAGAAATCGAACAGAATAACGTTTTATTTAACATAGAGCACAGAAAAGAATTTTTTTATTAACATCATTATACATGTAAATAACGTTCATGCTCATAGAATTAAAAATATGCTTGATATTATTATTAGTCCCGATCAAACAGGCTTCATATCAGAAAAATATATCAGTGAGAATGCTAGACTGATATTATGATTATTTGCAATATACAGAGGAAATGACATCCCTGGTGTATTATAAATGATTGATTTTTTGATACTGTTTCATGGAAATCTATTCACAAATATTAAGATTTTTGAAAATTTGGCGCATCCATTCAATCTTTGATATCTACTTGCATTGTAATAAAGAAACATTGGTCACACAAGCTTTTCAAAATTTTCAAACTTAGCAGAGGACGATTCAATCTTCCCCTATTTATTCCTACTGTTTGCAGAATTTGTGACATATAAGATAAACAGCAATAGGAACAAACAAGGAATTGTAATAGATGATACTAATTACCTGATATCTCAACGAGACTGTACTGAATTACTAGATGGCTCAGAAAATCTCTCAGAACCTCTATTGATGAGATGAGTAATTTAATACAATCTATGGACTCAATATCGATTTATCAAAAACCCAATAAGTTTGGATAGGCAGCTAGCTGAAAAATTATCTTGTGAAATGAACTTCCTTTTGACAACGCATTAATTTAAATTATCAGGCATACAAATTGACGAGATCTAGTAAATATTTCGAAACTCAATTATCATAAAAAGTTAGTTAAAATTAAAGAAGCCATCAATTAGTTCAACACAAGACGTACAATCTGTATTGGTAGGATTATTTTGATCAAATATCTTATTATATCACAAATGAATCATTTGTTTATTTCACTTCCAACACCATTACGGAAATATATTAAAGACTTAAATGAAATAATATTAAATTTCCTTTGCAAATCTAAGGTGGACAAAATAAAAAGAAAACAAATTACACAATAATACTCAAATGGTGGTCTTAAAATGATTGCAATAAAGAATTACGTATACATTCAAGGTTTAAAATCATCTTGGATTAAAAGATTGATGAATAGCCCAAATTCAAAATTGAATATTTTATAAAATAAATCAATTGAAACAATGCTTAAGACTGGGTCAGAATTCATACTCTGTATACCTAATTTAGTAAAACAAACTCCTTATGGAAGGACAAATCTATTACTTTTAAAAATATACAAGATAGAACGAAATTACTTATATGGCAAGAATTTATTACACAACCCATATGGTACAATAAAAACAGTATAATGAGGAAAAAATCACTTTTCTTTATTGAATGGTATAATAAGATTTAAACAAATGATCTGCTTGATGATAATGAGTCCTTTAAAGTTTATAGGACCTTCAGAGTAAGTTTGATTTTCAAATCAAACTTTCTTTCATATCTTGGTCTACAGAAATCTGTTTTAACTAGTTAAGATTATCACCGAATCCCCAAAAAGATGATAACCCAAAGCCTTTTATATCTTCTCACATTAAACTATTTGCTCTCCCCGAAAGGGATCCAAGATTATGTTTAACATTATAACATTCTAAACATGGAAAATGTTACATCTTTCAATAAATCAAAATGGGAATTGTTTCTATGTTGTCAAATTTACAGTGGAGAACTGAATACCATTTACCTTTTGTCAACACTAAAAGTTCCAAGTTACAATGGCTGCAACTTCCAATTAACCATCTTATCTTAACCACTGATATCTATTTTAAGTTCGAAAGGGATATAGTAAGTTATGTTAACTTTTGTAAACTACACGATGAAACAATTTTTCACGTACTATAGGAGTGTCCTAATGTTCAAGAACTCATTCAGCAATTTTTTAAACTTTGTCACACAAAGACAATCGATTTTTAAGAGATCATTTGATTTTCATATTCGGGCTACACCCTGATGTTATTTCTACAGACACTTATTCTATCTTCTTGGTTATGAAATCCTATATTTATAGAAAAAAAAAATATGTCTTAACGAAACACTAAAAAATCATGAATTACTTTTAGACATTAAAACACATATATCAAATATTAAATATATAGCAACCTGAAAATGCAGACTGGATGATTTCTATAATAGATCGGAAACTTGGCTTTTTCTTCTTAAAAGACTTGACTGAACAATTATAGCAGACTCTGAATGTATAGAGATTATTATCGTATATATCATTTATAACCAATATCCAACTCATGTTCAGCAATCTCTCTCTCTCTCCCTCTCTCTCTCTCTCTCTCTCTCTCTCTCTCTCTTTCTCTCTCTCCCGAAGGACTGGTTTTGTTTTGAAGACATTAAGCTGTAAAAAAATAATTTAAAAAATGAATGTAATTAACTGAAGAATATTACTTGATTTTGCATCGTTTCAATTAGTTTATTGTTACAATATGAATTGTTTCATCTTAAGAAGTTGTTTCTACATAACAGATACTTAAAACTTGTCTTTAATTAATGACGTTTTCGATGTGATAATCGCATTTACATGAACATGAATATATTAACGAAAGATCGAGGTTTTAAGAAAAAAATACAGGTTCCTGTACTTTGAAATACAAGTACATGACAACCTTGTTATACAGTTTTATTCATTAATGTCACATAGTTTTTACAAGAAATTTTAGAAAAGCCACTTTTTTGCTTAAAACAAACAGAGGATTAATAGAGTTGTTTAGACCCCAAAAGCAAAACTTGAATGAGTGTTAAGAAAGATGTACCACAAATGGTTAATAAATTACATTGAAAGAGTATCTAGGTTTATTGTAAAGTGCATGTATGTGAAAAAAAGTCGGATTAGGATAACTATTCAGGTCTTTAATTAAAGTCTATTCCAAGAAAGAAATAACAAATATTTTAATTACAATTACAAAAGAAATAATTTTCAGTTCCTATTTCATTCAGGTTTCAAAAATGGCAGATTCAGTCTTGCATAGCTTCAGAAGCCAATTATATTTCAAAACATGTCTGAAAACAAACTTACATAAGGACGACTGACCTGATTTCATCATCACAAAAGCTCGCCTTTCTCCGCTTATAGTGATATCGGATTGTGCAAACTTTTATATTTTTACCAAATAATGCAAATTGTGTTTTTGATCACCATGATTGATTTTCCTTCATAACTTATTAGTAACTATAAAATAAGAGTCTTGCCTTTGATAACAATGTACTCGTAATGGGCTGAAAATTGACATAGTTGGATTCTGCAATGACAGGTTTGAACATCAAGTTCTGATGATTTTCTAGAATCCTGTGCTTATAGGAACCTAGACACTATTTGAGATCAAAATTTTATTTTATATTTTTATATAGAAAATAATTTACTTTTGTATTTCGAATGATTTGCCAAAATATGAACGCTAAAAGACAAGTTATAAGCGAGAAACAGAGGTAAGACACCATTGTTATGTAAACAAAACTTGAGTCTTTTAGTTTAAGTAAAGAAATTACCATTTGTTTTTACAAAATTACTTGCGTCATACAAAATAAACTGATTTCAAGGTTTTCATTAATATCATTTTAACAAAAGAAAGCAACATTTGATTGAAATGCATATCAATACAACGCATATGTAGACAATAACAAGACTCGAGCTTTGTTTACGAGAGAATTTCAAACGTTGTATCTTGCTTATACCTTGATATTTGACTTTCAAATTTTGACATAACATGACAACTACCTATTTAAACATTATCGTCTCTTGGTCCCTTTAAAAGGAAAATCATATAAAACTTTTCCATTGTTGATAAAACTAGGTATGGCTTTAAACAATACAATGTAACGGTTTTAGAGTCACTTTATTGTTCGAATTTATATTTGTCATTGACAGTTTATATTAAGTGGATAAAAGGCATCCGAATTGCACTTGTTTTATTTATTTGTCTAGTAAAAACCCTAATCATTCAATAAGACAGCTTGATTCTTAAATGAACTGCAATTGGTTTTCAATTAGAATTAAACTTTTATGTTCCCTATTGCATTCTAGATAAACTTATAAAGCGTCCTTTATAATGCTTGAAAGATACATGAATGAACGATGGACGCCAATGTATCTCTCATCCAAATGAAACACGGGTATTGTGGATTACTTTACTAGTCACTTTAATAATGTTCATGTATGGCATTACTTCCTATCTATCAAATGATCCTGCAGTTATTTTAAAGCTGAACTTCTGACCTAATTCTTTTTTTGTCACAATTAAGACGGTGGGTGCAATGGACAAGGAGTCCCATGTCTTTAGAGCTTTTTTTTTATATGTTGCATTCTTTAAAAGGTCGAACTTTTTACTACCATTAAGTGAATAGATGTAATATGTCAATCAATTTAAGATTGGACATATTTCAAAACGGAAAGGAACTACGATTCTTGTTTTAAAATGACATTATGAATTGTTTTAGGAGTGACGTTAACTCAGGGTTGAATTTACAAAAACTTTTTTTAAGTAAAATTGTTTATTATGTAAATACAAATTGTTCTGAAAACAAAGAGATCAAAAAATTCAATTAATTTAAGTGCAATTGATTTTGGTGTTTAATTTTGTTTAATTTTAAGAGGAAAAGAATATGAAAAGACAAATGTACTTCTAAACTGATGTAGATGAATTGTGAACTAAATGATTCTTCTTCCATTTTATATTTTAATTTGGCAGCAACATAACCATAAATGTTTGAATTTTTTTCTTCTTTACATTATCATTTAACAACTTATATTAGACACAGACAGCAATTTTATTTTACTATACGTATTTCTTTAAATGACGTTTAAGATTAATGTCACTCTGTTTATAATTATTTCAAATGAACAATTATTAAAGAACTGTCTAGCTTACAATCTTAACCTGAACCATAGGAAAATACTATGAGAAAAATCGTTCTGAAAAATATATTTATAAGAGTATGTGTTGTTTTTTTTTTTTTTTTTTTTTATAATTTTGCACATTATTTCTTGCGTAAGTTGGATGTTCCGAACAGCATTTTGATTAATAATGAACTAATATGTTAACAAAAATAAATTCATACAAAAAGCATCTTTGACAAGGATTCAAGAAATAAAAAACATGAACTTCCAATTCATCAATATCAGTAATCTTGTTTTGTATGTGAGGTTCGATATATTACGATACTGTGTTTAAAAGGCGTTATACTTCTAGTCACACGGTTAACATTTTTTGAACAAAATGATATTTTCTATATCTCTTGACCAAAACAAAACTTTATTGAGTGTCACTAGGTACGGAATGTCAATTTTACTGGGGAAATTGCAATGAAAAGTGCCAAAATTTGCTGAAATGACTTCTTCTGTCTTGCATATTATTCGTTGACCAAATTTTGTAAAATTCAGTCAATACCACATAAAAATGCCTGACTCCCTCAGACGGTGCAATATGTTAATAGTGGCGACATGTTAAATATTTTTGATGGTTTTTTCCAAAGATTCTCTGCTCTTCAAATAAAAAAGAAGCTAGTTAGGCTTGTCCTAATTGAAGTATTATAATTCTAACATTTATGTAAAACCATAATCATATCACAATAGTTCTGTGCTTTGATCTCAATTTGACATTACGAAAAAATGTTCACATGTACTATTTATAGAAACAATGCACTAAAAACATATTTTTTGTCTACAATTTTAATAGTTTTCGCATATATCGGTATGCATTCAAATTTTTGTTTCATAATAAATTAGAAAAAGTATAAATTCATTGACTTAAAATTGTTCACTCCTTAAAAATGTAGCGTGCGCATCAGTTTATGTTTGAAGGATGCAATGCAATCAAGTGCATTATTTTTCAATGTTAGTTTTTCCTAATTATCAATGTTTCGTTTGATAAAAAAGGATATAAAGTATTTATTAGAGTACGCCTCTATCAAATTATTAAAGAAGTTCCTGATCAGTTTAACGGACAGTTCCTGATTGTCTCAGCATGCCTCTCACAGGTGTTCGAACAAAACTTCGGGAAGAGTTGTCGCTTCAGGTACAAAAAATGCTGATAGGAAATATTTGATGTGTTCATTAATTTAGTTTTATGGGAGGTCATTTTAGACATGCATACTTGATAGTTAAAATTTTGATGCATTCAAAATTTAACGAAATTTAATACATTGATGTCCTTTCTAACATCTAACAGTCAACCAAACTGTTTACATTTTGAATTTTGAAAAAAAAAAATCCAGGTTCAGACCTAAAAAGAATGTTGCAAACGCTAGGAATCAAACGAAATGGCAGATAGAAAATGATCTTGAAAAGAATTTTTATCGGTATCTTGTTCCAATAAAAACAAAAACATGACACGAGCTTGTTTACATAACAAAGAATTTCACGTGAGCACTCTATCTTGCTGATAACTCTAAGACTGACACTCAAACTTTGGTTGATCATTAATGAAGCATTCTTAATAAAAGTAAGTGAAAACAAATTTTGATCAAAATCGTGACCATGCTCATTTAATTTAATTTATCTAATGGCTTATGAATACTTCATATTATACAATGCCATAATACATCTACATGTATCATGCAACATGTCTCCAATACAGATTTGATGTTCGGTTTATTTAAGTATGCCCGATATATGGTTGTTTTTTTGTTACGCACCCACTCTTTCTGCAGTTGTGCAATGTCTCCATTTTGGTTGAGTGGATTAATTCATATTGCAAAAAAAACCCTGAAAAAAACAAAAAACCATAAATGCATGTTATTAAATCTGAATTTCTTTTTAAAACAATTTAACGAATCTATATACATGCACTGTATAACAAGGTTTTGGCTTAAAAAAGCACAAGAATGAAAATTCAATTTAAGAGTTATCTGGTATTGTCAAAGATTGGCCTGCTATATCATGATTGTTACAGAAATGTCAATATGTTCCATCATTAGATGGCTCTGGTGCTTAGCAGGTGTCTTCTTGTGTGGTTTTATTTCTGCAGTGTAGTTTTATTCATTACAAAACTTTCAACTTTTACAATAAGCCAATTTCTTCCAGAAAGGGTAAATTCTTAACCGATATTGACATGAAGAGTCACGGTTTGAATAAATTAGTATGCATCCCGCCTGGTTGTAATATCAAATGATTTACTTACAACTATTGGATAAAGGCCATTAAGTACTGCATTATTTGGCAAAAAGTTTGATATAGAACGTTCTATGAAACAAAATAATTTGATATTCTTCAAATTCTTAGCCAGTAAAACTCTACTGTCATCATTCATTTTCTCCTGAAGAAAATTATATCCGTTCTTGAATTTTCATTAAATCGTTACATTGAAGCAGAATTCAAACCTATGTTTGGTTTTTTCCAGTCTCAGAGTTTGGAAAGTACGCCAGGGGAAGAGCAAGTCGTCGGAGCTTGCACGAGCATATCCTGCTTTAACAACTATCAAAACTGCGACTGGTACATTTCGTACTATATGGTTATAGAATATGAAAATAGGGCTTTTAAAGTATATAAAGTTTATTTATTTCAGTAACACTGACATTTGTAGATTATTATTCTACCACAAATGTGACCAGGGATAATAAATGATTAGCGTAAGACGTAAAAAAAAAAATTAAGATTATTTTATGTCTTTTTCTAGATCGCGTAAATAGAGATTCCCCGCTGCCATGACTTAACAAATTAAGTTGCTGTGGTACAAAGCCGATAATGTGTTTCAAAGTGGTTCTCAGTTTTCAAGTAATGGGAAGGACCTTTTCAAATATTTTGAAAAATAACCCCAAAATTAATATTCATGTGTTTCCCAGAACAATAAGTTTGCTATTAATCGGATTAAAGTTTGTCTGAATTTTAAGGATTATAAGTCACTATTACAATAAAAGTCGGCAATTTTGTCTCACTTCGTACAAATTTAGACTCTCTGTGTCTAAATATCTTCATGCACATCACGCATGTTTCAATACATTGGTTTATTTTCAGTATTCAAAGCCTTTTCTTTACTAAATAAAGTTTTTTTAAGAGAAAGGGGGCGTCAGGATACAACCGTACACATCCACATAAATTACGACCGAATTATCTTGACTCATTAATTATCGTTTTAATTAAAAGTTTGCGTAAAAGTTTAATGGTTATTTACAACGTGTGATTAAAATTAAAGATCTATTATTAGAACAAATTAGTTTAAGAAATATATTATGGGACTTTATGAGCCCGTGTTAATTTTAACAATCAATAGATATTTTAATGTACATCCAAACAGTTTTTAGAGATATTAAATAACAATCTAAACTATTTTAGTAAAATATCTCCTGATAAGGCGACAAGGATGGGCCAGATGAAAAATTATTAATCTTTAGTTATTTTATCGAACTAAAAAGCTATTTGTTTGGACAAATTAGGATTTGTTCGGACAAGGTAGTTATTTGTTCGGTCGAATTAGGATTTGTTCGGACAAATACGTTATTTCTTCGGACGAATTGGCTATTAGTTCGGACGAATAAATAATATAAGTCTCATTCTTTACCGATAATTGATTGTCTAAATTGTCAACAATATTGTTTTTCAAACAGATAACTTCGTCCGAGCAAATAGCTAATTCGTACGAACAAATAACTTATCAGTCCCAACAAACAACTTATCCGTTCCAACAAATAACATACTAGTCCGAACCACTTATCCGTCCGAACAAAAATCTAATTTGTCCAATCAAATAGCTTTTTCATCCGGCCCTTCAACGCCGCCGTATTCTGGCTTTTCATTCCCAAAGTACAACTAAGAAAGAATTAACCAACTAACTATATTCTTGCATTTTCCAATATAATTTTAATTTTTCAATTATATTCTTTTAGAATTAAACCATCGCCTTACGATGAATGCATTAAAATAGGTTACAATGTCTTTCATTTTTATGAATATTACCAAAAAAATTATTCTTCGGTTAAATACTCATCCACTGATAAAAATATTTGAACACGTAAATATATTAAATAGGTCAATCTTTTTATTACACCTTATCTCTTTCTATGAAAGCTTAATATCAGTTTGGCTCATATTCAAACTATAAACTGGTTTTCCCCTTTTTTTCTTATTTTTTCATTAATTCATAAATTCTTAATTTCAATATAAAACTTCCTAAAAACTATCAAGCTAAGAGATACGATATCTAAAAGAAGTATTACATTATCATTTTCATTTTCTATGGCCACTTGTTAGGTATTTGTAAAACAAGAAAAATAATCAACGTAAAAAAAAAGTAATTGCATCATACCGGTATAATTGTTATATTTGTTTTCAAAATGTCATGACCTTTCAATGGCTACAAAAACTGAGCAACTGTATTCTGAGACTCACTCACTCTTAACTATAAAACTGTACTTTGACGAAAAGTTTGCAGCATATGCAAGAGTCTCTAAAAAAGAAGGTAATTTAAGACTTGTTAAAAAGATAGGTTACCATTCATGCAGTGAAACTAAGGAATCGAAAATCAATAACTCAGAAGTCTGCTCCGTGCATCTTAAAACAGCTGCACAAGTTACAATGCACAATTCTAAAAGAAAATCGTCAACAAGCAACGAGTCTGCTAATATGATAATGGGAAAAAAACCTGTTATGAAATCATTAATTTGGCTATAAGACATAATTCTTTAATACTTCAAATTTAATGTGTTGCATGTCTTCATGGTTACAGATATCAAGAGATGTTATATAAATAGAAAGATTTGATTTGTCATTACAATAGCCGCAGAATCCCCATATAATTTGTAAGTGGAATTGCGATTATCGTTTTTTTTTCTTATAGAGTCAAAAGTTATAATTTAAATTTCAAAATGTCAGTCGTTAATAAAATACATTAAAGAAAAAGAAGAAAAATGACTTCCCCCATTGTTTTTAAGATTGTTTCATAACAGAGAACCCAGTAATTTAAATGAAGGTGCCGGTTTGTATCAACCTGTCCGCAATAATTCACAGGTCATCACCGAAATTTGCGTATTTTGTTTTGGATTTTCCAAAAACTTCAACGGTACTTTTAAACCACAAGTAGAATAAAAGAAAGTAGTTTTTGTTTCATTCAATCAATTAACCCTTATTATAAACATTCATTTAAAAGTGAATATTTCAGCAGGGTTTTTAAGTATTAATTGAGTACATTATGTTCAAGGATAAATTGGTATTGTCCTTTACAAAAAAGATAATTGGTAATCAAAATTTGTACATTACATATACCAATGTTGATTCCCAATGATTTTTTGAATGACAGTTAGTGTACCCATTGGAATAGAACTGCCTAGCAACCAACTAATGGCGTTTTAATATTTATATGAAGTTTAAAAAGATAAAATCACGAGTGTGTTTTCCGAATCCTGTATTCCAGTGTTTTAATGCTTACAGAGAATAGATTGCTTTTTTTTTTAGAATTATCTTTATCGCTTGATGTTAATATGTAGGGTTAACTATGAGAACATTCACAAGCGCTACAAACTGAAACGTTTGCAAAATTCGGGCTTAAACATTAATTTTGATGCCAAATATTAGTTGCATGATTGTGATAATGGAAACATTATTGCTATTAAATACATCTCACGCAGATATCTCCAAATCCAATTACATGTAACAAAATTTCCAAATGAGTTAAAATCGTGCGACTTTTGGAATGCATGAAAACGTTTTCAATAAGTTCCTTAGGATACTTCTCTATTTCATGTATCACGAAACACAGTCATAGTGTTAACCACTCTACTACCCCCTCCCCCTGGTATTCGGCGACCGCAGCTCTGACCTTTCACAAAATTTCACAAATGGTAAATGTAAGCATGACTAAGAAAGGTCTATACCAATAGAGGACCTACAACATTACCACTTGTTTGTGTATTTGTTGATGTTGTTGTCAGAGACAGCTGTTTACCTGACAGGTGTTGGCGGGCGGTTATACATTACATTGTTAATTACAAGAGCCGTAACTGTACATATTTCATGATAATCAGCACCTGACTCACAAGAGCAGTTGACAGGATTGGAACATTTGTGGAAATTAGCTTCCGAATAATGCGTATTTTTGGGGAAGTTTTTTTTATTTGGCAAAAACAATCATTTTCATTGGATTAATTATTTCGCCTCTTGCTGACAATTTGTCAGATCATGGTTCCCTGTCCGTTTTATGTTTTAGGCCTAGAGTTTTTGTGATAGGTTTCACGAAGCAGTGGTACTGAACGATTCGGCACACGCCTACTTAATATGTACATGCACGATTTGATAAGAAAGAAACAACAACAACGGAAGCGGGTCGTGTAGTGGCCCAGTATAGAATGTTTCTTCTCTCTGTCAGTAATTTAATGCTATTCACGTCCTCTTATTCCTAGAATTGTCAACCATCATAGGGTTATACAATATATAAAACTATCAAACAGGTTAAAAAAGATCTGGTAGAAAATAAATTTGATTGGTACATGAAACAACGTTATTAGGCTACGCGGAATTCGATTAGGTGGCCAACTTCGTTCATATTCTGATTGCCTTTCTTGACAAATGTTTTAGCTTCTTGTATTATTTGTTTATAAGTTTAGTTTATATTCATGGTCAATACATTTAAATTAACGTTCACATTCTGTATACACGTATATTTACAGAATGAACAATTTCCAACTGGGAATTAACTTTTGTATATGTAATGTCCTATTTAAAATTCTAAGAAATAAAATTGCTTATTTGAAACAAGATTTTTTAATATTTATGACCAACCATCAAATTCTATATAAAATTAATATCAAGAACATTCAATGTTTACATTCTCCAATAATCTGAATAACGTAAACTTGGAAATCTGGAAATCATCTAACCATTTTTATGAGCGTACTTTAGTCTGTATGGTGTGAGGTTTTTCTGTAGTTCACAATTTGTGTGTGGGCTTTGAGGTATCTTGTAGAGCTTGTAAGACGTAAAATAACATTAGCAATTTTTACCAAGATATTAATAAAAATCCGGAATAAAGACATTTAATTAGCTCTCACCTGCATTGCCACCTCTTGTCTTTTTGAAAACGTATTTCGACAGCTGTACTCTGCTACATTTTTGTTAATTGCTTGACAGAATCATCTATTTCTTTTATTGCGTTAATAAATGAAAATTAAAGTACTTTTCAAAAGTGCTTGAATACGATTATTGCTACTATGAGCAGTTCAGTGGATTTTAACTAGGTGTTCGAAACATTGAACGTGTATCTCATGTCGCCCTTTATTAAATGATAGGCATATATATGTGTAGCAAGAATTGCATATATAGAATCATACTATATTGGAAATAAAATTAAAAAGTTTTATGTCACCTGTATTTATCTTATTGCATTGCAATCCATATCTTGAGAATGATTTCACAGCTACACGTTAGAATCACAACTCAAAAATACCCGTTAGAATCACACAATTTTAAATTTATATCAAGTTTTTGCAAAAAAGACAACGAAGATTTACTGGAGCGGTGCTTTACTCCAGCGTGATGCAGTTGACGAGTCGTCCATATGCCTTCTGTAGACAGTCTATTTCACACTGCAGCAGGGCAGCCCCCACCCTGGAGCAGCCAGCCTTACACACGTTGAGTTGGCCATCAACGTTCTGGAGACAGCCATACTGGATGTCGAAGTCGTTACATACGGCGCTGACTGCGACCAAGACGGCTGCCGCGACGAGGAACCATCGAAACTGAAATATGAATAAAGTATTGTTATAAACCATTTGTAATAATTATTGTTATGTAAAAAAAAAACACTACTAGTATGTATTTTGAATGCGGTATATACCAGATGAATACAATGAAAGAGGATCAATTGAAAAGCCAATGTCACACCATTCTTGATATATAGTGTAAGGACCTGTCAAACCAGATTGTGCCCTCACAGAGGTACATGTATAACGGTGTAGTTAAATTTCTGGAATAATCGTAGGATCGAAGGAAAATACAGAAAATTGTGCATTTCCATAAGATAAAGTCGCGGCGTCCTGACGGCGACCGCAGCGTTTTATTGAGCCTTTCATGGCCTGTTATTGCTTTCCCTCTTAGTTCTACACGTAACCTCCTATTGACTGCGCTGGCTGCCGCTGAGTGTTCATCACGTGTAAAACACTTCGCGACTACGGCGTGCACAGTATTGCAAAAGCGTGATAGAGAAGAATTTAAATCCGAAAGGACTTTGATAATTCACTCTACAAACGCAGTCGACCACCAATGCGTTCATGTGCGTCGATTGAATGGGCCATCGGAGCTCTTTTGACGCTGTTGGAAACTTTACCGCGCAGCTTCGGAGACTTTACATCGTGTATACTCCGTATATAGAACGTAGAGTCAGGATGCGTACTAAGTGCATGCTCAAAATGTTCGCCTTCATAGCTTTCTGTGCGGCCTGTATGTTGATGCCGCTGTAGGGTTGCGGCGCTGTTAGATGCCGCGGCGTTCTGTATTTTCCAAGGATCGCCTTGAGTACGCGGCCTTGGTGTGACAAGGGTTTGTAAAATGTGAAATGTTCAAGGATCCTCCAATCTAAGATTTAGTCAAAGTGGTTGTTTCTTTGGGAAAAAAAACAAAGAATTGAAATGAAATATCTTAATCCTATTGAATTATAACGCATCTATTAGTTAATCCCTTTAGACTCCAAGGTAAGATAAGTATCCAAAGAGACTGCGTTGTACCCTAAATATGTATGTTATTTAATATGACAATATCATTTAGTACTTTTCATTTCAAACTTACCATTCTGATTGCAGTAACCTACTCCCTCAACAGATACGTTAAAAATGGATTTAAACGGATAAATACTAAATGAAGAATTAGTCCAGTATTAGTGGCACGTGTTACGTACTCACAGATAACGATAACGACCTTATGGGCGAAATTGTGTGAAAACGCAGTTTGCAATTAATTGTAAAATCTGTAGCATATGTTGCACACAGAATATGTTCCAGTTTAGATAAAACTGGATAACTGAATGGCTATCTCAAGGCTGATTTTTTGTTAATTAATTGATTTCATTTTACGATCAGACATGATTATTACATGTATGATATTCATATTATCATTTTGATAAGAATGTTCTCGGTATAATCAGCATGACATTATAACAACTTTTTAAATCTAACATTTATTCGATTATTTTAATGTTCTCTCAGTTTTTCAAATATTACACTATCTGATTGATTCATTATCTTTCAGTAGATACCCGTGACATTTACTTAGACGCAGTGGTATTTACATGCATTGTTGGAGTAAAATAATCATGTTAATAAATTCAAAATTAAGAAGAAAAAGTAAAATAATTTTTATTCCAAAATGAAATATTTACATTTTCCAGTGTCTTTGTAATAGTACTACGAAATCGATTTTGTAATTTATACAGTAAAACACGGTTATAGCAAATATACGCTTATAATGAATTGACGCTTACAGCGAGTGGTTTTCATTCCCCGAGACTTTATTACATTTTGTAAACTTGACGGATATAACGAATTACGCTTATAACGAAGTAAAATCATCCGTCCCTGACACTGCGTTATAAGCGTGTTTCACTGTAGTCCAATACATTTCACAGATTAAAATTTTCATATTAAATCGTACAATTGTTGAAATCATGTGAATATAAGTAATAAGGAATAATTCTTTGAATATTATGAGGTGATCAATTACGGTAGGGCGTGATCAAATCTATCATGGATTTTATCACTTATCGACCTTGTTCGATCACCTTATTATCTAATTATATACAAAGAATGATTCCTTATTTAAATATATTCTATGAATGCCAAGGTGCAACTGCTGATACGGATTCTCTATTCTGGACACTGGTCAGTTTATTTGGACTGTGACAGTTGGTGAAGGATGTTGAGGAAGACAACAGCTGCTGTAACCTTTGACCCTAAACTGTCAGCTATCACATTTCAGCAACATCACAATGGTCATACGATACATGTACAAGAAACATCAATTACGACATTACACTTATTTTTCTATCGATATTTTGATCTGGAATGTATAAAATAATTATATATGCAGGTTAAATGTTTGTCTGAAAACAGTTCTACAAACTCGCTCACTGAACCAATAGTCTACATATTGACAGGTGTTACTGATCACGTGGTCATTGTTTTGGCAAACATTTTTAACTTTATGACAATAACAGGAAATAAACAGAAATGGTTGTCAAATTATGTCCAGTGGTTGTTGTATCAAAGAGTGGCATAGTTAAGAAAATGCAGACATTTTAGAATTTTTACCACCAAATAAGATCAAAACAAACTCCAGAGAAAAAGAGTAAAGAGCAAATATTAATTTTATTTCTTGAATGCAAAATATTAGTTTCAGATGGGCCTAGAAAAATCTATCCTCAAACCCCTATATTTCTGGAGGCAAACGCAAATAGATTGCATGTATTTGTGCCATTGTTTTATGCCGAGGTCATTGAAAAATGTTTCAATGCACCCTTGACACTGAACAAGTTAACCAAAATTCGGTTAATTTTTTCCAAGGTTTTTACTAAGAAATGACAGGCCTGACAGGTGAAAGGTCATTAACAATTGTCTTCCTTTGCAACCAAGCTGTGATAAAGACTGTTGTCCTCAACAAATATCTTGAATTTTTGTTATTTCAACTACGTTTTTTGCAGTGATATTTTGTCAATGTCCCGACACTAGACCTATTTTTATTGTGCAAGAACATTCTTACAGCATATGCACTGCGTGGGGTGCACTTTTTGGTCATGGATATGGCATAACTTTATGTTAGCGCGTTATATGTGAATATTGAAAACATGATGCATGGTCAGAATCATGACTATAGGAATTCTAGAAAACCGACCAAATCGATTCATCGAATGTCGATCAACCTGTACAATACATATCAAATTCACATTTCCCCCGAATAATGTTAGTCTCCTGGATGATCTGAAAACAATCTTTTTATTTTATATTTTTGCGATACTTTGATTCTTCATAAATAATTTGATTAAAAGTGTGGATATTAATCAATGATAATAATACCGGGTAATAACTTAAAAATGGGAAAATGATTTTTATATATATTTCCGTGTTAGACCTTTCATTTATTTCAATACAAGTTTATATATTGAACCTTTTGTCAAAAACTATACCTCTTGGTATTAATTCAGTAAATATCTGTGATTAACAGATATTGTCCTTTGTAGAACTTATTTGGTGTAAGTACTGTTAGGACAAAGGTAGCTCTCAAAAACATTATAAAAACATCGTACTTGGCTATCATTATCAGTTGCTCTGCGATACCTCATTTTGCATATACACATAAACCATCACATTTAATTTGCGTATTTATAAAATACTTAATTTAGATTCTATAGTATCTCCATACTGTTACATCATGCTTTCGACAACAATGACAGTCTAAGAATCACAATGATCATACATTTAAGGTTAATTATTCATATACGTTTGTTGGCCACACGGAGTAATGTTGACGAAATCAAAAATCGTTTCAAATACCTAAAATTATTATGTTCGTCCTCCTAATTTGGCATATATCAATCGGTGACCGAGTTTCGAGATTACACATGTACACGTACATATGGGTCATTCAACAAATATAGAGCTCTACTAGAAATTACCATACACTGAATAAATTTATATTTCACCAGTATAAACGAGTGCTTTTTCGTTCATTTTGCGTTTCATGTTTATAGCTCAAAACTCGTTTGTCTGCAATTCCTGAATATTTTGCAACTGATCAATCAGATCAAACGAATACATGATTTCGTACAAAAAAAAAAAAATAAAATAAATTGTGAAGCGACTACATGTACACGAAATGACAATTAAGGTCGCATCAGCTTTAGAAGTCATCACAGCGGCTTGCCTGCTCTAGATCGGTTCGAGTCCAAATCAAAATTTGATTTTAATAACAATATGCAGTAAACAAGTATTAAAGAAAGTCTTCAATAATATTCAAATTACTGTACTTCATTTCTGCGTCAGAACGGAGCTATAAACGGTCACAGCAATTTCCAACAAAAATCATGGTAGTTATTGGAAGGTTTGAAGATAATTCTCCTGCGATCTCTTCATTTCAATACTTGAAGAAAACAAATGATCTATCGAATACAGATAAACAATGAACTGATATACATCTACAACGCTTTCTGCCAAATTAACATCTATTGATTATTTTCCCACTATGTTATAAGAAAATCGAATCAAATCCGAATCACCATCTATGGTTTTTGATTTTACGCACTTCTTGCACTTTTTTTTAAAACTGCATACCTTCACAGGCATTACTTAGCATAAAATAATACTTTGAGGGAAAATGGATAGGATAGAGCAGGTCCAGTCCACAAGTACCTGTATACATTATCTCTGTTCACAAGTACCTGTATTATCTCTGTTCACGATTTCTGCATCCAATCAAAACGAACATGCGAGAATACGTACCAAGTTGCGAGAGGAAAGCGCGAAGAAACGAAATTCCGACTTTTGCTTTCGCAATTTCGCACTTTTGACTTCGTTAAGATGCAAGTGGCCCAAACGGAACACCAAAAAAATTCTATTTCTTTGAAAAAACCCATAGGAACTCGTAAATCGTTCACAGCAACTTGTACAGTAGTACATACAGTTACGTGAGCGACAAGTACGAATGTTTGTGACAACTGCAGAGTACAAGGGTCTAGAACGATAGACTGCCACACAGCACGCATGCAGCAAAAAGGGAGGTGGGTTGTGTCGTATTGTTCTCAAACATTTTTGATAAAATTACATATAGAAAGATTATCACGTATCATGGAGTTCCGCCCCCCCCCCCTTTAAAAAAATTAAATTGAAAATATAAAAATTAACATTGAAATTTCAGTATAGGTATAGACCAATCCACACTTTACAAAATTTATGTCCCTTGGCCGCCATCTTTGGGGAAAACCCATATTAGAGGGTTGTAACTTTGTCATTTGACATTAAAAAAACGTTTCCCTGTGAATTTTAATTGCCCCAAGTTGGGGCAACCCACACATCGAAGGAATAAATCAAATTCCAAAAGATCTCTTTAGAGGACGCCCAAATATTTGGTTGCTTAAAGAAGGGAAAAGTTGCTTTTTCCCTTTGAGTTGACCCCGCAAAGGGGAACAACTTTTGCAAAGTGTGGATTGGACTTATGGCACCCCAGCAATTTAAGTAAACATACATATAGAATATTCAATTATCACGTTGCCCTCTTTTAGTTTCGCTCTTGTTTTGGCCCATCAAGCTTTTGCCCCCTCCCCCCCAACACTTTCGAAACGATGCTACTTGCCTGGTTTGTATTCATCTCACGAGAAACATAATAGGCCCATACTTCCTTGGTGCAAGTTGTAACCATTCAACAATAAACAATTACTATCGTTGATAAATGTTTAATCTACGTTTTTTCTATTATCTACAAAATGGGCTATGATGATCAATCACCAAAAAATAAAAACAAAACAATTTAAAATATAGTTAAATGACAATACAAAAGTGGTCAACTCTTACAAGCTGCAAAATGATGCACTTGCTAAGCATTAAATTGCACAATAAAGGATCAGAAATATAATGTTAAGCAATTCTGTACACATCAAAGGGCACAACTGTGCCTCGGTTCCTAAATCCCGCTGGTGTACTTGGCGACAGCTTTCGTTCCCTCGGACACCGCGTGCTTGGACAGCTCCCCGGGAAGAATCAGGCGCACCGCGGTCTGTATGTCACGGCTGCTCATCGTAGCTCTGCGACCGAGTTTTGCCAGCTTGGACGCTTCAGATGCAAGTCTTTCAAATATGTCAATGACAAAAGAGTTGATTATTCCCATGGCTCGGGTAGAAACTGTAAGTTCGGGATGGACTTGCTTCATGACCCTGAAGATGAAAATTTTGAACGATTCTTTTCTTTTCTTACTTCTTGGCTTCTTCTTAGTAGCTGATTTTGCAGTAGTTTTTAGTTTTAGTGGGCCAGTGGGCAACGGGCCTTTTCTAGATTTCTTGACTTTCGCCGGCATGTTCACTTTTCGGAAGGATGTGAATAGACTGATGCGTAGCTGAGATTTGACGACTTTTCATTGGCTGATCAAAGTTACATCACTGCCAAAATTATATCAGCGCGGGAAAATGAGAGAGAGAGAGAGAGAGAGAGAGAGAGAGAGAGAGAATAACTGCTCGGATCGTAGCATTTAACGATATAACAACATTTGTTCCAAACTGAAAGGGAGGTTTTTTTTTTTAATTTCGTACATAGCCTATTAGGGGTTTTCTAAACAGGAGGGAGAGGCTAAGCTAGTGATGAAACAGAGAAAAATTTAAGTGGTACGTGGTCCTCCTTCCGTTTGAATCCGAAATAGATCTTGCTTAGAGATTACAATTCAAGATGAAAATGCAATCTTAGAGGTTGCAAAACCCCACTTTTGAACAGCCTAATTAGACTGTGTTTTATTTTAAATTAACATATAGAAAGTTGAATCTTAAAGCAATCTCCCTTTTGCGAACAAATATTTTAGAAAAATCAACAAAATTAAAATAAAAACATATTAAGTTTTAGTAAATAGTTTGAATGAGCCCCCCCCCCCCCCCACTTTCAAATTGATTTCTTGAAATGCTTTGCAAGACTAATCATGAGTGATTTCCTGCAATCATAGGCGTCGGAACCGGGGGTGGTGGGGGGTAAGAATTGAATTTTTTTTGGAACTATAGGTATAACCCCCCCCCCCCCCCCCTCTGGATTAGGATTTTCGTGATTTTGGGAATTACGTTTCTATTTTTTCTTGTCAAGATTTCTTAGGATTAGTCTAGCCCCCCCCCCCCCTTTCAATTTGCTTCCGACACAACTGTGCAATGATGATCAATAACAATTTGCAGGGCACACACGTTTCTTGAAAATGCAGCAGTGATTGTACAGTGTACTTAACAAGAAATTTAATCACAAAATTTCTTTCCTTATATCATAACAGAAAAAGCAAAGTCAGCATTTTTTCCCGCATGGACACAACAAATATCAACTAGATCCAAGATACTTCTTTTGTTGTTTCACATGGGTCTGCAACAACAAAAGAAGCAATTTTGTTTTTTATATATATATATATATATATATATATATATATATATATATATATATATATATATATATCAAAAAGGTGAAACTTGTATAGGCCAAGTTTAATTCATGAATATTTCACATGAACGGAAGAGCACACATTTGACCTCAGTGATTTAGCTTAAAGTGGGTTTCCAAAGTTGATTACACTTCCTTCATCTCTCTATCATGATGGAGAGAGAACATAAGCTTAATCAACCATCAATCTAATTTTACACAAACGCTGTAAGGAGAACGCAAGTGGATCCAACATTTAATTAGATTGATTTGAACATTGATATTTTCTTTATTTGGCCTGGTCATGTAATTGATTTTAACCTGCTTCAGCTGATCTATCCAATAAGACAAGGCATTGGTCTTGTTACAGACACATGAAAGCAATTGGATATGTGAAAATACAAGGCGCTGTAAATAAGACATGTACTTTTCTGAGGTATGATAAATATTTTTAATGAATATAAAATGTACAAAAATATCACAGTTTATAGATGTATAAACAACATTAACAACAAGCACTATGTGTCTACCAAATCCTCTCTGTCCTCATCTGTCTTGTTGTCTGAAAATATCACTGACTTCTGTTTGTACTTATTTTCCATTTCCTCAGTATTCACACTCTTAATAATATCATCTACAAGAGTTTTATTGGAAGAAAAGAATTTCTCCAAGTCTGCCTCCGTGAACTTTGTGATTTCCTTCCTGAGGAATTCTACCTCTCGAGACAGGAGTAGTCTGTCCCTTAGCAACGCACTCTGCTGGGACAGCAAATCCAAGATCTGTGGAAATAAAAGAATTTAGCATTAAGAATGATAAACCCCATTTCCATCGCATTACAGATTCAGATAAAGCAATGCAAAGTCATTTCATAGAGATTTTTACATGCCATGAGAGGTAACTCAACTGTAAACATCAGAATTGGTCTGCAAATTTCTGAAATATTTTCGAATTCAATAAACAATCATAACCTGTTGTCCCTGCTCCTGAGCATAGTCGTCCATCTTTTTTAGCCTCTCTTTCATTTTTTCGTGGACCCTGCCATGTTGATCTGACTGGTTGTCTAAGTCCTCCAGTCGAATCAAAGCTCGCTGCAGTCGAAGTCTCAGCTCCTCATTTTCTCTGCGTAGTTGACCACTTTCATTTCTTAGAAAAGGTAAAAAAATAGTGTCATGTGAAATAAAAAGGTAAAAAAACAAATATTACTATACCTTTGTTGCTTATGATATCATAAATTTTGCCAAACATTTAAAAACTAAAGAATTAACACAGGATGCATCAACTACTTTACATCAGTTATTTTGATTGCTCTTTTCTAAGAGTCAAAAACTCATATCCCTGTCTTGCTCAAACTGACCTATTTTTCTTTGTGACTTTTTCTATTTGGCCTGCCTGTCTCTTGCATTCATCACGAAGTTTTATCATCAGACGATTTTGCTTCTTTAGCATCACATCCATTTCCTGAGTTGATCTTTCTATGAATAATTCAGAAAGTATTTTTTCATTTACAATTTATTTCATTCATGTACAAGATACATGATCCTTGTACATACATAGGAAGACTCTTTTGAGACTCCTTCAAGGAAAAACTAATAAACTACACTGTTTGTTTACAAAGTAAGCATGCTGTCTTTAAAGAAAATCAGTTTTGACTGCTTTTTGGAATGAGAAAATTCATCACAATTCATAAACAATTTCCTCTGATGCTAAGGAAGTTTTTATTAGTACACTACCATGCTTGTCTCCTATGTCCTCTATGTAGCTGTTGAGTTCTTCCTCTCTCATCTGCGCTCGTTTGGTCATAGCTTTCAAATCCTCATTTCTGCTCCTCTCTATGCTCTCTTTGGCCAGTTTTGCTAGATGAAGCTGCAAGCAAACATCAGATTTCATACATACATGCATACCGGTACTTTATAAAAAATTTCTTTTGCCTCTGATCTCTGTTTGTGCTGAATTTATAAGGAATATAGAAGAGGGTTATCTTGGCAATGCAAGGATTAGAATCATTAATTGTCACCTTAGGGAGATAAAAATAAACAAATCTGACTACTGGCTATTGGTGATGGGAAGAAGGGTCCATATTACATGTAATACCTTAAGGCTTATCATTGGAAATCCAAAGGAATGACTCACCAAATGGAACACTGAACTTATTTAAACATTAAAATATTGCGGAATTACAAACCTCTCTCTCTCTCTCTGCTTGGGTATTCGTTGTTAAATGAATTAAAATTAAATGGAATTACAAACCTCTCTTTCTAATGCTTAAGTATTCGTTGTTAAACAAATTAAAATTAAATGGAATTACAAACCTCTCTCTCTAATGCTTGGGCATTCGTTGTTAAATGGATACATTCTTCTTTACTGTTGACAAGTTCTCTCTCTGCCTTGTTTAATCGACGCTTCAGACCTTCAAGCTCTATCTCCATTTTACTTTTTTCCTGTAAAATTTTCATTAAAGAACCATGATAATGATGAATTAATACTAAACTTATCAAAAGCACCACTGGAAGGAAATGTTCAAAAGAAATAATCTTTTATTCAATTTTCTTTCTTTCAGTAGATTTTGTTGATTGAATCTACCGGTACATTGACAAACCTGGTCCCTTTCTCTTTTTGTGATTTCCAAATCTTTCCTCAATCTGTTCACCTCTTGGGAAGCATGGCTTTTCTGAATGGAAGCATGAGTAGACTCTGTTCTGTATGTTTCTGCAGCCTGCATTATACAGATAATAAATTTACAAGTCTTTTATCTTATTTTTACATCCATTTATGTTAACCCCAATTGTGCTTGAACCAATACTTACGATGTAAGATTCATTCAAACTTTCAACTTTCAAAAGCATTATTAAGAAATATATTCTAATGATTTCCATGTATGTTTTTCATGGTAGTTTAACTATTATTTTAAAATCTAGATCAATAATCAGAATTAACTATCAAATGTTGTATTCCTTATGACAAAAAATGTTCTCTTACCATGGAAGCCTCTTTATCGAATCTGCGAAGCTGGATCTTCATTTCATCAATTTCGTTGATGTAGGCCACCTTTTCCCGAGATAGTTTGTCCACTTGAGCAGAAGCTGCAGCATACTTGTCTGTCATTTCCTTCAACTGTTGAAAATAAATCTTACTACTGTAGAAACATATATTTTCGTTGGGTCAAAATTTCGTTGTTTTTAAACCAAACAAGATTTCGTTGGCATTTAATTTCGTCATATCGTAATCTTTTTGTATTCATTAATACCAGGGTTAAAAATTCGTCATGGATTTAATTTCGTTGATTTATATTGCCAACGAAAATAACGAAATTAAATCCTCAACGAATATTTCTGCTTCTACAGTATATATCTAGTCTATATTGGTGTTGTTTTTTTTTAACTTCGCAGAGCTTTTTAAATTTTTTATTTTTTGCAAAATCATGGATATATATCCCACATCATCCTATGTAGTTCGGTACAAACTTTACAAAGGACAATATGAAAAATTATAAAACTGTAAAATAAAAGTAAGAGAGCATAAGAAGTACATGTAATCCGAATACCATATTGATGTTAATCCCATGGGTTTATGTTTGATGTGTGATCTGGATCTTATAGTAATTATATAAATATTGAACAATGACAGACTGACAAATACATGGTCTACAGGTAAAGATACTTGGAAAGGCAGTTACAGTTAAACATAGATACCAAATTTCATGACTTTACCTACCACAGTTACAAAAAATAAAGTTTGGATAAAACAAAAACATAAAGCTTTTAAATATTGCGTGCAACATAAATATCTTGGTCTGTGTTTAAAGGCAAATACCGGTACTGTGACCTTTGACCTCAATGACAAACCTTTTGATTGATGGTGTCAATCATCATCTGACTTTCCCTGCGTACACTCTCTCTCTCCTCTAGGAGGCGGGCCTGAGTGTCCAGGATGTACGTGTCAAACCTCTTCTTCATGTTGCTGAGCTCCTCTGCAAGCTGCTCTTTTTGCACCATTGCCTGTGAAATATCATAAAATCAAGTAATGTCTCATTATAGCCTGTGTTCCATAGAAATATCTAATGTCACTCAAGCTATGCCTCATCAGTGCTATGTATCATAAATTATTTGTACAAGAGTACATGTATATGTAAATCTATTAAAATACCTATACCATTCAGAGATGGCTAGTGGTAAGCAATTAATATACTACCGGTACTTACTTAATCAAATATACATGTTACAATTATAATTAAAATCTTGCTGCAATAAAACTTATTTGTATCCTACTTTATCAAATATTCATGAAATTCCACACATATTTGGTTACATAGTGGATTTAACATAATGTTTATACATGTATATTTACATCTACCAAGCATTATTTCCTCTATTTCTTAGGGAAACCTATAGTTAATTCATAGCTCTATAGAAACAGCCAGACTGAAATCTACAAGCCCTATTTATCGATTGGTCGAAATCTACAGCTGCTGAAAGTGACAGGACTGAAATTGACACGACCTGTTTATCGATTGGTCTGAACCTACAGCGACCTTAATAAAATCCTGGACTGCACGAAATAATCATGACGATGCCAGACTCAAAGTCTCACAGGATACAATTTAGCTGTTTCTTTTAGCTAACGTACTTTTGTACATTAACAGTAATTTAGTGAATTTTACTAACTTTTCATAATCAGTTTATTAATTAGTTAAAGAAAGATGTTAATATAAACAATAAAATGCTTTCTTTGATGATTCATGCGGGTTGTGAAGGTAGCGATCATTGCAGGAAAAATTTACATAACCCGCATTAGCGGGTTATGTATTTTTCCTGCAATGTTGCTACCTTCATATCCCGAATGAATCACCAAAGAAAGCATTTTATTGTTTAAATATAGTTGTTGGCAAAGTTGATTTAACAAGATTTATCAGAGAGAAAAAAATGAAATCAAAAACTTGGCCACAGTGAATTTTACCTGAGTTTGTTCGAGCTGAGCTTGTTCCACCATCTCAATGCCCATCTTGGTTTGCTGGTATGCTTCCTCTTCTCTTTGTGCTAGTTTCTGGACATTTGATTTTAAGCTTGTCACATGTTCCATCAGTTCATCTCTTTCTCTAACCGAAAATAAGAGACAAATTGTCCAATTTGGTTAATCCAGCAAATTAATGCAACAGATGGCATAAGTTATTATAAAGGACTGATGTTCAATACTAATTAGTATCATAGCCCCTAAGGCTGCTCATTGCTGTGAGAGTAACAGTGATTCAATATAAATGAATATTCAAATCAGGCTGATAATACATTGATTCTTTGATTTCATTTATATTCTGGAAAATGAGTCTTGTATTGATTTTATAAAATATGATTCCTATAATTTCAAATGCATGGTTAAATGTTATCAAATTATTAAACTATATCTTTTGACTTTAACATATCAATCAGAATAAAGTTATGAGGAAATGATTAAATGTACATTTCATATAAATACTACTGTACATATTTAGTGTATACGTATTTAAGAATTTTTTTTTTAATATATTAGTCAATTTATGATTAAAAACATATGTACATGTAATCATATTCAGATATAATTAAACACGAACCTTGTTAATTTATCGATTGTGATTTGGAGGTAGTTTCGTTGTTTTTCGGAGACAAACTCTCCATTTTCTCTGGTTGGTATGCTGTCGTGCATTTGCAGTTGAGATCTTAGATCCTCCACCATTTGCTCATATTTCTGAATCTCTGACCTAGAACAGCATCATGAAGTTAATATGAAAGCTCAACTCAACTAAAACCTGTACCTGTTAAAACTGTATGACTTATAACAATTGCTCTAATTCAATTTTATGAAATGCTTCTTATCACGTCATAGTATTTGACTACTGAGATGTCAAAATTCTAAAACATCATGCAGTCTCTGGTAGCAGAAACTTAGGAGGGATTCATATCATGAATCTCCACAACAAAGCTGAAAAATCCTTAATTTTTTTTTTTTGAAATCTTTAATAATTAAAACACACTACATAGTATAAAAGATTGATTCAATCACAATAAATAATCTTACAGATTCATTAACTTTAAGTTAACAGTATAATCTTTCCAGTTTTATTCCTTTCTTGTTTTATATCAAACTTGAACTCAACATTCACTCAAGCACATTATTTGAGACCAATACTGGTAGAATCATTGGCCCAAAATAAAATGATTGTTTGTTTGGAATTGCATCCTGTCTCATTGAAATACCCTCCGCTGATAAAATTTTACTAGTAAAAAATAAATATTTTTTCTCTGAAATTCGTGGTACAATCTTCACATGTGAGTTTGTTTATCAAAACATTTTCCTCAAAACTGCGTTTGATCAAAGAAACGAAATAAAGATTTTCTCTGCTTTTTGAGATCTTTTAATTTGAAAAAACCTCCTGGGTCTGAAACCCAAAAGTGGCAATTCCAAACAAACAATTCTTTAAGGATGGCCTTGAGTACCACATACATGTATATGAAGTTAATCAAGTGGATATAAACTTAAGTAAATTAAAGCATATTTACTGAAATGTAATACATGTATACAAAGTATATCAGGCGGATATAAACTTTAGTAAATTTAAGCATATATACTGAAATGTACATGTATCTGTACATTAATAAAATACCTGGAATGCTCCAGTTGAGTCTCTAGTCTACTGACTCTGGCAGAATGAAGGGAACTCAGTCTTTCCTGTAAAACAACATGACATGTTCATACACAAAGAACAACATCTTCTCTCTAGATTCAGTTAGTCATGTATCAGGATTTAATGCCACCAGTCAGACTCAACAAATTCAAATAAAATTATAACTTTACATTGAATCTGTAAAATCAAAGAATTACCAGTTCCACTTGGAGATGTTTAAGTTCTCTTGTGTGAAAAATGTGATCAGACTTATCTGCTAGGAAGAAGTTTTCAACCTGTAATGTAGAAATATAAGAATTATGACATGTAGCATACACTTTTAAGAAATATGATTCCCCCTGAGAGAAATGTGAAGTAGCCATATCCGTTAACAGTGACTCTAAAATTGTTCTTTTTCTTAGAGTTAATGGTTAGAACAAATACATATACATGTATACTGAAATACGTCCATGTAATATGATACCTAATGATTCTTTTAGTAAGAGGCCATGATTTTATCAAACAAATGCATATTCTAATCATTCATATAATAGGTGACATCTTGATACCTCAGATTTTTCTAGATCAATGTTCTCTCCAACTATTTCTTGAAGTATACTGGTTTTTAACTCCTCATGTAGTCTTTTGTTTTCCTCTATAATTTCAGAAAGTTTTGCTCTTAGATTTGCAAGCTCATCCTGAAAGAAGGAAAAAATACTTAATGTATAATATGCTATCATTCATCAAATGCATGTATCAAAGAAATAATTGCCCTGTATTTTTTCCTTGAATCTAATTAAATGTACCGGTACAAAAAATGGAACTTTTCTGAAACTGCATTCATTGCTCGATAAATATTTACTCTAGCAGCTTTTATCTGCATCTCAATCTTCAATTCAATTGAAAATAAATGGACTTAAATTTGAACCTACCTTAATGTAGCGGTTCTCTGCCTCCAGCTGCTGGCAATAACCTGTCTGGGCCTGCACTACTGCTGCCGCCTCCTCCAGGGAGGGAACACTGCTATCTGCCTGCCTCAGGGACTGGGGAATCTGCATTATAGAATTCATGAAATCTGCTATGATATTATCAGTACCTTATACATTGTAGAGCAGCATATAACATATTATGTTATTTACAAGTATGTTTCTGATGTAGGCAAAGTGAAAACATTCATGTTAAATATTTCCTTTAATACCTTTAATAATAATATCTTTATCTTTAATATCTTGATCCTTTAACTTACATGTGAGTCTTGGCCAAGCATAGCACTGAGCTTTGAGACTGCATGCTTATATTTCTGTGGACGAGCATTGTCCTCATACCACTTCAGTGTACGAGGATTAACTGTGGCCTGAAGTTGGACTTTCGCCCTTGATGTTTCCACCCTCCCTCTGCCTGATGATGTCCCCAATAAAACATCCTCCAGTTCATGTAAACTGGCATTTGCTCTCTCTGAATATGATATTAAGATTAAACACTCTGGGTTCATAAATACACTTTTAAAATAGGTCAATAATCATTGCCATTTAGCATTTGTTTAGTGTATTAATCAAAAGTGGATTACAAAATATGTCATTGTGATTTAAATGACAATTTTTTTTACAACAGAGTTTCAGATGTTTACTTTAATTGTCAAAATCATTTATTTTCAAGGGATACGCTATATGATTTATAATAGAAAGTAGTGTATCCGTATGCTAATTATAGGCTATACAATATCAATTAGCACTACAATGTATATAATGCATGTTCAGACTTGCTTAAATGCTCCTATATGGATGAATATTCAAGTTTAAGTACACTTATATGCTATTGTCAACTAAAGCACGCATAAATATTCAATTAACTGTCAATAAAAATATGGAAAATATCTTTTTGAAATTAAAATAAAGATAATTTTTAGTTTATACAGATCCATTGAAACCCCTACCCCTTTTGCATGTTTTAAAATTATCTCAAACCAACACCGGTTCAGCATTAACACGATCATAAAAAACAGTAAATGCACATTGTTACCTCTCACTGATCGTTGATATTTATCTACTGGATCCACATTTTCTTCGTACGAATACATGTTGGTCTACACAGAATACACATTTGAAACGAAAAACCTCATCACCGGAAGTTTACATTCTCCAGGAACACACGCAAACTCAAAGGCAATCAATGAACTTCCGGTAAATGATGAGCTCATCCATGCAGAGAGATAATGTTATGAATTAATAATAATAAATACTGTAAAGGAAGTTTTCTACTAAAAATGAGTTTGGATGGACTTGCAGCATCATGAGCTACAGCTAACACCACACCAGACGGCGGACAGAAGGTCATGGTAAGGAATAGCATGGTCATCTTGGGAAAAACTCGTGATATTCTGGACAATGTCCCCAAAATTCGTCTGCTCTCCAAGCATGTAATGATGATGAGAATGATACCATCAGAGTGTTGTGCTTTAATATCACTTAATGAAAGTATTTTTTTCTAAAATACAACATTTTAAGGTCAGTTTACCTTTCAAACGCATTTTGTACAATTTATTGATTAATCAATAAAATATATCATATTTTAGGGAAAGGGGCATTTGCAATTTATTATCTATTTTACAGTGAAATACCCTTAAAGTGTCAAATTCGATGTTCACTGATCAACTGATGCCAACCTTTTTTTCTAAGAAGAAAAAGTTGATCAAAGTCATAAAGATTGCATTAATCAAATGTGCCTAATTACATGTACTATATAAACAATGTTAACAAACTATGAAGAATTAATAAAAATTAACAGCTTATCAACGTACAGAGAAGACAAATTAAAGATATCAGAGATATCCGTCATACACCTAGCGCTTGAGTATTATGTTGATTTGAATGATTACTGTGGCATACTGGTGGTCAGTAATTATAATAGCTTGGAGATCTGTATGTCTACAAGAAAAGAGTTGACAAGCCATAGTGCTTCACATTTAAAACACTTTCCTTTTACAGCTCACAAAAACTTGCACTAGATTTGGACTGATTTGGTCATTTCAATACATATAAATACAAATGTTGTATTTAGATATAAGGCAATATTTGATGATCTTGATAATTGCTAACACTATTTAGACATCTTATGAACATCTTTGAGAAAGGCCTTGATGATGATGTCAGTACCTTGATTAAAAAGATTTTGACTAAAATTGTAAAAGGAATATAAAGTTGTTTTAGAGACAAACACACTGACATAACAATTTCTAATCATATTTCATTTTTGGAGGGTATATGAAATAGTACTCTTGTACTGAAAGAATAAAAAAATCACAAAGCCTTGAGATCTACATCTATATGAATTCATTTTTTGACAGAAATGTGTTGAAATTTTTGTACATTATGTATAATAACACCCTTTGGACAGCGTACATGTATACTTCATGCAATTTAACTTTTAATTTCCTATGATTTTATTTATCAGTAATGTATGGTACTTACAAGTTTCACTTTCAATGCTGAACTTGTCTTACTTCCTACAAAAGTGTTTGTTTAAAGTTAGGTTTAAGGTGTGTCATAGGTGAGACTTTAACTAGAACAAGTCTTCCTACTAACTGCTTTGACATTGTACAGACTTTGTATTAGTGATAGTCAGATACACGAATCAAGTGATTTTTAAAATAAAAACTTCAAGACATAAACTTGGATATTTATTGATGAGATTTTTTAAGACCAAGGTTTTCTATAAAAGAGGGTGTTGCCTTAATAATGATCCTTAATAGTCACCCATTATAGGAAAGTTGTGGCTTTTTTACATTCATAGAAGGTGAAATCTTAATGTAAGTGAGTGAATCTAGGATGGATGCATGTCCATTATATAAATCTGTTTTTAGGTTTTATAAAGAGGACCTCCCTCATTCATTGCTATACCTTGTTTACTTCTCTTTGGTTGTCACAAATTGTGTATCAACCCCTGTAAATGTTATAATACCAGACCTAAGAGCATAATTTATCTACAGGTAATGTTTTTACCACTACAAAAGCTCCTAAACTAAACATATTCTAATACCGGTATCCAAGATTTATATTTTTGAACAAGATAAAATCAAAGTTTACACACCTTGTACTTTAACACTGATGGTACTGTTGAGGACTGAAAGTACAAATTCTTAAAAATTAACTTTAGATCATAAGTTGATAAGACCTTGTCAAGATATATCAGTATGTTTTCAAAGGGGCTTTGGATGTCCGTTTCAAATGTTTAAAGGAATTGTATGCTTTGTTGAATGTTTGCATTGTATTTGTTTAAATACAATTTGAACAAGGTTTTTCAATGTAAACTTGGACGGTTTAAATCAAATTCAATAGGTGTAGACATAGAACCAAGAGCTGCTTTTTTTCGAGGACTCTAGCTTGTTTTAAAATGATGAGGATGTGTGCATTGGGTGGAATTCTGCACAGATCATGGACTATCGGCCTCAACAGGGGAAATTCTTTTGGCAGAATGAGGTAGACCTCCATAAGTTTCTGCTTGGCCTTGAAATGGTAAGATTGAAGGATTAGGCTAGATTGTTCTTGACGCAAGTTTGGGAAATAGTCAACATAGGTTTTTTATGTCATTCAGTCTGTAGACAGTAGATTGGGAGAGCCTTTCCTAACGACAGGACTATTTCATTTTTGTTGGTACAGCGTTCTTCTGAAACTCTTTTGTTTCAGAAAGCATGAGTAATTTGGATCTTATCTTGTACTGACAGTTCAACAGTTATGAAAGGAGTATACTTGTGTGTAAGTGGAATTTTTTTGAATTAATATATGCACCTGTGTAATTGGATCAGGTAAAAATTGTGATTGAAAATTCAATTGAAAGTTGAAAGATGGTTGGGTCAGATGTTTAAAGTGGTGGTGGGGGGGGGGGGGGGGGGGGGGTTCATGAGAGCAATATGTTGTTCTTTTTTTCATGTACTGGTATATGACTTTTAAGGCCTATTGATCATGTTGATTACAAAAACAAAGCAAGTGTTTATCATTACACATGTATCTGTATTATTATGAAATAAAACCTCTTCATTCTTGCATTCTAAAGACTATTGAGACTTTACTTGTCATAGTAAAAAAGGATAAGTTTAATGTCTTTAAGGGGTGTATGTACTACATGTGCTAATAAAACTGTGAATGTATGCTATGCAAACATACTAGTATTCAACAAATGATCACATGCTTTGAACACATATTACACAAAGAGTGGTCTTAGAACATACATGTTCACTGTAGTGTAACACTAAACTGTCTGGTATCTGAGACTTTGAGCCATTTGAAATCATTCCAAAAGGTGCACCTTGCAGGTCCTTCTGCTCCAGACTGGCTGCTTATTGAGACCCCTGTATTATCTATGTACTATTGTTGTCTTACCTGTGTACCTCTTTTGCCTTACCTGTGTATCTCTGATGTCTTTCCTGTGTACATTTGTTGTCTTTCCTGTGTAGCTTTGTTGTCTTTCCTGTGTACCTTTGTTGTCTTTCCTGTGTACCTTTGTTGTCTTAACCATGTACCTCTCTTGTCTTACCTGTGTATCTCTCTTGTCTTACATATTATGTACCTTTGTATCTTTTGTTATTTTGTCTTTCCTATGTTACCTCTTTTGTCTTACCTCTGTTGTCTTATCTCTGTTACCTATGTTGTCTTACCTGTGTATCTTTGTTGTCTTACCTGTGTATCTTTGATGCTTTCCTTGTGTTACCTCTTATGTCTTACCTTTGTACCTGTATTGTCCTACCTGTGTACCTATGCTGACTTAATTGCATACATTTGTTGCCTTACCTGTGGACAGGGATCTAGGAGTATGACCAGGGGCTTGGATCGATCCCCTCTCATCCTCCCCTATCTAATAGTTGACACATTACAGAACTAATATTCCAGGTCTATGTTGACACTGGAATTACTTGATCTAGCGAAAAATATTTCTTTAATAGAATTATGTGTTTTTGACAAGAACGGTTTAGATATGGGGTTAAGAGGGGGTTTAGGGTTTAGGTATTTCACTGCAATGGTGTAAAGCAAACAGTTTTTAATGCATTTATGATAATTCCAATTATTTCAGGTGAATGATCAAAAGCCTTGTTTTATCATAACAGTTTTGTTCCAAAGATTTAAATGAATATTTATGATGGTTGTACAGAACTTTAATTAAGGATATGTCAAGTGACTTAATTTTGTACGCAAAGATCTCTAGATGTGGCTCGTGGATTTACAGTTCTTATTCTTTGTATCTTGATAAATCTGACAGTGTTTCGTAATATGGAACCAGTGATTGGATACAAGAGTGAAAGTGACCAATATTTACCTACAATTAATATTGAACTATAGGTAAACAGTAAATAAGGCAGTGCTATCATCTCAAGAAGCCATGTCTGAGCCATTAGTTGTGCTTGATATGTCATCCAGCCAATATGTAAAGAGCTCTAAATGGACAGAGAGATAAGACTAATCCATGCACATAATTCCTTTCAATTGATAATTAGATATGGTTTAAACTTATCATATCTTGTTTTTGAGTTATTACCTGGAGTGGCAGAGAGGGTAGGAATTCTTGTATAAATCTGTGCAAACTGATTGAATGCTGCCCCAAGGAGACAGCTGAGGAGAATGAATCCAGTGTCCTGCCCCACCCCTAGGCCTGTGTGTGTCTGAGGGGTCAGTGTGCATGGAGTGTTTGGGTCATCAATTATCAGATTTGTTAGTACTTGCTTGATTGCCATAAAGCTGGCAGCCTGTGTGATCCAGTAATTAGAGGAGAGTAGCCAGTGTAACAATATTAGCTCGGTCAACATGACTCTTGAGGACTCCAGTTATTATTCCTAGTTATTTGGAAAGTATGGCTTTCCGTTCCCTTTCCTTGGTATTTACTTTTCACTGGATTGTGGATGCCAGAACCCTTTGGACATAAAAACACTGCTGTTTGCCATTGTGAGTGAGTGAATGGTGGACAAATAATTGCTTTTACATCACACTCTGAATCTGCAGTGGGATATGTATACAATATACCCCTGCCTGTAATATACATAGATAACTTCTCTATGTGTACCTTAATTCAGGTTTGATTAAAATTCTGGGAGAAGAATGTGACAATACGGTTATATGCCTGTATGGGGTAAATACATGTCTCGTATGTCTGAAAAGATCTTCATCAAATGGAAGGGAATCGTCAATGTGTTTGATTGAAATATGAGGTATGTGCTGTGGGTTTAATTATTGTGAAAGAATGAAAACACTACCATGGACAGACCTGTTTCCAAGGCTTACATACTGATAACAAAGTTACAGAAAAAGTATGGATTCAAGACCAAAGGATTCATCGTACCCTGGGAGAGGAACAACAACAGGGCAAGTAGTAGATACCAGGTGTGAGTGTTTCACCTGTCAGGGCGGAGAGCACTCACCTCATTTCTATATAAACTTGTTTATTTTTTAATTGGACTGTAAATTAGTTTAATTTTGACAGCAAGGATTATATTGATAGTACCTGTTTCTTTTGGTACTGAATTCTGTGTTTGCAATGTACATGTTTTATCTACCTGTTTTCTTTGAAGCTTTTAGGGTGGGTGGGTGGGTAGGTAGGTGTAGCTGTAATATTAGCTCATCTAATGCTAATTAGTGAAAAGGAATCAACATGAGTTAAATGTACTAAACACTGCATATTAAGAGTTAGTTTTTACAAAAGCTAAATGTAAACAAGGAAATAGGAAGCTTTATATACTAGTATATAAATATACAGCAAGGAGTAAGATGACATGGTGCATAGACAGGTCATATATTTGTTGTACTGGTATGTTGAATTTATTCTTTGAAAATGAATAAGAGAATTTTGATAAATAGCTCTGAATGAGACTTGACTGCATGAGTAGTGAGAATATAGGTTTCTGTATGCTGGCACTGTGGAGGGTGCCTCAGATTAGCATGCAGTCACCCAGCAGATGTGAAGGCTGAGTGACAACAGTCGTGATGGTAACGGGCGATGGTAACGAGGGAGAAGGCTTCCTTGTGACGAGTGTTAATAAATGTTACCTCAGCATTTATTGTTTACAGTACATCGATGCACTAAGAGCCTCAAGAGATTCCAGGGAAAACATGAGGATTAGTAGGTTTATACCTTTGTGAATGACATCTGTGACCCAGTTACCTATACGATATACCGTATATTATCAATAATGAGAGTAAGGATGATAGTAATGGTTGAATGCTATCACTCTACATGTATTTGGTTTTGCAAATCATGGGTTGTCAAAGTTTTTATTCGACAGGGAGAAAACTCTTGTAATTAGAAAGAATTTAAGACTTCTCTTGGAGCAAATACATCACACAAAATCCTGTTTTCTCTGAAGAAAACATTATGAAGAAATTTCTGTCTGTGTTCGTTGTTTCTCGGGATAATGGCCTATGTCAAAGAACTTAACAAGACTGCATGTTTTTTTATTGATGTAAAAGAAATAAAACTAAACGAAGGTAATTAGGTATTGATATAATTGAGAATACGATCTACATGGATAAAAAAGAGTCCCATATACCGTGTATAATTTGATTTTTCATTAGATGATAAGTAGATGGAGCGATAAATTTATTTTTTAGATAGCTTAGTCTGAGTCAGCTTCCAGTGTGTTAGAAAGTACATTGATCGGAGCGCATTCACTGTCTCCATTTCAGTGGGCTGCCGAGAAGTAAGCACACCTGTGTCAAATCCAGCTGTTGAGTGGCTATAGGAAGGATTAGAGTATATTTCATTCTAAGCCCAAAGTTTTCTGGAATTAAAATGGATGTGATAAAGGACTAACCCCTAAAACAATTTGACAGGATGTGTTACAATTGTCTTACACACAGAATCTATCGCATCTGTCGGTATAAGTGATCGGTATTTAAAAGTTACTGTTGGCTGCAAGTTTTGTTGTTTGGATCTGGTTGTTTATGTAGTAACATCTTGATCAATGGCCATTGTTATTTCTTATACAAGTTGTAAGCATATTTGACATTCATATATATATTGTGGAAATGTTATATGAAAGCTTTGGTCAGATTCTGAAATATCTGATTTCACTATCAGTACCTGGTTACATGTTACTGCACCTTTCCTTCTTAATGAGTAAAAACACTGTACATGTATCTTGTTAGATTGAATTAATGTTGAAAACAAAATACTTTATTTATGGGTAGGCAATTGAAATTGTACAAAGAAATTTTGCAGGGAGCAAGGGATAAAGATTTGATATTATATTTCATTAATTTATCTTTATTACATTTTATAGTGAAAATCTTTGCCAGGAGATTGATATGCATTTTGACAGTTTTTATTCTGATAATTTAGGTATGCCAAATGGATTGGCATTAGCTTCATAGTTTTTCCCTAGACTAATAAAAAATTGTATGCCGGTAGAGTGAAAGTTCAAGCAATCTGCAGGTTATGTGTATTGATCAAATTGGGTATTAGTCATAAAAAGTATGGGGCAACATGTGCAACCTATAGTATGGAATTTTTTTTTCAACCCTGCCTTATGTTCGTGTGATTGTCAGGTTTAATACACCCAAATTAAATGGTGGTGGCTTTTTCACTGCTGTCTGCAGCCTTTGTAGATATACAATATCTTATAATTATCCCACTATGAGGAAAAAACAGAGACTTGATAAATGGAGCAGTTTAAAATACTGTTATGCAATGTAATATGCCTCCTATATGAGGGAAAAAAAGGCGTGAAAACAAGCGTGAAATATGAATACCCCGAGTTCAACGGAGGACCAGAGCTTTCAAGACTTTGAGTCCACTATTATGGAAATTCAGGGACGGCTTCAGTTTAAGCTTATCACCAGAATATATTTTGGATGTGATTCCGAACAACTGGAGGTAAGGAATCTTGCAGTGTTGACCGGTTAACCACAGGTCAAAAAGCCGTCCCTTGTTGAAATTATGTGATAGTCATTTTAACGAGTAATTTAAAGGAAAGAATAGAGTATTATCATTATGTCATTGTCTATTTAAATTTTACAACGTTTGACATGTCAGTGATCATTATGTCAGAATTCTTTGTGCATGTTCTGAAGATTTGGAAATTTATACATTTGTTGTCTGAAATGACTTCAATGATTTGGCTTTTTTCATGAGTTATGCAGAGATTCGTGCAGTTCTAGCAATTCTCCCACCTTGAATTGTAAAAGTGCATACATGTGCAGATATGTTTACTGTTTAGTGTCTGGGTTGTTTACAGTGTCTCTTGTGAATTGAATCTTTTAATGGCACAATGATGCAAGAAAAGATGAATAAATCCCACCATATGTTTTAATGAGGAAAAGTATGGAGGGTTAAGAAATGGTGCTATAAGTTGTAGTTGTTTCAGGAGAAACTGGTCTTATCTATGGCTGTGTTCGCTTTCTCAGAGAAATCATTCTTTTTCTCTCTCCATGGGTGTTTATCACTCTCCTGCAAAACTGTGCATCTTAGGAGTCATAACTCAAGATTAAAAACCGGCTCCAACCATTTTGTGGCACCTAATGAACTCCTGTGTAAACGCTCCCTTATTATTTTTTTATCGGTCTTCATGCCCATTATGTTTGTGTTTGTAAACAATAAGGTTTTACCTGATATGCATATTAAATGTCTAGCCGAGTGACAAGTGCGTAACTTCGTTGTGCAGGTATTGTTGGCTTTGACATTAGTAATAAGTGATAATCCACTGATATGCAAATGAGAGCTGTGGCTGTATGGAGAAATTATTTACATATGGGATACCCAAACATTTATCATTAATAGAGGATTAAAAGCCCATTGATAAACCTCTGTCAGGTTTTTTTTCTGTGCTTTTGGTCACCATGCAAATCAGTGTTCTGAGTCATCTTGACATGATAACATGGTAGCTGTAGAAAACAAAACTTAAGGTGAATGACAGATAACGTGGGAGTTTAATTTCATTTGCAACAAACTCCATATCCTAGTGTACGCTGACTTCCGATCAGCTTATATTTTTTGTACATTGATCCTGTGTAAAAACATTTACTGATCTCAGAATATGACCCAGGGGAGAACTTGTAAGGTAAAAGGAAAATGTTTACTTCATTCCAAAGTACCTGGTTGCGTATCATTATTTGTTTGATTATGTCATAGAAATGCAGATAAAAGAGTATTTTGAAATATAAATCTTAGAGGAAAGGTAGAATGTGGAAATCTGTTTGCAGGGATAATGTAAATTCATGGCTAAAAAGTACCACACAAATAAAGATGAGATCACATGTGAGATATATTCATGGAATGGTTTTATCTTACTGCATGGAGTTCCAGTGTGAATAATTTCATGGTTAATTTTTTTCACAGAAATATCTATGTAATGTATATGTTTGTAAATGTTTACAACTTCGATCAGTATTGGAGAGAAAGAAGAGATTTGAGACTTAAAATGATAATACTCAGTTTGGTTTATGTTGAGTGTGATTACTTTTTTTTGGTAGGATCCGACCCCCTCCCACAGTGATGACTGGAGCCTGGTGGACAAGAGTGGCCATCACCACCGTCTTCCCAAGACCATGCTGTTCATGGGCCGTGAGGAGTGTGACATTGTAGTCAAGGTAAGGTCAGGCAAAGTTCAAGGTCAAACCAATATGGTTATAAGCTGTTGTTAGGGTAAATTCTAAAGTGCAAAAGACAGCAATATAATTTGTCCACTTTTTGAACTGTCCCTGTTCCACTTTTTTGCAAATAAAAGGATTTTTGGACTGAGATTGCTGTGGTTGGAAAGTGGGGGGGGGGGGGGGGGGGGGAGAGAGAGAGATTTTGATTTTTTCTGTCCTTTAACAGCAAGTTGTTCTAGACCGAAAAAATCTACCTTCATCATTAGTAGATTAAGAGAGGATAGATAATGTGATATGAGTACTGCATGAACACAGAAAACTGTTTCTTTAGTGTGTTCTGCACTTGCAAAGCATATATATGTGAAAATGTTAAAAAATGCAGTTACATACATTAGGTGTTGAATACTTTCCAAACTTATGCACTTCACAAGCCATAAGCTTGGGCATTATGCTTTGATCTGCTATCATCAAATATTTTTGAAAGTTTTATTTGACAACATATTAACAAGGTCTTTGATTGCAGTTTTATTTTCTACAACTGATTTTATTATTAAAGGTGGAGTTTATTCTGACACACAGCAGATCTCAGTCATTCTCAATCTGTTGCACACTGATTCATTGTGGAGTTACATCAGTATAACCCCGAGCCATCCATGTACAAATCTACACTACATTACAATACACAGAACTTGTATTCACATTGTATTTAAAAGTCATTATCATAAATAAATAGAACATTTATAGCTATTTGTCATGCAGTCAAATCCTTCTGTGAGAGTTATCTCTCTTGGTAGATGGTCTTGTTTTGCTTGGCTCCATTGAACTATGACTGTTTATGGTAGATACATACATAGTCCGGTGTCACCACATGGTGTGTGTAAGCTGTTTTAGCTGGGAATAACTTCACTTTGGACAATATATTCTACTGAAAAGGCTTTTTAGGGGTAAAAAGAATCAGTTTAAGGTACTGTATCCTATCATTCTGATTTGAGATATTTACGTTTGTAGATTTTGCTGTGTAAATTGGATAAGCTCATTGATGTTTGCTTAGTTCTGATCTTGTAGTATGAAGTATTATGCTTCATTTGGTAACTGCATTATTGATTCCTGAAAGGTTAGACGTGTGTGAGTATATGATATACCAGTGTGTAGATACACCACATAGTTATAGCTAATTACTCAACAGTGATGAAGGCGTATACTAGCCTAGGCTGGTGTCATTTGTAATAAATCTTGGTTGGTATTGATGTTTATATAACTTATCGGCAGGTTGTGTCAGCCGATGAACTGTCTATAGAATATCTATACTGTACATAGTACAAGTAACCATTCATTCTTTTAATGCCCTAGATAATAGTCAGAGAACAATTGCAACTATAATGTATATTGAATGACATTCATTATTTTATGTTTGTGGAAAACTAAACAAGAACAGATGGATATCTCATTGAAGTCTTTTTTGAATGGATCTAATCAGATATAAATGCATTGAAGCTTTGTCTGCAGGGGGGATGTTAACCATAGGATGATGGTAGCCATTCAATCACTGCTTTGATAATCAGCCACAGTGTACAAATGAACATGCAGAATTCATAGTGGATTAGGATTGAATGAATCTGAGGAATTCTGATATCGATTTATATTTACAAATAAGTGTCAACATTTAGCCATCATTGATTTACAAGTAAGCAATGGTCCAAATGGGTCATTTATCTTATTATCTGGTTTTCAGTAAGGATTATAAGTATCAAGTCTGAAACTCATAACTTAGTTACCTTGGTCAGGTTAAGGCAAGGTGTTTATTTCTGTCTTTAATTGAGTTCATATATGATATTTACGTTAGTGTTTTCAAATGAATTTCAGACTTGTCAATCAGAGAAACCAAGAAAAGACCAAAAGTCTCCCCCCCGTCAGTCTGTCCTTGTTTATTCCTTTGTTGTGGTTTGGGGAGAGAGCATGTGTCATTGATAGGGACCGTTTTTATTCTGTTTAATCATTTCAATACACAATTGAAGTTACTTGTGTATTTAATCTTATATGGTAAATTGTCATTTAATGATTCTCATTTGGTTATAAACCACGAATATCACTGCTACCTACTAAAATGCTAGAATTTGCTCCAGTTATAAACCTGTGCCCAGAAGCATAGTGGGAGAAATAATTGATAGGGATGATGTGTATTGGACATTAAGTTCAATGGCTAAGAAAATGTCTACCTTTTACTTGTATCCTGTGTATTCAACTATCCATTACTTAACACCCTACACCTTTATTTGGTCACACCTCAGGTAGTGAAGTTTCATTTTATTTACATGTGGTAACTTGCTTCTCTGAAAGAACTCCAATGTTTGCTGAGTTTTTAAAGGAATCAATATACACTGGGACATTCATTCATCTTTCTTTGAATGATAGATAAGGCAAGGGGCTGTGGCCATCCAATGGGGGCCTGATTTAAATCTATTTTTTTTTTTTTTTTTTTTTTTTTTTTTTTTTTTTTTTTTTTTTTTTTTTGCGCATGCTCGAGATGTAGACGGACGTTTTTTTCGGAGAGCTTAAGAATTATACCAAAAAACTGTGTTTCTAGCTATTTAAGAGAATTATGTGATACGCAGCTACAGTGATAGTGAGCAGTTAAAAGTGTTTTTGTGGACTGAATAGTTATTTCTGGTAAAAACAGTGAAGAAAACATTCCGTGTCTTAAAGTTGTGGGGGCCGGTGAACGATACTCAGAACCTGTTTTTGCACAATGGCATCCAAAAAGCGAAACACAAGACTAACAGAAGTAGATAAAGAAACGGAGAACTTCGATACCTCTGACAAAGGTGAAATCTCCCAGAGCAGGGATATCATGCAAGGTATTGCAAGTATACAAAATACTTTAGCTAACTTTTTATTACGTTTAGACGGTCAAGGTAAACATTTAGACGATCTCACACAGGAGATAAGAGCGAGAGATGGAATCACTGAAAGGCTTGAGAAGGTCCAAGACCAGACAGTTGAGACCGAGAACCTAATTTCAGAACTGCAGGAGAAAAACAAAAAGATGGAGAGAGAGATGAGCCGCTTACGCGACTATGTAATACGCTTAGAGTATTGTGTTAATGTTCAAAGAGATCAAATAATAGATCTGAAGATAAAGTATATGGAAAACAATGTAATTGTTAATGGCATAGAAGAGAAAGGCACAGCAAATGAACCTGAAAACCTTGCTGCCATTATCAGGAACATTCTTATAACAGAGATGGAAATGAAACCAGAAACGGCGGATCGCTTGCAGATCTCGAAAATGTTTCGTATGGGTGAATTTGACAAACGTAGGAAATACCCGAGACCAGTCTGCATACAATTCGCCTACCGAAACCACAAGGATCTGGTAATGAGTGGGGTCAAGGTGCTCAAAGCAAAGAAATCACCATTCCGTTTTGCACAGCAGCAACCAGAAGAAGTAAGAGAGAAAAGGAAACAACTTTTTGAAGTTCAGAAAAAATATACTGAAAAAGGCATAGAAACTAAGATGAATGGAACGAAACTCATATTCACTCAGAGCAACTCTGTCTATAGAGATAAACTCGGTTCACGACCTACTGCTGATGAGATCATTACCGACGACGAGGTCAACATAACGGTAAACCCTGGGAAGTCTGTCGAGGACAATGGAAACCGGTTTATTGGCCATGCAGTATCTGTCGAGTCTTTCAAGCAGGTCAGGAAATCTATCGTGGAAGTGATGCGCATCAATACCATTTCAAGTGCGAGTCATAACATATATGCGTACCGATTTACCAGCCCAGACGGTTCCACTCATGAGGGTTCTGATGATGATGGCGAATTTGGAGCGGGACGAGCGCTACTGAAAACCCTGATTGACAACGAAGTGACTAACGCGCTGGTTGTGGTCTCGCGCTGGTATGGTAGTAAGATCGGTCCTCGAAGATTCACCCACATTAACGATGCAGGTATGAGTGCCGTAAAGAACATGCAGGTACCTGTTATTTCGTGAACTTACCAGTCGAGTATTGTGCGTTCGTGACTATTGTCTATGCAAGTTCAAACTTTAGTATTAGAACTTCCCACTGAGTTCCCCACAATTATGCCTTATCTTTTAAAGGTAATCATGGTATAAATTACCATTTGTTTTTCATAAAAAAAAAAAAAAACCTTGTATATATGTAACGTATTATCACTACTATATATATTCTCTTTCCCCCTCTTTTTGTAAACTTGCATGTCTATCATTATACAATGGTTTTTGTTAAAAAAAAAAACCCAAAAACATGTAATTGACTATGGTTGAAAACTCGTTCGGTTAATGGATACCCGTTAGTCAAGATTTTTAACTTAAAATTTCAGCCATTTTTCTGTAAAAGTTTATCCAACCGGAACGCATGTATACGGATCCGGTTCTACCTTTTAGTTTACCATGTTACCTTCCGACTATGAGTTGGAATGTTTTTTTCCCACATGTATGTAAGTTTAACGGTTACTTTTTTTTTCTTTTGTTGTTTATCTTTTTTTTTTTTTTACTAAACAACGGAAAGATTATTTATCCATATAACACAGGGTGAAGCAGATTTTATAGTCTATTATGTCACATTTTTTTCTCTTTAAGTGACTCATTATCCCTTTCTGTTTTGTTGCAGTTTAAGACACATGTATTTTGATTTTTTAGTCGTCGATATCTATGAGTCAACTGCTCCGAAAACGCATCTCAATATCTTTTATACAATGGTTAAGACTATGGATGACCCCTTCATCACGATCGGAAAATATTAAACTTGTAATGATAAACTATTTTTTTTCCATTTAGAGCAACATATTATTTTTTGGTATATTCTGCTCTCGCAAATTCAGAACCTTATTTTTCCATGCTTCTTTTTTGGCATGCATCAATACCCTCATTTTTTTCTACATCTTTTATAAGAATAGTTTGGCTTTCTGCTCTCTTTTTTTTTGGGGTACACTGTTTATCTGCATCACTTTTTACTTATCATGGATGAAAAAACAAAGGAAAACCTTCTTAAAGTTCTTACATTAAATTGTCAAGGCCTGGGGGATAAAAATAAGCGAAAGGATGTTTTTAACAATCTTAAATCAAAGAACTGTAATATTTACATGTTACAAGATACCCATTTTACAAAAGAAGATGAAAATATAATTAAAACACAATGGGGGTATGAAGTATTTTTTAGTTCCTTTAAATCAAATGCTAGAGGAGTTGCTACTCTGGTGAATAATAATTGTGAATTTAAGTCCTTAAATGTAATTCAAGATGATTCGGGAAACTACTTGATACTAGATGTAGAAATTGAAGATATTCCATTCATACTTATAAATATATACGGTCCCAACAATGACAGACCACAATTCTATTCAGAATTGAAAAGCAAAATTGAAGACATCTATACCTCACAGCACATTATTTTAGGAGGGGATTTCAATCTTATATTAGATAAAGATCTTGATTCTATGAATTATAAAAATCTTAATAACCCTAAAGCCAGAACTGAAGTGTTAAAGCTAATTGACACATTCAACCTTAAAGATGTCTTCCGAGAACAATGTCCTTTTTTGAAAAGATACACTTGGAGGAAAAAAAACCCTATTAAGCAGGCTAGGCTTGACTTCTTCCTAATTTCGGAATCATTACAAACTATGTCACCATGTATTAAACATGAAAACAGTTATCGTTCTGATCATTCCCCAGTCTTATTCCAATGCAAATTAAATGAATTTATAAAAGGGAAAGGTTTTTGGAAATTTAATAATTCACTCCTAACCGATAAAGACTACATCAATATTATTAAAAAATTACTAAATAACATAATATGTCAATACTCATGCCATGTATATAATAAAGAAAGTATCAGTACAATTAGAAATGAAGATCTCTGCCTTACAATTAATGATCAATTATTTCTTGACACATTACTTATGGAAATTAGGGGCAAAACAATTTCTTATGCTAGTTACAAAAAGAAAAAACAAAATCAAAGAAAATTAAAACTGGAAAAAGAAATAACTGAAATTGAGCAAAACTTAACCCAAAACACAATTGACGAACTTAATGAGAAACAGAATGAATTAGAGCAAATTAGGAGTAATATATTAAAAGGACAATGTATAAGATCCAAAGCTAAATGGATTGAAGAAGGAGAAAAACCCACTAAGTATTTTTTGAGTCTAGAGTCGAGAAACTATATTAGCAAACAAATTCCAAGAATACAAAAAGATGACGGGTCAATTATTACCGACCAATTCAAAATTCTAAATGAAATTAAAATGTTTTATGAAAATCTTTATAGAAAAAGAGAGACTATTTATACAGAGGATTTTCGATTAAAATTAAACAAATTTAATGTAACAAAGTTAACAAAAGAAGAATCTGATAGTTTAGAGGGACCAATAAATAATACTGAAGTCTATAATTTTCTGAAAAAAATGAAGAATGACAAAAGTCCCGGCCCAGATGGTTTCACCTGTGAATTCTTTAAGTTTTTTTGGAAAGACATTGGTGTTTTTGTGACTAGAGCTATTAATAATTCTTATGAAATAGGTCAATTCTCAGACCATAATAAACTTGGTATAATTACTTGTATACCAAAAGCAGGAAAACCTAAACAGTATTTGAAAAATTGGCGCCCTATTACCCTTTTAAATGTTGTCTATAAAATAGCATCAGGATGTATAGCAGAACGTATTAAAGTACACTTAGATAAACTAATAAATACAGACCAAACTGGGTTCATTAAAGGAAGATTTATTGGAGAAAATATAAGACTAATCTATGACATTATACAATATACAGATTATAAACAAATTCCTGGACTGCTTATGCTAATAGATTTTGAAAAGGCTTTTGACACAATTTCCTGGGAATTTATCAATCAAACATTAGATTTTTTCAACTTTGGTAATAAGCTCAAAAAATGGATTAACTCTTTTCCCCCTGATGCCACCATATGACGCATTTGTCATTTCCCTATATGGTTTTCTTAGCTTCCCCCTGAAGCTTTTTTCACTGTTTGAGTGGTATTGTTTTACCATAGTTATTGACAAGAATTATTGTCTGACCATGCCATATGATATACCATTGTGATCGGGAAAGATTGAACTTTAACATTATAACTTTAGAGTACACAAATAAATTAACAGAAATTAATTAGGTGAGTTTATTCAGGTAATTTTACCTGTACGTTAAAAGAAATTACTGTAAACATGAAAATTAGTGAATGAAATTTTAACATATGATCAAATATTGTTCAAAAATATTTTTTCATGTTTTGAATAATTTGTTTCTTGTTTTATCTTGCGAATTGAGACCAATACACAACAAGCAAGATTTAATCAAAAGTATAGAAATTCATCCCTAGAGTAATATTTTTTCAAACTATCATGGTTCATGTATCACTGCAATCAGAATTTTTCTAAGTTTTGCATTTATAATTATTTTTTATATGAATTATATCAGATACCTGTAGTAAAGGTACAGAAATTCAGGTAAAAATACCTGTACACTTTTGTATCTATTGTCTGCACAGTTACATGTATAAAGCAATATTTATTTCAAAATAGTTATTGTAATTCAGTCAAAACATTATACTATTCAAAGGGGGATTTCAAAACATTTAGTTCAGACCCAGGTATGAGCTAATAATTTACCGACTTCGACAAGTTTCGTATTTTGGCACCCCCCCCCCCCCCCCGGCCCATGTATAGCATATACAACATTGTATATTAGTTTCTATTGGGTTTTATTTCTTAAATAATTTTATGGAACAGTATAACTACAAAATACTGGGAAAGATCCACAGTTAATGTGTTGAATTTATAAGTTAGATTATGCCCAGGCTGACGCAATGCACATGTGCCGATGTTCGGAGGCCGCCATTGTTGTTGTCATGCAGGTGTCGTGAATTAGCCCTAATTCACTGCTTATCAACCAAATTCTTGTCATAAACTTCAAAGGAAGTGGATTGGTCATGTTTATTTCCACTTGGGAGTAATTTTAAACACACAGAATCATCTAGAATATCTAAACCAATCTCTGTCATGATCGTCCGATGCCGCCATTTTTTTAAACTTCACAGGTGTGTGTATCACGTGATATCTGTCAAACCATTGCATAACCTGACTGTGTATAATCGTCTGTGTAAGGTAGACACCATTAGGTGTTATTTGCCACTCAATTTTGCTTCAGACAAGTAAAATAAACAAAGAAAATTGGGGTTCTATACGGACGCGTCATAAGTCGTCATTAGGGAAATGACCAATGCGTCATATCGTGGCATTAGGGGGTAAAGGGTAAAATGCTTCAGGGGGAATAGAGTTAATACATTTTATAAAGGAATAAAGTCATGTGTTTTACAGAATGGGCTCAGCTCAGATTACATATACCCTCAAAGAGGTTGCAGACAAGGAGACCCTATATCGCCCTATCTCTTTCTCCTATGTGCAGAAATTCTTGGAATAATAATTCGAAATAATAAAGACATAACAGGTATTAAAATTGGAAATGTAGAATATAAGCTGTCCCAATATGCAGACGATACATCCCTTATTTCTGATGGCTCTCCCCTAACACTTGATGGCATTCTAAGAGAATTAGACTTCTTTGAAAATATATCTGGTCTTAAAATTAATTTCCAAAAAACAAAAATGGTATGGATAGGTAGCAAAAAATTTTCTAAAGATGTTTTTCACCATTCTCGATGGAAGCTAGACTGGAACAACACAGCATTTGACCTTCTCGGAATTAAATTTTCAATTAACCTTGAAGAAATGTCCGAGCTAAATTATTCTCCTAAATTATCAGAAATCAATAAAATAATGAATCAATGGAAACATAGAAAGCTAACACCGATAGGGAGACTTAGAATAATAAAATCATTAATTATACCAAAATTAAATCACTTAATATTAAGTATACCCAATCCAGATACAAACTTGATAAAAAAATTGGAAAACGATTTGTACCACTTTTTATGGGGATGCAACATGCATAAAATAAAGAAAAACACTGTAATACAAGATTATAAATATGGAGGGCTAAAAATGATTGATTACCCAGCATTTATCATTGCCCTTAAATCCAGCTGGATAAAAAGATTAATTAATTCTAATGCAAAATGGGTAAAACTTTTAGAAACAACCTTAGAAATTGAAATATCAGATTTATGGAAAAGAGGATTAGATTTTACTTTTAAAATGATTAGAAAAATACCAAATCTATTTTGGAAAGAAGTGTTACTTAGCTGGGCAAAAGTAATAAAATCAACAAGTAAACAAACTGAAAAACAATTTAATAATGAACTTTTATGGGACAACCCAAACATTCTGATAGGAAATTCCTCAGTATTTTTAAAAAAATATTTTAGAGTAGGGTTTACACTAACTAGTGATCTATTTGACTGTAATGGGAATTTTCTTAGCTTAGAAATACTAAATAACATGAAAGTGAATACAAATTTTATTGAATATGCAGGTCTAAAAAAAGCTGTAAAAAAACACATAGATAATACAGATATGAGCAAAGAACATGGACCTAAAATTCCAAACTCTATTTATCTTTTTTATAGGAATACAAAAGGATGTAAGGAAATGTATAACATTTTAATTGAAAATAAAAAAGAACCGATAACATCATCAATTAGATGGAGAGATCTTGGAGAAAATTTCACCGATTTAGAATGGAATAGAATCTACTGTCTCTGTTTTAAAGCGGTCCAAGAAAGTAAACTCAACTGGCTTCAATATCAAATTTTACATAGAATTATACCTACAAATTATTATCTGCACAAGTTGAAATTAATTGATTCTCCCTTATGTAGCTTCTGTAAAACAAATATTGAAACAATTGATCATCTGTTTTATGAATGTTTCTATGTAAAAGAACTATGGTGTAATATTGAAGAATGGTTTTTAAATCAATTTGATATTTCCATAGTTTTTGATAGGAAATCTGTTTTATTTGGTAAATTTCTAAAACAAAGCATCTATAAAATGTATAATTTAATATTGATGGTTATTAAATGGTATATTTTTGCTACCAAATATAACAAAAAACCTCATCTAAGTTTTGAATTAGTAAAACAAATAATAAAAAACAGGATTCTGCTTGAAAAATATATGCTATTGAAAAACTGTAGATACTCAGATTATGAAAACCACTGGCAAACAATTTGTGAGAAATTATAACAAGTTTTATGACATCTGTGATTGCTTAAACTATTCTTTCTTTTTTTAAAATTATATTGACTTGAACAAATATATTGATAATGTACCCCCCCCCCCCCCTTTTTTTTCTTTTGTATTTTTGTATCTTCTTCTGTATCTCTCCCTTTTTCTCTTTTCATTTACTGCTATCATCTATTTATTTATTTTTTTCTTCAAAAAAACACGTTTTTACACTACACAGCTAATATGTTTTCTTTAGATTAATAAGTTATTACAATATGTAGAATCTTGAAATGTATGAAATATGTCTGAAATATGTGTGTATGTGGATTTATGTGTAAACAAAAATAAAAAAATTAAAAAAAAAAAAAAAAAAAATAAATCTATTTTTAAAATTCAAGACTTTAAAGAGGAAAAGAGGGATTCTTGACAAGAAAAAAAATTAATATGGAGAACCCCTTGAGATGTAAAGAGCTTAGTGAAAAAGGGGACAGGAAAATTTTTAGAGGTTTCAAGACTATAGAATGACAATGGGGGATCAGATTAAAGAACAGACAATTGGCTTTATTCATTTCTGTTATCCAATCTTCCCTTCCTATTCCTCGACTGACTAGTACCGGTATTAAAACTGTTTGGAAATTTTGTTGGAACACAAGGTCTATCTAGACCCTTCTCGTACCAAAGCCTAGTGTTGAACTTTCAATGCGAATACAAGGTAGACCAACAATGGGTTCCAGCAATGAATTTAGAAAAAAGGTGGCAACCCCACAGCTTGTGTAAATTTACTGGAAACATACTTGTGAACCCGGTAGATTGACTACCTGTGTGTATTGGCACATGTCATTTCCATGTATTGTACATTTGATAACACTGATATGATTATAGATAGACCAGATATATGTTTAGTATATGAATTTAGTACATGAATTTTAAGTGTCTGAGTTTACGAAATTTTTTAACATTATATTACACAATTTGATAGAGATAACTTTCAAAGCAGCATGGTCATACTGCCTAGTTGACCCATATTTATGCACCATTTAAGTATAATGCAGTATATAACTAAGAATCCAGACTTTGTTGGTAGTGTGAGAAGTACAGTGCTTGACCTGATATATGTGTCAATTTAACTGCATATACATTTTGTTCTGCAGTCGTTTTGTCAGATTCATTATTGTTTATGTGACAAAACCTTCACTATAAGATGTAGGTATAGGGATATACATGTACACTGATTTATATGTACAACTTGTCACTTGTCAGTGTGAAAAGTAAAGGTCATTTTTCAGCAGTCTTTATTTGGTGCATCTTCTCTTGATGCATCTGCTGACGTCAAGGCAAAAATTTCTTTGAAGTGTCCAGAATTTCATTCATATCATCTCAGCTGAGGCTGTTCTTTACAGCAAAGTCCCATGGTAAGGCCTTCAAATGTTCTTTGTAGCCAAGTCCCAATGGTAAGGTCTTAAAATGTTTGTACACAAATGTTTATGTAGAGCTCAGGAATCTATGCGAGCATTTTGAATAAGACATATATGTATCTTGATTAAATGGATGTATGTAAATTTGCCTCCTTGTCAAAATTTAAATAGACCAGGTTTGATAAAAGAAAATAGCTCTGAGACCTGATTGATATTCAGACTATGGGTCGTGTGGTGATCAGACTTTAGCTTCTGCTCATGGTCAATACACACCTGATAATGTCCAGGGAACTTGTAATAATGAACAGCTGAAAATGATGGTAATTGGAGAAACTTTATGTTAAGAATCTTCAAGTGTTCCCAGGTAACAAGTTTGAATCGGTTCCAATGGTTATTCTTTGTATTGAAGGGCTGTAATGTATAATTTGATGTCATAAACATTTAACAGGTGATTTTTTTGTACCTGATGGTTGCGTTCAAATTGAAAAGATATGTGGTGATTAAGAGTACTTCATATAGACCAGGAAAGATTTTTACAGATTTATTTTGTAACATGACTTTAATATTTTCACGGACCAAGTGATCTAGAAATTTTGCACAAAGAGAGAGACATCATATCAAGATGGATTAATCATTCCACATTATGGATAAGAAAGTATGTGTGCTGACTTTTAAATCCCCTAAATAATCAGGGTTTTAAGGGAGATTAATGCATTTTATGTCCGATTTCAAGGCTTCCTGAAAATGTTATTGGGGCCACAAGAATCTAGGCAGCATAGCCGGTCCTTCATTGATCCTGGATCTGTCATGTCCCTGGTATAGAACTGACATAACCAGTGAATTCAATTAGACTCTAGCAAGCCAGATCAGTAGGATATTCACAAGTTACAGGCAAAGGGAAGGTCTTTTTCAGTTTTTCTGACTTGTCAGAATCAAATGGCCAGGGAATTCACTAGGTTTGGACATCGATCCAGACAGACAGATTAGAGACACTTCAAGGTTCTTATTTTTCCCAAACAAACGTTGACTTCACATAGCTGTTGGGGATTTATAAGTTCGGAGACTCTTTTACTATTTTTCATTTTGCTGACATAAAACAAACTGCCTTTGAATTTATTTAGACTCGACGAACTGGTATGTCCATGGGATATTTTGCTAGCTGAAGTAATCTTCACAGCTTTCTATTTGTGATTGTAGACATCGACTGTTGACAAAAGGCATGCTGTGATCACCTTTGACCATTACCTGGACAAATTCAAAATCAAGGACCTCAGCACCAGTCATGGGGTAAGTCTGTTCCCTTTTTTTTCTATCTTTCTTCAATCCTTCTTCTTACCACTCCTTCCAACTTTGATAATTCTCATAAGATTACTACCCCATTATGAAGGAGAACGTGCGATGCAAGTCTAAGGTTTTCTTGGCAAGGAGGAAGTTAATCATTACAAGTATTTGTGTATGTGATACAATATGGAGTAATAATGCAAGATGACATGCTTGTTAAATCAAGTGGGTCATTTTAGCTACTGTGTATCAGCAGAAAAAATAGGGCTCTTAGGGAGAAAAAAAAATGATAATTGTATTTTTAAAATGTTTTGCATGGGAAATTTCATTGTTAAGCTGTGCAATCTTCCATGCAGCATGGTAAATAAACATTAAATGGAACTAAGGGAATTGTTTCCATAGTATAGGCAATAAGCATTAATGCTTTTTGGGAGTACAGGTAACATCACTTTTATAGCATTGATTTGTTTAGTATATAAATTTGGAATTGGCAACTGTGCTCTTGAAATTTTTACATTGCGTTGAATAGAAATTTTTTAAAGGATAAGAATCTCATCTTGTCCAGCAACCAGAATGCCAAGCATTGTGCAAACCTCCACATTTTCTGCCACTTCACCTCTTCAATACCTTCTGTTAAATTTGTAGTTTAGGCATCTGTCATTCACTGATCTTTAACGACTATAAATAATTCACACTGAAAAAGACTTGGGCACCCTGCATCATTGGCCCAATGCACTGTGACTTAGCTACCTGTTCCTCATTTGATTTCTGTGGTTTCCTTCTGATGCTTATCGCATCATTAGCCATATGGATACATGTATTGAACAGTGTCCAACTTCAATAAGACTTGTATATATAAGCTAATTGTTGTTCCTGTTGTTTCAGACGTATGTGAACGACAAGAAGATCCACGACCAGGAATACGTCACGCTGGATCACATGGACACCGTCAGGCTCGGCAATGATATCCTTCTGTAGATTACATGTACTGGCAGTCTGTTACTGTGTGGGGGATTATGTATTGATCAAACCTTCATTAACAGACTTGATCACATTATAGTTGACTCGAACTTTGTGGGATACTGTTAGTGTCTTAGGGTTTACTAGCTGGGGTGAATAGTGCAATCTTTTTTCCTTGGAAAAGATGTAATATGTCTTAAACTTGCTAAAAAGAAGAGCAATGTACCAGTAAATTATATATAAGTTTGATTATTTCCAAAGAAATTTTGGGATGGAATTTGTAATTTTGGTATATTTTCTATTGAAAAATAAAAATGGGAACATTGGAAGAATATATGCCAGGTATATGATTGATTTGTAACTTTAAAAGAAGAAAAACCAAGAAATGGATTGTGATTTTCCTTGACTAAGAGCAAATTCCACAGTATACCATGTGGAGAGGGTACCAGACTCGGGCGTGTTGTCAGGGGACATACAGATAGAGAAGGCGCCCCATTCAATGCCCAACTGGGCGTCCCGGGAACTCCCCCACATGATGGAATGCCAGGTAAGCTTGTTTGAGACAGTTGAAGACAGGTGTAGATGTGTTGGTTTCTCTTTTCAGTATATGCTACAAATTTCTAAACTCTCTCTCCCGTTCTGTATGGGTCAGCAATAAGATTTCTGATTTTATTACTTTTAGACAAGACTGTTTGTAGTTTGTCTAATCTTGACTATATTGTCGATAGAGGTCCATGAAATACTGAATTGATGGTTTTCTGTAATTTCAAAGTCTCAGCATAATAAGACTTCTTTTTTAAAAAAAAAATGATGCATACAGAGCTTACAAAAAGATGAATTAGATATTGTATAGTAGTTTTTGACTAGTGCACATGCAGGGTACATATTAGTATATACCCTGCAGGATCTTTACCAAAGTCTCTGACAAATAGCTACCTTTATTTTGCCAGCCAGTTCCATATCGAGGACTTGTATTTACTTACCCAATCATGTCCTGTTTGGTACGTTAGATCAATGTTGTCATCAGTTATCTTAGTCAAATTTAATTTTTCTTTTATTACTCTCTTTATATCCTTAATTATATTGTGTATTCTCATTTCTCATTGTTGTGAATGTTGATAAAAATAAAAACATATTTTATAAAAACCTCATTTCATAAATTGATTCACAGAACAATGGAAAAAGTTAATGTACTCTGTAAATATTCATTTAAAAATATATTAATATGCAGTTTTCAATATATTAATGCATGGGTTATAAGAAATTGGAAAGATTATGAAGGAGTTGTCTTCCTTGGATTAAGTGTAGATTCTTTGTATAATGAAGAACACTTGTTAACTCAGACACTGCATATAGAACAAAACATTGCCCAATCATTGCCAATTACTGAGCTACATAATCTCAATCAGGGCCGGTGACTGTCTGCATCAATACATGCACTAAGACCTGCCTTTACTACTGGGACTAAAATAAGTCAAGTGATGGTGTCTATGATATAAATTGCCTGATTGTTGTATTATATCTGTGTTATACTGTGCTTCTACTTATATTTGTTGGTAAGTTTATTCCTGTATTACTATTTTTAGCCAAATATTTCAAATTGTTATTATAGTAAAATTGCCAAATATTTAGGGTGGGGCTTTTGAAATAATTCAATTTATATGTTTAGGTTTATATTTGTTTGATTATAATTGGTTTAATAATACAATGAACTAAATATAGATAATGAAAGGAGGAACTATTTTCTGCATTTTTTTCATGCTATCCAACAGGTTTTTCCCTATATATGTATGCTTATTATTATAAATGATATAGGTAAAAAAGAAATCATGCAATATTTCATAATCATGTATTTTTAAACCAATAATTGGAGAATTTATTAAATGTGAACATATTGTCATCTTTGTAAGAAATGAGTACCAGTATTTGTTTACACAGCAAGAAGAAACCTGTTTGCAATAAAAAAAAAATGTAGTATTTACACAGCACTAAAAAGCCATAGGAGTTAAATTGTAAAGAATTTTGTTATTGTAGGGCTGTATAGCAGAGCAGAGAATCGCGCACACTTGTGGAAATCATACATTAGACAATGTCATTAGTCAAAGAGAACAGATGCATATGGCTGCAGATATGCAGCAGCAGCACGTGCACCACTCGCACAACGTGCCTCACAGACCTCATGTGCACTCGCATCCACATCCGCAGGAATACTCAGGGCACCAGATTAAACATTTAGGTGATTATCCTCCTCAGGAGGGGGAGTATCCGAGAGGAAGTGACTATCCTCATACTAGTGAATATCCACAAACTAGTGACCATCCACACACAAGTGAATATCCACCAGTTAATGAGTATGTGAGGAGTAGTGAATATCAGGATAGTGGACAGGATACACGAGAGAGAAGAGGACTGATGATGACCACCCATCAGGAGGATCAGAGTAAGAGCAATCAATCGGGGCTGGGTTCTAACACCTGGCCACGCAAACGAATTCGAGTCCGCAACACCGCCAATATCAGCACGTTTTTCCATGTTTTTGATGAGGACACTAGTGGTTCTAGAATGAGTATTGATGACAATAGCTATGCATGCAGTAGAGTCCTGAGGGGCGAAGGCGGTCACCCCGACAACCTCCCCCCAGGTACGTTGTCTTAACATGTATCAAAGGTCAAGCACATCAGGGTATGGTGCCCAGTATCAATTGTAAAAAAAACTGTTAATGTGATACACTTTGAAGTAAGCTCTACTAGCTTTGCCTTACGAGGATAATGAATACGCGTAAATATATTACATTAATGTTTCATTAATTGTGAAACTTTCAAGGAACTTTATTTCGTCCCTCACTAAATGCTGACATGATGAAAAGTTTGTTTTGCAGCATGACCTCTTTTTGTAAGTAATTAAAGTGAAAGATTCTCATTATACACAGGGCTGACCTTTGATACATATTTTATGTTGTTTTCTCCTACGTTTCGTATATTTGCATGAATATGTTGTGGTTCACTGAGTATGGTGGAGTGTTAGTCATATATTATGATGCAAGTTGTGATGATAGCTTTTTATTCCTTCGTTTGATGATGTCCTTGCATTTTGTGTTTGTTCACTGCGTGCAACATTAAGCACTGTTAGAAGAGACACCTACGGCAGGGCATTTGCATGATCCCAAAGCTATTATTTTCCCCTTATATAGAGAATATTGTTTACTTTGATATCCAGTGATTTTTATTCATTATCTGTAGATGATTTCAAAACCTTCCTTTAGATAGTATTGAAGATATTTCTTTGAACCCTTGAACTCTTTAAAATTCAAATTTTGCAAAATCTTTAAAGTATTCCATGTAGAATGACTAGACCTTGTGTCTGATAAAAATATGAAGGGAGGTTCATTATTGGTATCTTGATAGCAATTTAGGAATGGGATTTTTTTTAAAACTTTTGATAAACGCCCAATTTATTGCCTCTGAAGTTTACATGAATATAAATGAAAAAAGCAATTTTTCCAAAATTAAGATATATTCATAAATGTGTAGTGACAGTATATTTGAATTTTGGGGCTGGTAACTTTTAATGAAAGATACAGTGAAGTGACTACAATATTGTTATCAAAATTGTGCTGAATTTGATATATCCATATTTACTTTACAAGATAAGTAATCATTCAGAATTGATATTTTCCTCAATTACCAATGAAATACCTTGATATGCAGATCGGTACTTAAAATTTAAAACACAATTTTTTTAAGTTTGCATTTTATAACATTTAGTTTTAATCACTTTTTAGCTTTGGAGTATGTCATTGAGATGATTACTTTTCACACATTGCCTATTATATGCACATGCCCACATTTTTGGTTGCATTGATTAATTATATGTTTTGCATGAGCAATTAGCAGATTATTATAATGGTATAAGAATAGTATAAGTACTTAACTTTGCGTATGTGTCTAAATGTTATGGAAGGAAATATATTCTTGAAATTACTTCAGTTAAAAAAAAAAAAACTATAGAGGAAACAGAAGAATGTCTGAGTTCTTACTGTTAGAAATGTACAGAACAATTAGCAGTACAATGAGATATTAAGTGTTCTGTGTGAGAGTAGTACAACGACTCGAGATTCCCTCGTATAATTACGTCAGGAGTACGATGAAAGGGACATTCTCCTTCCTCCCCATGTTTTCTTTCTTCATTGTTTATAATCTCCAGACGTGTGTCTTCTCCTGTACTGAAGCTAATGTAGGTGGCTCATTTCGGAGATTATAAAGATTAACCCCTAAATCTCAGAGTTTAACAGAACACTAGACTGCCTCTCTGTACAGTGATCAATATAATCTCTGGTCATACAGTTGTAGCGTTTTAATTGTTCCTGACCAGGAGCATTTAGACTGGAGGATTAAAACTACTAAAGGTTTAAATTGACTAGTTGTGATAGTGGAGTGTGATAGGAACAGAAGGGAACCCATTGTGTGTCTGTGTGTGTGTGTATCTCCTACCTGTTGTAACGAAATGTTGTCTTGGACTTTTTGAACAGAGTTGGAAACGGTGAAGAAAGGCACCCCCCTGTACGGTCAGCCTGATTGGTGGGGCGAGGAAGAGGTCAATGGAAATGTTACAGGTAAGCTATTGTGTTCATATATATACCTGGTGTCAAAATCTGATCACATTTGTTACAAAGTCAGATTCACTTCATCTCAATACCTGGTGAATCTGATAACTAACGTTATCTATTACAAATTCAGATGCACTTGATATCTGCTGAACAGGCAAACTTCATAAAATCTCAAAAACTGTGTACATAATTATTTCGTATGTTCCTGTATATTTGTAAAATATGAGTGAACTAGTTCCGAGCATTAAAAGTGTAACCATATGTAACCACCTGTGTGCTCTTGTAATCTGTAGGGCGGCAAAGGGAGGAAAATGGGTTGTGAAAGCTTGCCTTATGGCACGGTGCCATTGGTGATCTAATTTTTTTCCTCTCGTTTCACTTTCAACATAATATTCAAGAGGCAAATGAATGGCGAAGCCTGTCAAAATCACTGATATTGTAATTAATCTTCCTTGGAAAAATCAGGTGTTCTGGATAAGTTTATCTGCTGGGAAATGGTTTAAAGAACAAAACTTATATTTCATGTATGTTGAGAAGTGAAAATCTGATGCTGCAAACAAAAAATAAAATGATTCTGGTTCAAGGTTTTTAACATTTGTAGTACCGGTACATGTAGTTGGCACCTGATTATCTGTAGTAAATCAAACAAGTTGTGTAAACTTATTGTAGTTTGTAATAAAGTATTGAGTAACTGTGAGGGCTATGTTAGAATCTCTTTGTGAAGTTGGACATTGTATCTTGTAAATCAATCAACAATGCAGGGCTCTTGAAATTCCTGAGCATTATCAGCTGGATAATGACCTACCTTGTGTTAGAAGATACCGTGGATTAACCCCCTCTATCTACCCTTGGAATAGAGTTGTTAAGAAGTGTATCTAATATGTACAAATACATATGTGGGTATTTATTTATTGGAAATGTTGACTGATTATAAGTGGTTTGGAAATGTTCAGGTGCTGGAATAGTCTTAATTGCATGTGACACAGTTATGCTGTGTGAAGTTTAAATCAACATTGGCTGGTGAAATAAATTCAAACCAATAATGCTATTCAGATTGCTAGTGAGAATAATGCAGACTTACCGGTGCTTTAAATTTCAGTCATTGATTTTTGTCAAGTAAATCTAATATATTTAGTCAATACACTTTTTCTCAGCCTTGTGTTGATCTGCAGCAAGTGAAATTCTATTAGAATATTTCAAAATTTGGTTCAAGGTCAAATCATTAACTATGAATAATTTATTTATTACAGAAACCCCCAAACCACCAAAGGATTTGCCGTTGAGCAACACCTACCCCCCTCCCACTGATAATACAACCACACCCTCTGCAGACTTGTATAGCATGTCTTCTAACTCCTCTGTCTCCAAAGACAGTCTCCTGAATCCATCCTCCCCAGAGAAATCCACGTCAGAGGGGGTCCAACCCCCACCCTCCAAGATGCCTGAAGGAGGTGCATGCACAGCATTCACTGTGGACTTTGGTGAAGAATCCCCAAAGAAACCCATGGCTGGGAAATCCCTTAGTGAGTTCATGCCCTCCAAGATCCGGAAGAGCTTCAAGGACCGGAAAGAAAAGGTTCTTGGTACCAAGACTGGTAAAGAAGCAACTGGGAAAGACTCCTCACCGGGGAGTGAAAAGGTGAGAATACTTGTCACTTATTTGCATTCTTCAAAGTATGTATATGTAATGTTTTACATACATTAATTCAAAGAGTTTTTGTCTCTTCTCGATTTAACACTTAGTATGCAGGAGCTCTGAATAGTTGATGGATGAACTCTGCCAATTGTTTACGTGTAAGATTCGTGTGAGAAAGAAAATGAAGCACAGGTTCTCAAGGAAAGAAACTTGTGCCTCCTGTGCAGAGAATCTGAAAATGCAGGCTGGTGTTAAGAAAGTGAATAAATGTGTGTTGCAGGGCTCTGATATAATGTCCCCTGTACAGCAGAAGAAGATTGAGGACATCTGGTCCTCACCCACAAGGAAGGCCAGGGATTTAAAGAGGCCAGCCAAATCCACAGAGCAGGAACCAAAACCTGACACCACTCCAAAGAGTAAGTCATCCGTGTTGATGATAGGACATATAGTATATACATGTAATACTGTATGGTGTCAATTAAAATATTAAAGTGCCCCGTAACTTGGATTTTCTTCTGTATTTTTATACTGTTTGATGATATCAATTATGATTATTAGTGGCCTGTACCTTTGATTTTCCTCTTGATTTTATGTCAATAGAATCTGTTGTAGAGCCAGCACAGAAGACAGGCTTGCATAGAAGAAGTTTATCAACAGGCAGACCTATACCAGCCAAACTGTCCAGACCTAAAGAGAATGGAGAGGTAGCTACTCCTAAGTCCCCAAAACAACCCAAAGGAAAGGAACTCACTACTAGTGACAGTGCCTTCTTTCTGATTGACAAAATGTTTGCCAGTGATACCAAGTCTCCTGCTAAAGGCAGACGTACCCCTAGATCTCTAAAAGCTGACAAACCTACAGCAAGTGAGCATTCCACTCACCCAGAGGCAAAAATGCACGAGTCTTCAGTGTCAAAGACACAAAGTGCAAAGGTTGGTAGAAAGCCAATCATTATGAGGAAGGATTCCAATAAGGCTGTTCCACAATCCAAGAAGTCTCCATCGGAGAAAAAGGGGAAAGTCATACCTTCCTCTGCTGCTCCTGTTGATAATACAGACAATGTGAGTGAGACAGGAACTTATACTATAGATGGTGAGTTACCGTCCAAGGAGGAAGAATCTGCTCGTAAGGACATAGAAACTGTGTTTGGAATTAAGGATACTCAATCCACTGTCTCAGATTCTGTGGAGGGGCTCTCTACAGATAGAAAACCGTCCTCCGAGGACTTGATCCTTGAGAACTTGGAGGATGAGGAGGACTTGAGGAGCTTGGAGAGAAAGAGAAGTCGAGGACCAGAGGGCAGTAGTCTGGAGATGGAGGTCGGGAGTTCAGAGGTCACTGACCTCAGGATTACAGAGGATGAACAGGTAAGGGCTTGGTAGAGTTTGTAAATACATAGCTGTATTGAATGCTTCTGTAGTAATGACTGCCAGAAATAACTCATAGCTTCTTGGATGTTTCCAACTTTCTTTCTGCATGTTATACAGTTTATATTGTGCTTTATTTTGGGGTTAGAAAGAATTTCAAGGAAGAAAGTTAATGATTGAAGTAAATGGAAATGAATTGTCATAAAAAGTGATAAGACAGATAGCTATGAAATTGTCATTGGAAAATATGAGTTGCAATTTTAGAATGTATTTAATTTGCATATTGTTTTATTCCAAAATGATTGTTGCTAGGGTTTCAGTAGCAGGATTAGGAAATTTATTCAAAGCTTTGAGATTTCTATTATAAATACAGTCCATAATGAAAACAAGAATAGGTCTTGTCCTGTGGATGATTTATTTTTTATTTGATTGTTCAATAAATTTTGCATGCATTACATAAATGGACAAACAGTGTATGCAAGTGTGTCAGATGGCTTGGCCATGAATGATTTATGTTGGCTAGATATGGCTCATTTCCCAGCACTGTGTATTGCATTGGATTATATGTGAACATTGAACACACAAAACAGCCATGCTGGACAATAATGTTTTGTTGGTGACATCTTTATTGTGGACTGAAGAAATGTACATGGGGTGTAATTGGGCATTGATTATGCCCCCTGTCTAGGTAGCAGAGCCTCTTAATCAGCTTATAAAGGTGTGTCCCAACACGTTTTTTTCCTTCACAAGGCCGGTGACTATTGACACAGTCCGATTAAAAGTACTGTAATTGCCCAAGGTTTTGTGGTATTCTATGAATGTATGTACACATTTTCCCCTCTCTATGTTTAGCAGTCTGGTGTTACATTGATCAGGTAGAGAGCTTCTCTTTTCCCCCTGTGGCCCTGCATGCACTTCTGAGGCCCTCTAAGGGTATTTTAGGACACTGCCATATGTAATATCATTAATGGATGGGTCACTCATTTACATAGCAGATGTATGTGTAAAACTTGTGACAAGGAAATTAACACCTCAGAGAAAGGACCTAATGTTATGTGGATAGGAACACTAATTAATTTGGTTCAGGCAGATTACCTTAGTGGGATTCTTGTATAAATTTTAGATAATTATGAAATTTGGAGAGGATCTTAATTTCCTAAAGGTAAGTGAAGGGTTATGTAAATGAGACTTAAGAAATAATGTTGACAGAGGAAATATCATGAGCGCTGTAATTAACTTGTTTAAAACTTTTTAGGTTACTTAATTGATTCATGAAGTTCATATTAAATGTGTTATAGAAAATTTACCTATTGTGATAGGAGGCTTTGGATTAATGCTTATAATCTTTGTAATTGTTGTGAATTTAAATCTTAAATTTTAATCATGAACAAAATTCATTCAGGTTATAGGTCAAAAGATTACAGTATATTAAAACAATAGAAAGAAATTGAACTATAATTATGGAATTTTTAAGCAGTTGTTTTTGATGTTGCAGTTTTTAATTGAAGGCATAGTTTGGAACTGACCTGTATTGAAAGATATATGAGGCTGTAATGAGCTGTAAAGATTTGATACAGTGATTTAACACCTTGAGGCAGTACACACTGATAGTTACCACAGTTTGAATAACACTGAGTAATGCCCTGCCATGCTGTCATTAAACTGCAGGTTTATTATACCTGTAATACATACACATTTACAGGTACATGAAATACAAAACCTACCTGAACACCTCTTGAAGTTGATGCAACAACATTTTTTTTATTAAATTTGTAGAATATCAGAGTAGAATTTGAAATGCAAGTAAGAATGTTACTGTAATCCCTGCATCAACTATAACTATAGAGTTTCTCCACAGGTTTGTGTACTTTTCAAAATTTAAATCAGAGGATCTGAATTTGTGACTTCTTTTTCTATGTGGTCAGCTAAAAACTCAATGTTTATTCTAGCTATTAATTGTAGAAGATTACATAGTTTTTAAAAGTCTTGAGTGTTTGATTTTCTCTTGTCTAAACAAATAGTGGATCTTTGCCTAGTAACACAAAACAGTGCATTGTAAACAATGACACATGGCTCAGGTAAATGGGTTTTTTTCCTTGTTTAACAGTAAAAAGATTGATTTAATGAATAGTCCAGTCTATTTAAATTTCACCCCCACATTGCACATATTTTAGGGTAATTTAAGTCGACATCTTTAAAAAAAATTGGCGAGTCACGCTTGGCTGAATACAGGAAATTGTCGTAGAAATCTGGTAATGTTCATGTTTGTTGAAGGAAGGTGTTAGTGAACAAGCGCTTCTCCCTCGGAGGCTCTCAAAGCTTTGTGAGCTTGGCGTTCGTACTCTGATAACTGTAACTGTTAGCTGATCCTCTCTGACTGGTACTCTCAGGTTGGGAATGTGGAGACAGGTCGGTGATAGGGATCTAGCTCGATTTTAGTCAGACACGGGCCCAGTGACAGAGGGTATTTGTTTACTGTCAGAGTCTTTGACTACAAGGCATAACGCTCTCTCTGCCTCACTCTCTCGGTCAGTACTAAAGTGCTCTGAAAATGGCGAGTGATCTATGGATGAATTATCCCATTCACCCTATTCAGGTCAGTGTATATTGCTCTTAATTTTGGTCATCTCTCTTTTAAAACTCTATATTTATTCACAAAATCATTTAATATTAATATGCTTTATGCTTAGTATAGATCTTTACAGTGGAATTCACATTCATGGACTCATATTTCCTGTTGTGTTTGATATGTCATTTAATTTTTGATGTGGACATAAAATGCCTGGCATGTATGAAATGGAACATGATTGTATTAGGAACGTGTCATGTCATTTTGAGAATTGAGTTTTACCTGTCAGAGAGTTTTTCTAATCAAATCTGCAGTCCACTGGACAGGTATTTGGCACACTTAATAGGCCACTAAAACCCCCATAGGCCAGATTTTTTTTTTCAAACATTTCTCTCTATTTTGGGTCTATAATCTCGTACACACTGATACGTGAGAGGATAAGTCTCTGATTGTACCTACATTCCTGGGCTGTATGTTCACCGGTCGGTTTGGGATATTTGATTCTGTGTGTGTCAGATGTTGCACCCTGTGCTCGATTTCATCAGCTTGGAGATAAATACTGAAAGGTATTTGTAGCAACTTCATCTCGTCAGGTTTTTGTGGTGGGACATTAACATGTACTAGTGTGTACCTGGTATGTATGAATAGCATGAAAGTGTGATTTACCTTGTTCCTTATTGATATTAAGAAATTGATAAGAAGTGATAGATTATACTTGTAGTAAATCATGGATTTTTTTGTAAGAAAGGAAAGTGATAGTGAGTTATTGACAGGGACTAAAATTTATGTCTCCAGGAAAAAATACGGCGACATGTCTGGGAATATACATATACTGTAGGGCTATGTTTGCATGATTACTGCATTGAACAGCATTGATAATTATAGTTTTGCTAAACGGGCAGGGAATTTGCATATTGTCAAAACATGGCAGATTAACTGCACTATCTAAGCCTTTGAGGCCTAATGGAACAAGTTGAAATGTATTGGGGAAACATTTTGTAGTGTAGTATGCGACTTGTTTGATCCTTGTGGTCAATTTGAGCTAGTCGATAGGGTTGTTTACCTGTATAATGGAATGTCCACAGGCTAATGAGGGGGGCTGCTCCCAGATATTACACGAAACATGTCGTCTTCTTCCTGAAAATGTGAATTAATGCTTAAAATGAGGCAGAGTTTGGACCATTTACATTTGTCACCCCCAGAAATTTACACTGGGAGGAACTCTTGACTTTATTAAGTCAAAAGACAAGAACCTGGCCTGTTGTGTATTGTTATTAGTGTACATACTTTTATTCTATAGCTCAAAGAACTCTTCCAAAACTTTGACAAAAGAAAAATTCAGGTCTTTAAAACTGGAACATTTGGAAATTGTTTTTTAAATGGAGGGCTTTTATAGAAGTTTCATTCTAGCTCTAATTTGAAATGTACACAAAGGTAGGTGCTGATCAGAAAATTGCCAGAACCTGTATTCAGATTAGATCGCCAGCCCTGATAAGCAGTGAATGGGGTTTTGGTTGATTTTGATATGTTTTATGCTGTAATGACCATACATTTTATGCTATAAATGCTACTTGCCAAAGTCCTGTTTTGTTGTGTTCTGACAAATGATCAGGAATTGACCGTAATGTGCAGATTTGCGGGTCATCACCAATACAGGTGACCCCTCTGGAGGACATATGATGACAGGTTTATAGGGGGGTCTGTCCACTAGTAATTTATTGTGTCTCTATGTAACAAAGCTTTTGTTACATATCCTTGGCCCCTGAAGTAAATATTTTGGTGATTGAAGGGCCTAGAATGGTAGAAACATATCTCTTATTGACTGTGGAAGCTGTTCACGCATGTCAAAACTTTAAAGACTTGGTTATATATTTATGGAATAATGAAATTTAAAAAAAAATGTGTGGGTTTTTCTTTATTGAATTTAACCATTGTATACCTGTTCTGAAGTGTTTGAATGTTTGTTGAGAAAGCAATCATAGATTCAACATGTGTGTTATTCAGCCAGCATTTGCAATTGATAGAAAAGCTGCTTTGAAAAGTCTGTAAGGTGTTCTCAGCTGGGAGGTTGTTGTCATGTACCTGTAAATGTCGGTCAACTGAAGGGTATAATCTCAAAAATATAATGATGAAGTATGACCTGTGCTCCTAAATAGCGACAGCATTCTTTATTCTTTTTTTATTCTCAGGTAACAGGTAAAATCTAACATAGGTGCTGTCTCTACCTCAATATTAACGCCTGATGAGGATATACCTGAATGATGAGTGTATAGGTTTACTTAGTTACGATTAGAGGTGAAAGACGTCGTTTCATGTGCCTATTTTAACATTACAGGAGAACCCCTCAGATGCAAACACTGCTCCCACTTGGGTGACCCAATGGGCGGCCTTGACCAATAAAAGCAAGACTTCCGAACCTAGCAGTCCCAGTAGTAGCGTCTCTGATAAAGGTTAGTATATACTGGTATAGTATCTCTCTCTCTCTCTCTCTCTCTCTCTCTCTCTCTCTCTCTCTCTCTTTCATGATTTGGGTTCTCAGGAAGGTTATATCACCTGTATCGTTAACCTTAAAAGTTGGTGCACAGTTAATCAAGAGATCCACCTCAGTGCACCCACAGGTGAGGTGCTGAGTGGATGACTCAGGCTTTTATGTCATAAAATTATTTTGTCTATTATTGTACAGGTAGTATTATTAGGGTTTGAAGAGATTACGCATAAAAGATTCACATTGAATAATGTTGTGAAATTAGAGAATTCATCTGCACTGTCAAAATTGTCTTACTAGATTAATTAAAGTTTAATATTCATTTATGTACATGAGACATTTGTAATATAATGCTAGTGTGGGATATACTGAGAAGGTTTATAAGGTTGTTGATAAAGGGGGAAAATTATTCTCTTTAACGCTTGAGTTGTCATATAATTGACAAGTTAGTGAAATATTATTTATTTGTTGATTACAGATACCATGCTGTCACCTGACTCAAAAAAGCCTTCAAAAGGCTTGAGTCGGAAACGTCCTGGAACAGGTAGAAAATTACCCACAATCCCTGGTAAAAGCCCAGACGGGAGCAACTGCAGTTCACGACTGAGTCAGAGTACAGACAGCCAGAGTCCTAGGTGTCCCTCCACGCCGAGATACGGCGAGAACAACAACATCGCAGACAAGCAGAAGTCTGTCACAATATCTAGTCATGTAGTCAAACGTTATGAAGGCACAGACACTGAATCTATTTCCCAAACAAAATTTGAAAGTGAATCAGAAGTGACATCTGTGTCAAAGGAAGAGGACTTATCATCCCCAAAAGGTTCAGCACGAAGTTCAGCCAGTGTTGAGACTGAGGTCCTGCTAAAGGACACAGAAACTGTCATGGCAGCCATGGAGGCACGCATGGATTCCAAGTCCAGTGGATTACAAAATGGACACATGCTGGATGATGTGGATAACTTATCTGACAATGAGAGCACAGCAGCCCTTGTGAATGGACATGAAGGATTCTTAAAATCCAGTTCCTATACTAGTCCTCGTGAATCTCTAGCAAAGTCTAGGGGTTTACAGCAACACAAGTCTGTGACAAGAGGGGGCTCTGCTAGTGAAAGACTTCAAGCATTCCGTGAAAGAAACTACAAAAATGCAACACCCCCTGAAAACTCAGTGGTATCTGATGTGTTAAGTGAAAATTGTGATCTCAATCAATCAACAGACAGGACCAGTGAATGCAGTGATTCAAGTGCTAGTTTTAATAGATCTGGCTCAAAGGGAAAAGGTACAATAAGCATGACCCGACCCAACAGGGCTTTCCAGTTGAGGAGGGCTCTGGCAGACGGAGATGCACCAGACACTCCTAGTTCAGGAGTCTCGGAGGCTGTGTCGCTGACCAATGTGTCCGCCGTCAGTTCTACACGGTCTTTCAAAAGTTCCACTCCCACCCGATCCATGAAGGCCAGTAACAGACTCAGCTATCCATACACCAAGCAGGACTCCGCCAGAAGCAAGGAGAGCCTAGGAGCTGCCATCGTTCAGAAGAGCAGGGAGGGGGGTGGTTCCTCGTCCAGGAGTAACGCTAGTCTAGGTGCTCAAATAGCTAACAAAGCATCTCGCAATAATCAATCCTCAGGAAATTTGGCCAACTCCTTCAACAGAAGCGATGGCGGTCGGTTCAGTCTGAAACTGAACAGGTCTCTAAGTTCTCAAGACTCTATTCATATGGACAGTAGCAATTCCTCTACACGCAAACCTGACTTGAAAAATGTGAAATCAAAGTTAAAGTGTACCCCCACTTATGGTCTTTCAGTGACTGGAATTCACAGTAGTAGGAGTAGTGTAACTTCTGCTTCCAGTCGATCCAATTCCCCAAAATCTGCTGAAAAAGCAGCATGGAAGAGAAGAAAGGAGTATGACCCAAGAAGAGCTGTGGCAGAGGCCAAGGCTAAAGCGAAAGATGTCAAGGTCAAATTGGACAACCAGGGTAAACCAAAAATGATTAGGTCAGCATCTTTCACCAACTCGGCTGAGCTTCAAAAATACAGGAGACAGGCTCTCCAGCAGAAAGACTCGGTATCAAGTCCGGACGATTTGAGCTGTGCCAGTGAGGGAGCGGACACTGTGTGTAGCAGTGTGTATCAGCGGAGCTTCATTCCATACTCCGGCCGGTCCCAGTCAAGTCGAATCTTTCCGAGTTCTGAGGATGAAGAAAGTAGCCTAATTGTCAAGTCAACTCAGGTAAATGCTTGTTTTACATGTGTTTCTGTGTATGTGTGATTGTGTAACTTGTATTCATTAAGTTAGAAAGAATCAAATATGGAAAATTAGGTCGATCACTTTTGTTTAATGTTGTGGATACAAGTGTATCAGTGTTCTGTATATCCTATAAACATACGCTGGTATGGTGTAATTTATTTATTAACAATTCATGATATTGCTTATATTGATTGTGGGGGCCATTATTCAATGTTGGGTAGAGGTTTTAGCTTGATTAAGAGGACTGTTCTCTAATTACATTAGCAGTCTAATAACTCAATATGTTATGTTTTAGGATCTAACCAGTGGCCTTTGCGGACGCTTTAAATCAGCATTCACCCCACCTCCCCAGAATGCTGCCCCCTCTCCCCCTCTTATGCCCCTGTCAGTATTTAAAAAGCGAAACTCGTTTGAGAGTCACGAGACTCGTCACGGAGTGGCCAGACACAGAGCTTCACTCGAGCCTCAGCAGGTTTGTCCCCCACGACTCACACCCCCTGAGTGTATATACTCAGTACATTGTACTACCAGCTTGTTTGAACTTGTCTATGTATATATAGACTTCTTCTTCTACATGTAGCTTTACTTTCTTTGATTTTTGAATTTGCATTGGTGTCAGGGAGTTTGAGCATGATTTTCGGGGAATGTTTTTATTTTTATTTTATGAATTTTTTTTTGGCATCTCAAAATTTAAAAAAAGAAATGAGTCAGAAATGTGGAGCTCATTAACCTGGCATCAGAAGTACGCCAAAACTAGTGTAGAATGGCATATACCTCCAGGATCCACATCATTAATTACTTCTGTAACCATTAATCTGTAGTGTTCATTGCCATTGGCGGCTAACCTCAGCTTTTACATATAGTGGCCGACGACCTCAGTTTTGTGAATCTCGCTCTTCCCTGTGCTTCATAATTTCATTCCTGCTGAACTAATGAAAGGTGCAATATTAGAAGCATACATTTGACAATACACTGTATATTGATTTTTAATCCTTATTAGTACACATTCACCTATAACAAAATATAATAGCAGTTTGGTATGTTTAATATATTGAGACTTCTTTCGGGGGAGGGTAATATATCACCAATGATCAAACAAATTTATTTCATATTCAATATACAGGTACTTAATATTCAAATTTAGAGATCTCATCTCTCATGCAGATTTCATTTTTTTATATGAAATATTAAAATTTTAATGCTTGAATGAATTATATTTTAAAAAACCAAATGGTTTGGTGTTGAATGGCAGTATTCACAAGGAAAACACAGTATGTTTTAGCTAAAAATCATTCAAGTTCTATCAATAACAATATACTTGTTTTATCATTGATGGGCACTGAAAATGTATTTGAGTAATTTTATTAAGAAATTTTAAAACATGTTCGACAAAATCACATATAATATACCGGTACTCATCCCATTCTTCCACACTGTATACTTAATTGATAGTGAAGAAGAGTCAAGCAATGAAATATCTTGCAAGCTGAAGAAGCATCCTGTAAGTCATAGTACATAGTGATTTAATTTTATTGAATAAGTTTTTTTTTTTTTAAAGTGTCTTAAGAATTCAAAGGAGGGAGGGGGGAGGTGTTACAACAGATGTATGAATGGTCCCAACGTTGGTCATAGGTTATATAGACATGCCAGCAAGCTACTGCATTAATTGGTAGCATTTTACAACAAATTTTAGGATGGAGGGCCAGGGAATTACACAGGATGACTACACTATTAATAATTACATGTATTTATTTGTAGACTTTCACATAGAAGACAGTAACCTGTTTATATGTAGATCATTAGATACATGTATATTGTGTATCGAACACCATGATATATTTTGTTTGTTATCACATATATATACACATATATATTTACAAACTGTATGTGTGTAGTGTAAACATGTATAAGCCTGTTGAACTTGTATGTTGTTTTTAATATAGCAACTTTTGTTGTACAAGATGCTCATTTCAAACATTTATATATAGATGCAAGGAATCAGAAAACTGATTCTAAAGATCTGATTAAATCTATTTACCGGTACTAATGATAGAATCTGGTTGGGATAATAAAGAAACATTTGGTGGTGGTGGCCAATTTTTGGTTTCTTGTTAAACAGTACTTTGGTGCTGGTATCAAGTATCGTGCCATAACAAAATTTATGACTATCTTTTCAAAAGATGTATTTAAATTTCTGTAAAAAAAATATCAGTTTGTATTTGATTAACCACTCTGAATATATATACCTGCTCTTTGGTATGTTGTCTGTTCTTCTATATATAGCCAGTATTACCAAAAGCAATTTAATCAACATAAATTATCTTTTTAATGCCACTTTGCTTTTTTGTGTGGAAATATATTTTTGGCATTTTAAAAGAGAACATGTATTTACAATTTTGAAAGGAATGTATTAAATAATAAACCAAAGGTATTCTCAAACACAAAGATATGTTGTAGGATTAAGTAAAGACAAAGCACAAAAACAGCTGGATGCTGTCAATAACAACGCTCAGATTCGGTTGTAATTGTTGTATGATGTCTCTTACAGTTGTTTTGTTGTTTGTTTACAGTCCTATGACAACATCTTGGTGTCCTCCATTTATCAGCTGTCACTCAAACTCAAAACCAACACGGAGAAAACCCTCACAAAGCTCAAGTAAGAGGCTCCTATGTTATTGAAAAATTTGTACCATTTATAATGTTCTTGTAATGAATACATTTAGTTAATTAATAAATTTAAAAGCTTGATAAAGTTAATTTTTATACTGAGATATTTTCTACTGTTTACACTATTTAGTTATGTTATTAGAATTAGTATGAGAAAAGTACATGACAAGAACTCATTTTCAAAGTAGATATATACAAAAGTTGTAAAATACATGTATAATTTTGTAAACTATTGAGTATTGTTAGAAACCCAGGATTGATCTCACTTCTCTTAATAGAGATACAAAAGAGAGTCCAGCCCTGAGTTTCTGATGAGAACAATTGATATGTTCACAATTAAGTTTTTTGGTGCTATTGTGACGAGTGTGTATTCTCTAGATGAGTTGCCAGTAATTGACAGTACATTGTTGTTGTAGAGAGGACCAGAGAATTGAGGACATGTCCTCCCCCTCGCCTATTGATGACATTCTGAACCAATCGTCTTCCAATAGCGATATTCCTGGATGGAAGACAGCCAATCAGGAGCTAGCTGCCATCCTATCAAATCTGAGGAAAACGGAACACAGGATACACAGTACGGGTTAACTGATAAAATTATAAGAAATGCAAGGTTTTTTTTAGCTTAATGATGGAAAATTAGATTTATGATAGAAACATCAATTTGATTATATAAAACTTCCCTGAACATTAAAGAAATGGTGAAACAATTAAGGGAAAAGTTTAATTGGATAAATTAAGATGGTTTTGTCAATTACATTGTAAAACTGGAATGTTGAATATATTAAAAGTCTCTTTTTTTTCGTAGTGATGCAGAAAGCACTGTATCCAGATGATGACAGCTGCTCAGACTCCCCGGGATTGTCTGGTCGAGAGAAGAGGGAATACCTCCAGGAAATTGAGAGAATCCGCAGCGAACTTGCAGGATTCCAGCCAATTGCAAAACCCCAAATCAAGGACGACCAAGCTTCCATTGAATCGGACTGTGAAGAATTGGGGACTGCTGATGAGTTCTTTTGATAATGTCTTCAGACATTTCAAATTGTTTTTCGAATTTTCTCCAGCCAATTGTATTCTAGTCTCAACATGGATGGGAGCACAGAGGAGATTTGCTTCAGTTTGGAAGCACATTTCTTTGAAACATTTAGAATTCCATTGGTTTTTTATGTAAATGGCAAAATATCATAGATGCATATTAAAGTAGAAAATATGCTTGTAGCGAAAATGATTACAGGATGTTGTTGATGGGTGTTCATAAGCTTAAGCAAGGCAGTGCATCTTCTGCTTCCAAAAAACTGACATTCTGCTCTTCATTTTGGAAGACTGACTTGTGTGTTATGAGTTGTACTGCTGATTGGTAGAATGTGGAGGGTTTGAATGTCTTTTGGTGGATGTGTGGAGATGTGGTGGATGAACGGCCCCCTGGATAAGACTGTTACAATGTGGACTCTGTGATAAATGTGGTAGTGCTTTTTCTGGCTGTGATCCTGCATTAGTGGCATTTTACAGTGTTTAATGGATATTAACCAAGATATTATGCAACATCTTACTGGGGACCAGTTCAATGGTGAAACTGCTTTGAGTGTTGCGAATTTTCCTAGATATATTAATGTATGATTGTCAATAGAGTGACTTACTTTTTATCGATAAGATTTATGATGAATTATCTGAATTTTTAAAAATTTTATAGTTTTACTAGGTGGCTACCTTGGTAGCCTTGAGAAAAAATATACTCATTTTTGCCAGAAATTCTTTATGTTTATTGAACAATATTTGTTCTTCTGTGTTAAAATTGTGTGTCAGATCAGTAAATGTTTCTTTTTTTAGTTTTGACTTTTTAATTAATACCTGGTATTTTTTTATCAGTCGAATTCACTGTTATCACAATACATGCAGGTGCATGTTTGTTTGTTTTCTGTTTTGTTTGTTTTGGAATTTTGAAGAAACAAGGGAGATAACTTTATTTATATAAGAAAAGTTAAATTGATAAAGTTTCAATGTGTTGTTAAGTTATGTGAACTTTACCACACGTACAATATATATAAAACAGCGTTTATAAACTAAGTATACACAGCTCGTGTTTATTATTCAATTGTTGTAATTTGTGACTGAGTCACATTTTTTGGTTGATAAAATTGTCTGGGATATCAAATGGTTGTTCAAAGTTGCTCTTTTTTGACATATGAAGTTTTGATATCTTTTTTTTAATTTTTTGTTTATAACAACAGAAAAATGTGTTGTTGAGTTTAGAGATTTCAATATTTCATACTGCTTTTGAGTGTTGCTAGAATTCAGATTTATTGAATGCATTCCATTGAGATGAAATGGATCTTTACGTGCCTGTAATTGTTTATGTTGTCATGGTTTCCTCTTTTACTTTTAGTTATGCTTCAAGCATATTGTGGTTGTCGGACAGACTTCAAGCAAAAATTGCAGTCTGGTTGCAATATATTTTGTATAAATTCCCATTTATTTACAATGCCTTAGTTGCCATGAACAAATTGTTTTATATACTAGATAATTTAATAAATTGATGCCGTAACGTGATGGTTTTTTGTTTTTACTTTCATTTGCATGTGTTTATTTCCTGCAGTACACTTCTGCCTTTGTGAGAAATCATTATATCGTACTATTATCAAATGATAATTTTATAAATCATATTAATTATCAAACCATTTGATTTCTATAGTTACTGGAGAGAGTAATAGCAAGAACCACAACTCTTTATCACCAAACACTAGAAATAATTCAAGGTGTCAGAACCAAGCATTGTAATCATTGAATACACCAGCAAGATGTTTCCCTTGGATTAAGCAATAATAAAGTTTAAAGCTTTAAATTATATGAAGGATGTGTGTTTGACTGACTGTTGAACTATGTATATTGGGCAGGGGGTACTTAGGTGTACACAAACATGCATGTAGTTTCACTTCATTTCCAAAACTATCAAGCTGATTTTTGCAATATCAAAGGAAAAGTGAGAAGGCTCACATACCCCATAACTTTACAATGCTACACACATAATGAATGGCAGCTAGGGTACGCATTAAATATACAAAATAAATTATATGCAAATCTATACTTTTGTGTTTAGCAGCAACAAAATTCTGAATTCAAAAGTGCCATATTTCCTGTAATAATCATGGAGCTGAAATTTCCTGGTAATATGCACATCAACACATTGTGTGCTAATTCCCTACAATTTAGGAAGATTCTGTGCAGCAGTTCAAGAGGAGTTGCCCTTAACAACTGTTTATTACTACATGTACATGTACACTCAATAAATGGCCAAAGGTCCGAGTGAAATTTCCTTCAAAAAATGGATCAGGACTATATCCTGGTATTAGGCACAAATACATGTATATACATTTTTTCCCCAATTCCCTAAGGCATTTCAGGAAACTCTGTGCAGGGGTTTAAAAGGAGTTGTGCTTACAAAAAGAATGACAGACCAGAGACCTACATGTACCATGTACAAAAAGTGTGTGGTAAAATTACTTTAACATTAAATTTTAAAAAGCCAGCAAATGAAAACATGGGATTCAGATAAGAGGTCAGGGATGGAGAAAAGATTGACTGATATTACCGGTAATTAAGCAAACCACTGTCTTTTAGTGATACATTGGGAGTTAGTTCAATAAACACATTGTAAAACTTCTATCATGTTTATTAATATATTTAAGATAACATGGTACAAAATGGCATTCACAATGTAAACAACTTGCTAGTACCCTTCACTGTAACAAGATATTACAATATAATGGTACAAATTAGACTTGACTTTGCTGTGATTTTCATACATAAATCTTTTATATTGTTGATTATCATCATAATTTAAGTTTTCAGTAATTCATTTATGAAACAAATCATGGAAACGCATCTTAAATCAACTGCATGATTACCGCTTTAATTTGTAAACATAGCACTTTGTAATGTATACCCTATAATTACCATACTTATTGTTCATTTTCCTTATTTCTATAAACTCTTTCTCCCTACAGTTCAACTAAACAAATTCAATATACAAAAAACACAAGTACATCTCTGGGCAAACAAACAACTTCTAGTACATGTACAATTTAGAGGTAAAGAAATGCACATTACCAGGTACTAAATGTCTGCTATGACCAAATGTTGTGGACAATATGGCGTTACTTGTGACCTGGTTTAGTCAAACCTCACATCTCACTTATATCAACCATAGCAAGGTTTATAGGATAAATGCAGGAAAACTTTGAACAATCTGAACATAGCCTTCAACACAAATCAAAAGGTTGCATCAATACAAATCAAAGGTTTCATCAATAAAGTTTGTGTTTCAAATTAATCTACATTTTTCATAATGTGACTAATTACGTTTTCACATTTATTTAATTGTAAAATTTGTAACTTTACAATTATCACAATACAAGTGTGTCTGCTATTCTATAAACGCAGTTTATTAATTTTTTTTTCTTATAAAAAAATCAAATGAAAGAAAAACAGAATGAACCTCATGGTTCCAATTTTGCCCTTTTTCAATGCAGGTCTACATACATGATTTTTATTTGTTTTAAGCTATTTGTGGGTTACTACTGGTACATATACATGTACACCCATAATTTCCAAGTTTCTATCAAATTAAATTGTATGTCAGGTATACAGTATATTATACTAAACAAATATCCAAGGAACAATATACTAACATTAAGAGCAGTGATAAATACACTTTGTTTTTTGCTGTTCTGTTTCATATCAAAACCATTCTATTTTATTTACACATCAAGTGTTACCAGACCTTAATAGATGTGGCTACAACAAATTTTATATTAAAAAATCTATGTTGTATGTGTGCCAAAATAAGGTAACTGCTGGATACTTTACTTTACAATATTTTGATTTATCATCATGACTTAGTACTAGCATTTCCAAGTACAATGTATTCAAAATACCACACAAAATATTATACACTGTCACGTAGTTTGACTACCGCTAAACGGATTCCAACTCAATAACAATGTCAATGCATCAATCATTTTATAAACAATGTATATAAACAATTTACAAACAAAATATATATGTATGAACAGGTATATAAAAATTTCATGTCAATAAATTCCATTTTATCACAAAATATGCTTCATGATACATAACTACATTACAGCACTTCACAAATCTCATACAAATTTTTCTTCATATTGTGTAATAGGAATCTAATCAACTCCAGGATTTCAGAAGTACAGTCACAAATGAAAATGTTTGCATACATCCATGCTAAACGTGGAAGAACTATGAGGTACAGAGATCTAATGGAATTCTGGTCAAGTTTGTCTTAAGCTGAGCAACCCAGGCAGAAAACCCTCTCAGAACTTTCATCATAACTGAAAAACAGAATATTGTTTACGTTGTAGTATATCAAAGACCCACTTTTAAGCCACCTCCCCTAAAGTTTACCTTGAATGAGATCAAAAACATATCGAATGTCAATCACACAAGAAGCAATTATGAATAGCCTGAGCCGCAATTAAATTTCATTTCAGCCTTGACATATTGAAAATGGATCTCACTCTATATATATACTTCATGTTGTTGAATACACTGATAGTGGTATTTTTAGAATCTTGGCAAAATTGTTTACGATATTTAAGATAACTAGCTACTCACTTAATAACGGAACAAAACTGACAGTAATTTCGCTGACAGTTGCAGCACTGAAGTGTTCGGTCTCTCTCCAAGGCCTTCTCACAGAAATTACAGCGTTCATTTGATGGCAATCGTCTTCTATCGACAGATTTCTTACCTGTTTAATTATATGTAAAATGAACTGATATTTCATCAATATTCCTATAATAATAATTTTTGTGATTTCACTAATGAATTGATCCACAAATTTTAATGTTCACAATGTGCAACATTATTGAATTGATAGAATTTAAGAATCCTATGACTGTCACAAAATGGAAGAGAATTGGTGCCAAAAGAAATAACACTTCATCAGTGTACAGTCATTACAATTTTTTTTTTATTTCTTGAACATTACTTAAAATAACAAGTGTTTTGGTGAGTAAAAACATTGGACCACTTTTTCCTCTTACCCTTAGAAAAATCAAATGAACTGGAATTACTGCTCAACCCAAAAGGGGTGGGGTTGCCTGTCTCCATTTCCTCGCTGTTGGCTTTGTTTAAAGCTGAGGGAACTGTCAGCTGACCCTCATAATCGATGACCAGTTGACCGGGGACCTGTGATGCATTATCGACGGTGTTGTAGTTTGCGATGAATGGCAGGTTACAATTGGCATCAGCAGTGACTGTCTCGGAACTATACAAGGATTGCACACCATTAAACAGCATATTCTTTGTCCTCTCTACAAAACCAAACACGTCATGCAGGGGTTAAAAATAAGCAGAAATACTCACTAAATGCAAGTTAACAATTTAAATTGCAAGAATAAAAGAGACCTGTGGTCACTAACTTTAACAAGTAACAAAATAACCGGGTTTTTTTTGGATTTTGCAGCTTAAACTGGTACTCTAAAAATACTGTAAATGTAAAAACATAGGTTCGGGTGTTTTTAATTTTACTTTGTTTGCAATCAGATAATTTCCCTGTAACCATCAAGCCACTATGAATAATGAATTTTGAGCTGTGTATTCAACATCTCTGTGTAGGTTGCCTTTACAGTACTAGTCTAGATGTTATCAATAAATGTGTGCATGATCTGGCCCTTGGTTTCCACTAGCTTATCATAATCATAATGTTCTTATCAAATGATAAGCATGAATATTATGTTATATGATTTAATACATTTAATGTTAATTAAACAACTAATTATAACAGAATTTGTTTCCCCTTTATCTTTAAACATATCCCTCTCCAGCCCTACCAAAGCCATTGAACATGTGAACACATGCGCTAATTGTCACTCCTTTAGGTAAAATACATTTTGAAACGTCTTTTATACTAATGTTGTCTGTGACTAGAATTCAGATTGAGCAGTTTACTTTAAAGATTAATTGATAAATAAAGTTGTGAGAGTTTTAAAGGGGCATGGTCACGATCTTGGTCAAATTCTATTTTTATGTTTTTATTATTTACAATGCTTTAGAAATGCATTTCTAATGATCAAATAGAATTTGTGAGCAATTCGTAGAGTTATAAGCAAGATACAGGGCTCACAATTCTTTGTCATGTAAACAAGGCTTGTGCCCTGTTTTTGTTTACATAGGTTCAATATACCAGTAAAGAATCTTTTTCCAGCTTAATTGTCTATTGTTTTTTATTCATTCTAAGCATAAATAACAGTTCCTAACATTTAAAAAATTCGTTTTAGGTTTAAAACTGAAATTTTTACTTCAACGTTCAAATGTAAACAAACGCTTTGTTTACACAGCGAAGAATTTCAAGCCCTGTAACTCGCTTATAACTCAACAAATGACACTCAAATTTCTGTTACCCATTAAAAATGCCTTTCTGCAGCATTGCAAATATTAAAATCGGAAAAATAATTTTTGACCTAAATCGTGACCATGCCCCTATAAAACAAAATAAAGGGTTTTAACACAGACACTAGCAAGACATGTGGAATTATTGATTTTTATGTAAAGAGTATTTACAACACAAAGTTATTTTTTCATGCAAATTATAATTATGACAAGATAAAATGGAAGAGAAAGTTTAATTTTGCGAGTAAAACAAAATTCCTTTGGCTAAAATTTGTGAGTTGTCAAAAAAGTTACTTTCAATCCCTGACTGTAATGATTAACAACTATCAGATGAAAAATCAAATGATACATATTCAATCAACTTTGGTATAAGTATCTAAAACTGGAATTGAACATTTATAGAAAGTGAAGTTAAACTTTAAGGTATTTATAACCAATTACAGATTAAAGATTTACAAAGATTTATGCAGCTGTCAAAAAGCTAGCAAGGAGACATCAAAACTCAGAGTAATAGATTTTCCTCTTTTGACACAGTGACTGTGCTAATGCAGAATACACAGTTTTATATATATATTTTTTAGCATTTGGAAATAAATTTCAACTTTGAAAAACAGACGAAAATATTGAAGAACTCATTGCACAGAAGATAAAGACATCAACAAAAAACTGAAATCCTGGACAGCCGGGACTTCAGATTACTAGATTTACCACTTGCCTTTAGATTGAAACGCCGAAAGATTTCCTCAATAACAAAGATATAGAAAAGGTTATCACGTCAAGAATTTCGTCAGAAGTATATTGTATCGGGATGGGAGAAATAATGACGGACCAGACCGGGTTTCGAACCCGCGCCCCCTGAATCTCTAGTCAGGTGCTCTACCAACTGAGCCATCTGGCGCCGGAATTCGAACCGGTCTGACCGTCACATTCCTCCCCCCTTAAATGATCTTCGTCCCTGAAGATCGCCCCAGGCTCTACCCCTGGAAGGAGTTCACCCGTCAGTTCCAGGGGTTGGTCACGGCACCAAATGTAACGGGATGGGAGAAATAATGATGGACCAGACCGGGTTTCGAACCTGCGCCCCCTGAATCTCTAGTCAGGTGCTCTACCAACTGAGCCATCTGGCGCCGGTATGCGAACCGGTCTGACCGTCACAATATCATTAAAACCACACGAAAACGAATGAACAATGAAACTGTTAGTGAAATGGGAAATTCAAAAAATGCCCCTCCCCCTTTGGTTTACTGGTAATAGACCCACAATTAAATTCTCACACTGAAAAGTGAGTCCCAACAAAGTCAACAAAGCCCTAACAGCATCCGAATACTGTTAATAATCCTGCTTTTTTCGTATGGTTATGCATCAAATGTAATGCAACGGCACAGGACGGTAGGAACAAAACGTAAAATCGTAGTGGAAGTGAAATGAGCTTAATCATTAAACTGTTATCATGATTATATGTCAGAGCGACCATCATGTACACTGTATAAACAAACGAATACATAAACAAATGATTACCATAAACAGCTTTAAGATTCTGTTCTCCACTGACACCAGTGTTTAATTCTTTGGTGCCAATGTGCGTTTTTAGCTGGAGAGGTGACCCGTCACCAAAAGGATTCCTTCTTTTGGGCATTTTAACGTTTTTTGTTTACCTTCTGGAGAGTTTCGCGGGGTACTATTTAACTTCCGGTTACTATAATTTTAAAATCTACAACGTTAACTAGGTCCGGATTACCTTGCACAAAATGTTCAGATATAAAAAGAATTTTAACGATGATTATGTCTTTAAAGAATATTGATTTGTTTTAACTTTTATAACTTTCAACTTTGAGCATGGGCCAACTTTTACACAGTCATGAATAAAGCATAAAACTAACAAGTAATAGCTTTCCAAAAAGCTTGCCTGACTAAACAAAATTATTCAATGGAAGCATGCATGTATCAATTAGGCTATTTTATTAGATGCTGATCATAAATTCATAAATGGAACGTGCAAATTTAAGGCGAAATGTCAGTCTTTTTTGAACATGCACATATATATCACTTGAAATTCATTTATTTTATTGATTCAATTTTTTTAGGAATGTACACATATATCATATTTATAAGTGCATGTAAGCTTAAAAGCTGGAGAGTAAATAGTCTTTTTTTTTTAAATTGCATTTGTTATATTAAGACCCAAAATCAACTGAAAGGCATTTTTAAAAATTTCCAACCATATGAAATATGAAAGAGTATACAAACACGCATTGTTTTTGAATGTGTATGGGCAGCTTCATCAAAATCATCTTGATAAGCGATTGAAAAAGGATGAATTCTCAAATTCATGGAAAAAACCCTAACTGTAAATTCAATTCAATTAGAATTCCTTATTTGCAGTTTCGTTTATTGCATGCTGCTACAATTAAAAGTGGAGGGGGGGGGGGCATTCCATGATATTTCCATTTATCATATAAAGTTAGGAAAGTCCCAGCTGCTAAAAAAGTGGGGAGGGGGAAGCAGCCCCCCCCCCCCCCCTTCACCCCAACCCCCGATGCTACGTGTCTGTGATGTAAACACATTGTGTGCTCTGGGGTATTCGCATGATCGACTCGTCAACTAATCGGTGTGCTAAAAGTATGAATGAGACATTATGGCGAGGTATAGAATAGGGTACTTTTTTGCGTGGACCCTGAGGTCCACGCAGAAAATATATAAGCGAGGTTAAACCGGATGCTATGGGGAAAATTCAGCCTGCGCATGAGCTAGCCTGGTTCCTGTGCGTAATGGGTAGCTCAGGGAACCAGGCTAACACACGTTTATCTGAATCGGGATCGGGACACATATGCACACATAAGTTCAAAGGCGCTGTAAAGTTGTCGGTAAACAGTACAGAAACAAAGTATTCCTTTTAAAGAAATGATTGGCATGTGATATGAACTATCAGAATTACGAAATAAGCCGAAACTACAACATGCATCAAATAGCATAATTAGCAATGTTTTGTTGTTTTTCCGAATACACATGCAACTTTTATAGAAGGCGAAGCTAGGGTACTTCCCAATTAAATTTTTTTAAGCATTAAAGTATGATTGAATAATTATGTCCCTGTATAAAAGTTAAAATCTCAAGAAAAATGCATCAAAATATGAAATTTTTAATTTACAAAAAGCTGTCTCTGCATAGTTAACAAAGTAGTGCGAATCATAATGTGTGCGCAAATACTAAAATTCACCGAATGCCTGATACTATACATGCAAACTTCATTCATAGATAGATCATAATTATTTTTAGTAGTATGAACACTTAAAATTCTGAGATAAAAAGTCAGGGCTATAAATATATGTATACGTAATACAACGTACAAATTTAGTGATTAAAAGCAGAGGGCTAGAGTCGGTGGAATCTCTGATAGTCTTAAGGCTTTCACGTTTTCGTTGGAAACACATGCAAATGGTCCACGTATTGTAGTCCTTTTTTAAAGGACAACAACTTGTATATCCTATAACCAGGCACTATAACCAGGATGTGCGCATGCGTGAACCAACTTTCAATCGGGATCGGTAAACGATTGGGAGGAAATTCGAAAGCTATTTGGAGGAACTTCGAACTGATATATGTGCAATTTAAAAATGCGATTTTTATATGAAAAATATGATCAGAAGTGATAAAAATGTTATGTACATTAGATTTTACACCAAAAAATTAAATAAATAATTGAGAGAACAATCAAAATCAATGTTACAGGAAAACAACACGCACTTACCATCGGAGGGGGGGGGGGGGGGTGTGTTGGAATGGGGGCAGGGACACGGGACTGCCCCCCTCCAGCACACGTTTTCTCGCAGCAAATATTTTTCTTGAATTTACTTATAAAAAAGTAAATTAACATACAGTTGCTATCCCCCCCCACAATGTTTTTGGGACCATGTAAAATTTGAAATGAAAGAGAGGAAATAAACTGTGAAATTGAAGTTAAAGGTACACTAAGCCCCCTACCCCCACGGATTAGGATTTTCAATTATTTAAAAAGTATTTTTGAGTTGGTTTTTTTTTTCAAGGCAAGATTGGATGAGTCTGCCCTCAACCCACTTTGCTACGATGCTAGGTGCCTGAACAAAATATCATGGTTTCATTACATACATGTATGCTAGTATAAAGACTTTATGTAAACTAATATTATCTCGTGCATTGTTCCATTCACCAGGTTCTACAAACACCTTAGTCCAAAATAAATAAAAAATGTAAGACTAGGAGGGGAAGAAAGAAGAAATCTATTTTCCTTCTTTTTTTACTCAGGAGCTATTTTGTTGGGGGGGGGGGGTATTAGGGGTGAACATGTCACTGACCCCTTGTAGATCTACCCATGACCTATCACCAGGGTCTGTATACACAAAACCAGGGTCAGTATACCCATCATCATGGTCTCCAGGGTCAGAGTACGTATCACCAGAGTCTGTGTGCCCATCACCAGAGTCTGTAACCCATAACCAGGGCTAGTATACCCATCACCAGGGTCTCCATACCTATCACCAGGGTCAGAGTACGTATCACCAGAGTTTGTGTGTCCATCACCAGGGTCTGTACACCCATAACCAGGGCCAGTATACCCATCACAGGGTCTCCATACCTATAACCAGGGTCAGAGTACGTATCACCAGAGTCTGTGTGCCCTTCACCAGAGTCTGTACACCCATAACCAGGGCCAGTATACCCATCACCGGGGTCTTCATACCTATCACCAGGGTCAGAGTACGTATCACCAGAATCTGTGTGCCCTTCACCAGAGTCTGTACACCCATAACCAGGGCCAGTATACCCATCACCAGGGTCTCCATACCTATCACCAGGGTCAGAGTACGTGTCACCAGAGTTTGTGTGCCCATCACCAGGGTCTGTACGCCAATAACCAGGGCCAGTATACCCATCTCCAGGGTCTCCATACCTATCACCAGGGTCAGAGTACGTATCACCAGAGTCTGTGTGCCCATCACCAGGGTCTGTATACCCATAACCAGGGCCAGTATACCCATCACCAGGGTCTCCATACCTATCACCAGGGTCAGAGTACGTGTCACCAGAGTCTGTGTGCCCTTCACCAGAGTCTGTACACCCATAACCAGGGCCAGTATACCCATCACCAGGGTCTCCATACCTATCACCAGGGTCAGAGTACGTGTCACCAGAGTTTGTGTGCCCATCACCAGGGTCTGTATACCCATAACCAGGGTCAGTATACCCATCACCAGGGTCTTCATACTATCACCAGGGTCAGAGTACGTATCACCAGAGTCTGTGAGCCCTTCACCAGAGTCTGTACACCCATGACCAAGGCCAGTATACCCATCACCAGGGTCTTCATACCTATCACCAGGGTCAGAGTACGTATCACCAGAGTCTGTGTGCCCATCACCAGGGTCTGTACACCCATAACAGGGCCAGTATACCCATCACCAGGGTCTCCATACCTATCACCAGGGTCAGAGTACGTATCACCAGAGTCTGTGTGCCCATCACCAGAGTCTGTACACCCATAACCAGGGCCAGTATACCAATCACCAGGGTCTCCATACCTATCACCAGGGTCAGAGTACGTGTCACCAGAGTTTGTGTGCCCATCACCAGGGTCTGGATACCCATAACCAGGGTCAGTATAGCCATCACCAGGGTCTCCATACCTATCACCAGGGTCAGAGTACGTATCACCAGAGTCTGTGTGCCCATCACCAGGGTCTGTATACCCATAACCAGGGCAAGTATACCCATCACCAGGGTCTCCATACCTTTCACCAGGGTCAGAGTACGTATCACCAGAGTCTGTGTGCCCTTCACCAGAGTCTGTACACCCATTACCAGGGCCAGTATACCAATCACCAGGGTCTCCATACCTATCACCAGGGTCAGAGTACGTGTCATCAGAGTTTGTGTGCCCATCACCAGGGTCTGTATACCCATAACCAGGGCCAGTATACCCATCACCAGGGTCATCATACCAATCACCAGGGTCAGAGTACGTATCACCAGAGTCTGTGTGCCCATCACCAGAGTCTGTACACCCATAACCAGGGCCAGTATGCCCATCACCAGGGTCTAAATACTTATCACCAGGAATAGTTTACGAATCAATAGGGTCTGTGTGCCCATCATTAGGGTCAGTATATCTATCACAACAGTCAGTGCACTTATCATCAGGGTTTGTACATCCATTACTTTGATCAGTAGATTTTCACCAGGATAACTGTACCTATTACCTATCACCAGAGTTAGTTTACCTAACGGCCGTGTCAGTGTACGCATCCGTGGGTCTGAGGGCCCATCTCCAAGGTCAGTATACCTATCACAAGAGTCAGTACATTTATCACCAGTATATCTATCACATTCTCTATCACCAGGGTCAGTATACCTAGCGACAGAGTCAGTGTACGTATCACAAGGGTCTGTAGCCAATCACAGGGGTCAGTATGTATCCATCACCAGAGTCGGTATACACAAAAGTGTAGATATTATAAGGTCAGCATACGTAACACCAGAATCTCGAAATCTATAACCAGGGTAAGTATAACCATCACCTGAGTCAGTATACCTATCACAAGGGTCATAAGTGTACGTATCACCAAGGTATGTGTAATCTTCACCAGGATCAGTATACCTATCACCAGGGTCACTCTACTTATCAACAGGGTCAGTATTACCTGACTCAGGTAATGGATATACAAACCCTAATGATAAGTGCACTGACTGTTGTGTTAGGTATACTGACCCTGGTGATGGGCACACAGACCCTTTTGATGCGTACACTATCCTGGTGAAAAGTATTAAGACCCTGGTGAAGGGTAAACTGACATTTGTTATGAATATACAGACCATGATGATGGGCACACAGACCCTAGTACTACGAACACTGACCCTACTAAAAGATATAATGACCCAGGTGATATGTTTACAGTTCTGGTGATACGTACTCTGACTCTGGTGATAAGCATTATGACCCTGGTGATAGGTATTGAGACCCTGGTGATGGGTATACTGGCCCTGGTTATGGGTGTACAGACTCTGGTGATGAGCACGCTGATTCTGGTGATACGTACTCTGACCCTGGTGATAGGTATGGCGACCCTGGTGATGGGTATACTGACCCTGGTTATGGGTGTACAGACTCTGGTGATGGGCACTGTTGCGGGCTGGCCGACAGGCTTCAAAACACCCCCAGAATTTATAAAATAAAACACCAAAAGTAACGTTTTCACAATTTATATTACACGAAATTTCAAACAAATTCATGGACTGATAGTCGTCGTCAGGACACTGGTACACTGAACTTCACAGGTCACTCCATTCCTGTACACAACACTACTCAGTGTTCGATATTCGGGACCTGCGTACACAGAACATACACATTAAGTTACACATACACATAAAGTTCCATACAAGTAATGACCCACATGACCCACCGTACATAACAGTGAGACAACGTGGTACACGTGGCAGCGCTGCATTACATTTACTTGCATTTCACGATACATAATACTAAACCAAATTACTTTACACGTAACTTAAAATACTGTAACGACATTTACTTGCCAATTACACTGTTAGAGTCACTAAACACGACATACACATTACTACTCAAATTACGGCAGCCCTATGAATATACTCTACTCACGACAATAGATAACTAAAGAAATACTAGTAATGAACTATATAACGAACATAACAAACGAATAACTTACGAAAGGGACATTCAAACAATACAAATTACAAATAAAACACATTGAAACAACAAAGTTATCCCAGGACCATTTAATAAACAAATAGAAAGAGAATTGAATAAGTAAAATGGTTTACTCGCCTCAGAAGCCGTGTCTGTATAATAAAATTAGACTATTGAACTAACGAAACTGATAATATCAGGAAGAACGTGCAGGTGATTTTACCCGGTCCAAAGAGAGCCAAAAACCTAAACTCAGGTGGGTATATACAGGTATCGAGGGGTACCAGAAAGGGTTATAGAATAAGAGGTCCAGTACAGGATAACTAAAAATAGAAAACAAATTAAAACAGCATCGTAAATGTAACAATACCTCCCCCTTTACAAGAAGTATACTTATACTTCCGAACATACATTTACGAACACTTAAAACCAACAGTTTATATGTACACAAGATAACACACATTCATTGTCTACTGAGATAATCTGCACCCTGATTATCCTTGCCTCTAATTGCAATGACTCGGTATCTATATGATTGAAGACCAAGTGCCCATCTCATGATTCTGGCGTTGATCACCTTAGCCCTATTCAAATACATCAACGACTGATGATCGGTTTCAATTAGAAATTCACGACCATAGAGATACAGTTGAAATTTGTTGACCGCCCAAACAATTGCTAAGCATTCCTTCTCGATCGTGGAATACCTGCATTCACTATCCTTCAGTTTCCTGCTGGCATATGCTACCGGAAGTTTCAATCCGCTTTCATCGTCAAACTGCATCAGGACTGCACCAATTCCTCTCTCAGAAGCATCCGTCTGAAGAATGAACTGCTTTGATAAATCTGGAAGTTTGAGAATAGGTGATTGTAAAAGCATGGATTTCAATGATTGAAAAGATTTCTCCTGAGGCTGATTCCAAACCAGCTTGTTTGGCGATCCTTTCTTTGTTAAATCTGTAAGGGGTAACGCAATTGATGAAAAGTTTGGAATAAACTTCCTGTAAAAACTGAGAAGTCCAAGAAAAGATCTTAATTGACGTTTTGTGCTTGGTGCCACCGCTTCTTGGATTGCCGTTACCTTGTCTGGGTGTGGTTGCAATTTGTTCTCACCTACGATGTGGCCTAGACATTCTATGCTCTTGTACCCTATTGCACATTTTCCTGGTTTTGCTGTCAGGTTTGCGTTTCTCAATCGTGTGAGGAGCTCACGAAGTACTGCTATATGCTGATCCACGTCTGTTGTAAAAATAATGATGTCATCAATGAAATTGTCAATATTTGTCATTCCATACAACAACTTACGCATCAATCTGGAAAACGTCGCTGGAGCTGTCACCAATCCAAACGGCATGACCCGGAATTGGAAGAGTCCTCTGGAAGTCTGAAATGCCGTTTTGGGTTTAGACGATGTTGTCAGTGGAACCTGCCAATATCCCTTGGATAGGTCTATTCTAGAGAATACCTTATAATTAGCAAATTTTATGAAAATGTCATCTGCATTAGGCATTGGTTCTGCATCAAATTGAGAACATGAATTTAAAGCTCTAAAGTCCACACAAAATCGGTAAGAATCATCTTTTTTCTTCACGAGCACTACTGGCGAGCTGTAGGGACTATCTGACGGTTCGATCACGTTCAGATCTAGCATTTTCTCAACTTCCCTATCTACTGTGGCTCTCATTGAAAATGGAACTGCATATGCTTTTACTCTGATAGGTTGATTTGAGTTTGTTTTAATATCATGTTCAATCAAATGCGTGTATCCTGGATCGTCAGATAACACATCATCAAACTGGTTCAAAAGAGAAGTTACCTTCTGCCTATCTTGAGGGCTCAGCTCTTGGTTGATGTCCACACTTGATAACTCCTCCTTGTCCCCGACACTCGGTAATCCATATTCTTCGACGTCTTCATCTTCAGGGCAGTCAATCACAGCAGAGCTGACTATAGCTTCATCGTCTTGACTCCTTTTTTCTGAATCAGCATTCCTGTCAATATACTTTTTCAACATATTTACATGAAACGTTTTCAATTTACCTTTCATGTCGATCTGGTAATCTACTTTGTTGATCTTCTTCGTTACACTGAACGGACCTTTCCACTGCATCAACAACTTATTGGAGTCTGTGGGCAGCAAAACTAAAACTTTGTCTCCTACCTTCATATTCCTTACTCTCGTTGATTTGTTGAAGAACTTTGCCTGTCTTTGAGACGCCTTTTCTAAGTTTTCTCTCGCCAACTCTGCAGTTGTTTCAAGCCTCTCTCTTAAATCCAAGACGTACTGGTAAGTAGACTTCACCTGGGGGTCTTCTATTTCCTTGGTCCATAGTTCTTTCAATATCCCCATCGGTCCTCTTACATGTCTACCGTAAACAAGATCTAAAGGTGAAAAACGTAAAGATTCTTGTGGAACTTCTCTGTAAGCAAACAATACTGGATTGATATACTTATCCCAATCACGTGGACGATCAGCACACATACGTTTTAACATTTGCTTGAGGGTGCCGTTGAACCTTTCGACCATTCCGTTAGTCATAGGGTGGTAAGGAGTGGTAGTTAGTTGATTCAATGAAAGCATAATGGATGATGTAAACTGTGAACCCATGTCACTCAACATTTCCACTGGAACTCCAACCCTTGAGAAAATGTCTATGAGCGCCTCTGCAACCCTTTCTGTTTCAATAGAAGGCATTGGTATGGCTTCTGGGTATCTAGTTGCAAAATCGACCAAAGTTAATATATACCTGTTTCCTTTATCAGTGACGGGATGAATAGGCCCCACGATGTCCACAGCAACTCTCTTGAATGGAACATCAATAAGTGGCATTTTCTGAAGCGGGTACTTTGAAACCTTACCCTTTTGAATGGTTCTTTGGCATATGTCACAAGAACGGCAAAATCTTTTGACGTCAGATTGTATTCCCGGCCAATAGAATTCTGAAAGTATTCTTGATGTTGTGCGAGATGTAGCTAGATGTCCAGACATAATAGACTCATGAGCCAACTTCGTAACAATTTCTCTGAATTTCTTTGGAACAACTAGTTGAGTAAAAGTCTTACTTGTTTCGGTTTTGGCCTGGTATTCGCGGTATAAAAATCCATTCTGTACAAACCATCGTATTTTCGCTGTTCGCTGGTCTACTACTTGACTTGAATCCGCCCATTGACGAATTCTCTGCAAAGAGTCATCAGTTTGCTGTTCCGTTTTGATATCCTCTGGAGTGATGTTCTCTTTTAAAATTTCCGGAACTCTGAGCTGATGATAAGGTTTGAGTTTTGCTTTGGCTTGTCTTCGGGTTTCAACAGCATGAGCCTCTGACCATTTCGGATCTGGATTTCCAGGTGGTCTCACTTTCTCCACATTACCAATGATGAGGTCGTAAACTGGCTTCTCCATACACCATGCTTCAAATGTACCTGTAATATAGGGCGTGTCAATGAAAATAGAAGCAACAGGTACTCTAAAAGATGAACCGTCTGCCAAAATGCATGTTTGAAACTTGTTTTTAATCACATTTTGCTTGTCAATCTTACTTGTCCGTACAACTATGCCACTGCATCCTGTGTCTCGCAGTACTGTAACGGGCTTACCCTCAACATATCCTGCTGACAATGGCATATTGTGCTGCTGCTGAAGATAGCATGATGGAGACACTGTTGTCGGAGAATCGAGTACAAATGTATTAGTACCAGTGTCTGTAGGTATTGTATTTACAAAAGATACCTGCGCTGGAAATTCAGCCTCTACTGGTGAAGTTTCCTGTGTGTCCGGTGATTCCTGGGTAGTAACCATGCCAACCTTTGGTTTTGGTCTGCACTCCGAAGCAATATGACCCACTCGGTTGCATTTGTAACAACGTCTGTCTGATTTTGGAACAAAAGGTTTGTTTGTGTTTTGATGTCTATTCTCACCTGGATTGTCTTTAGAGTTTCCAGGAACGCTTAATGTTGAAGATTGAAATCCCTGGCCTTGAATCTTGATTAAGTTTGCCGCATTGGTCATTCTTGCTTCCCGATACTGATCTGCCAACTGTGCCATGTCATGAATACTCTTTGGCGTTCTCTCTTTCAAAAACAGAATTAGATCTCTATTACAAACATTAAGAAACTGATCACGTAAAACTAAATCAAACAATGCTTCATAAGTTTCTGCTATGTGTGCCATTTTCAACCATCTCTGCAAATAACTACTCATTCTGACAGAATACTGAACAAAAGTTTCGCCAACGTCAGGCTTAGCTGATCTAAACTTTCGTTTAAAGCCATCTTCTGTAAGTTCATAACGCTGTAGGAGAGCTAACTTCAACTTATCATAATCTAAAGCATCCTCTTTGGTTAACAATGCATAAACATCTAATGCCCTACCTTTCAAAAGTGCACTTAGACTCATAGCCCACGACGTTTTTGGCCACTGCTGTAATTCTGCATATCTCTCAAATCTACGTAAGTAACTATCCATTTCATCTTTGCCATCTTCAAAAGCCGGGATCTTTGGTCCCTTAAACTTGACACTCACCTCATCAACACCTGCAGCTTTTAACTTTTCTTTCTCGTGCATCATCTCCATTTGCTGCTGATGAGTGATTTGCTGTATCTGTAGTTCTTTGTCATGTTTTTCCATCAATCTCTTAAAATCTAGCTCCTCCTTTACTCGTTCTCTTTCCGCCTTCCGCTCTTCACGTTCTATTTCTTGTTGGAGCTTAACAAAGTCTCTAAGAGTTTCCTCCTTGTAACCCAATGACGCTCCATAATCAATGATCGATTTTAAAGATTGTGACATGATGAAAACTCAAGCGACAATAACTCATACAGACAACACACTATGTGACAACTGAAAAAATGGAAACTTCCAACATACCTGTCGATACACACCTGAGTTTGATAGGACACCAATACACGATATATATTATATTTCAAACGTGATGTGAAAACGTTAACAACTTACAGACACACAACTTACTGAGGTGATGTATCTACGACGTAATTTCAGTGTCAACAGCTGACCTCTAGGTCCCGAATAACTCTGTCAAACACTTTCCTACAAAAATTTCAAAAACAAATATTAGTACATACAAAAAGTTTTTAAAAAATAACAACAAAGAATTTTGTCCAAAATAAAAAAAAATTCTAAATCACACAATAAACAAATAAATATAATTTTGATCAATTTTATCAGTAGATCAAGAAATTCAAATTTCAAATGTTAATGTTATGCTCAAAACGAAAACAAGAAACTGTCCTTCCGCCTGGTCAATGGATGGATTTCAAACTCGACTGGATGATCCGTCTAGATGCATTTCCCTCAAAACATCGAATTTCATCATCGCTGGTAGAATGATACACTTTGAGATAATGTTCTGGTCACAGGGTGCTGACTTTCCTGAATCCCATGAAGTCGATGAGGGTCTTTAACAAATCTGTTGGTACAACGGACCACTCGATGATCCAATGAAGATTGATCCGTGCATTGAGGTGGTCTGCGCCAAAACTGTCGTTATCATGTTGAAGTGGAGGTTTGTCTCTGTCGACTGGATTTGAATCCCACTTCTGACACCATTTGTTGCGGGCTGGCCGACAGGCTTCAAAACACCCCCAGAATTTATAAAATAAAACACCAAAAGTAACGTTTTCACAATTTATATTACACGAAATTTCAAACAAATTCATGGACTGATAGTCGTCGTCAGGACACTGGTACACTGAACTTCACAGGTCACTCCATTCCTGTACACAACACTACTCAGTGTTCGATATTCGGGACCTGCGTACACAGAACATACACATTAAGTTACACATACACATAAAGTTCCATACAAGTAATGACCCACATGACCCACCGTACATAACAGTGAGACAACGTGGTACACGTGGCAGCGCTGCATTACATTTACTTGCATTTCACGATACATAATACTAAACCAAATTACTTTACACGTAACTTAAAATACTGTAACGACATTTACTTGCCAATTACACTGTTAGAGTCACTAAACACGACATACACATTACTACTCAAATTACGGCAGCCCTATGAATATACTCTACTCACGACAATAGATAACTAAAGAAATACTAGTAATGAACTATATAACGAACATAACAAACGAATAACTTACGAAAGGGACATTCAAACAATACAAATTACAAATAAAACACATTGAAACAACAAAGTTATCCCAGGACCATTTAATAAACAAATAGAAAGAGAATTGAATAAGTAAAATGGTTTACTCGCCTCAGAAGCCGTGTCTGTATAATAAAATTAGACTATTGAACTAACGAAACTGATAATATCAGGAAGAACGTGCAGGTGATTTTACCCGGTCCAAAGAGAGCCAAAAACCTAAACTCAGGTGGGTATATACAGGTATCGAGGGGTACCAGAAAGGGTTATAGAATAAGAGGTCCAGTACAGGATAACTAAAAATAGAAAACAAATTAAAACAGCATCGTAAATGTAACAGGCACACAGACTCTGGTGATACGTACTCTGACCCTGGTGATAGGTATTGAGACCCTGGTGATGGGTATACTGGCCCTGGTTATGGGTGTACAGACTCTGGTGATGGACACGCTGATTCTGGTGATACGTACTCTGACCCTGGTGATAGGTATGGAGACCCTGGTGATGGGTATACTGGCCCTGGTTATGGGTGTACAGACTCTGGTGATGGGCACACAGACTCTGGTGATACGTACTCTGACCCTGGTGATAGGTATGGAGACCCTGGTGATGGGTATACTGGCATTGATTATGAGTATACAGACCCTGGTGATGGGCACACAAACTCTGGTGATACGTACTCTGACCCTGGTGATAGGTATGGAGACCCTGGTGATGGGTGAACTGACCCTGGTTATGGGTGTACAGACTCTGGTGATGGGCACACAGATTCTGGTGATACGTACTCTGACCCTGGTGATAGGTATGGAGACCCTGGTGATGGGTATACTGACCCTTGTTATTGGTGTACAGACTCTGGTGATGGGTACACAGATTCTGGTGAGACGTACTCTGACCCTGGTGATAGGTATGGAGACCCTGGTGATGGGCATACTGGCCCTGGTTATGGGTGTACAGACTCTGGTGATGGGCACACAGATTCTGGTGATACGTACTCTGACCCTGGTGATAGGTATGGAGACCCTGGTGATGGGTAAACTGGCCCTGGTTATGGGTAAACAGACAATGGTGATGGGCACACAAACTCTGGTGATACGTACTCTGACCCTGGTGATAGGTATGAAGACCCTGGTGATGGGTATACTGACCCTGGTTATGGGTGTACAGACTCTGGTGATGGGCACACAGACTCTGGTGATACGTACTCTGACCCTGGAGACCATGGTGATGGGTATACTGACCCTGGTTATGTGTATACAGACCCTGGTGGTAGGTCATAGGTAGATCTACAAGGGGTCAGTGACCTGTTCACCCCAACCCCCCCCCCCCCAACAAAATAGCTCCTGAGAAAAAAAAAAGAAAATAAATTTCTCCTTTCTTCCCCTCCTAGTCTTGGATTTTTTTATTTATTTTGGACTAAGGTGTTTGTAGAACCTGGTGAAAGGAACAATGCACGAGATAATATTGGTTTACATAAAGTCTTTATACTAGCATACATGTATGTAATGAAACCATGATATTTTGTTCAGGCACGTAGCATCGTAGCAAAGTGGGTTGAGGGCAGACTCATCCAATCTTGCCTTGAAAAAAACCCCAACTCAAAAATACTTTTTAAATAATTGAAAATTCTAATCCATGGGGGTAGGGGGCTAAGTGTACCTTTAACTTCAATTTCACAGTTTATTTCCTCTCTTTCATTTCAAATTTTACATGGTCCCAAAAACATTGTGGGGGGGGGGGTGCAACTGTATGTTAATTTACTTTTTTATAAGTAAATTCAAGAAAAATATTTGCTGCGAGAAAACGTGTGCTGGAGGGGGGCAGTCCCGTCCCCCTGTCCCTGCCCCCATTCCACCCCCCCCCCCCCTCCGATGGTAAGTGCCTGTTGTTTTCCTGTAACATTGATTTTGATTGTTCTCTCAATTATTTATTTAATTTTTTGGTGTAAAATCTAATGTACATAAAATTTTTATCACTTCTGATCATATTTTTCATACAAAAATCGCATTTTTAAATTGCACATATATCAGTTCGAAGTTCCTTCAAATAGCTTTCGAATTTCCTCCCAATCGTTTACCGATCCCGATGGAAAGTTGGTTCACGCATGCGCACATCCTGGTTATAGTGCCTGGTTATAGGATATAAAAAGTACCCTATTCTATACCTCTTATGGCGCAAAACCCTGCTATTACCGTTCACGCAACGAATGAACTCATCCATTGGCAGAAGATCCATGGGGAGGGGGTCAGATGGGTTTTTTTAACAGCTACATACATGTATATTATACTTTGGATCGGATGTTTTTTAAGAAATCTAACAAATTAAGAAACACACCTGATAAGTAAATTGTTCAATTTAGTAAGACACGCGAGTTATGACCCCTTTTCAAGATTAATGAAATCGCCCAGCTGAACGAAAATCGGGTCACACCCCGCTTCGGCGATTTAGTTCCTCCAGTAATCATTCCAGCTGTATAATCAAAGTACTGAAAGTACTGTTAGACGGTGGCGCCGTTTGAAAGTGGCATATTACATGTATGTAAATTATTGTTGTCGAAAATCCACAGCCAGCGCCTCATAGCCTCATACATGTACTAGCACAACTGGTCGTGAGTTACTTACATGGATAATTCTGTGGAAGTCGTAGTTGTGTTCACAATCCACATTTTACAAATGTTGTGTCTCTTTATCGTCATCTTTTGGGGAAAATCCATAGATTTATATCAGTAGCCTTTGTAGTATAGAAGTTTGCATCTATATGCTTGTATCTATATGTTTGTATCTACATGTATAGCAGTTGATATTAAATACATGTACTACACAAATGTATTTTGATTGCCCCAGAATGACTTATTAAATATGTGGGTTGCCACCACATATTGAATGAATAAATCAAATCCAAAGCGATTTAATCACGGTACGCCAAACTATTTGATTGTATAAAGAAGGGGAATTTTGGTTATTTCCCTTTTGACCTTTGGGTTGACCCTGCAAAGGGGAACAACTTTTGAAAAGTGTGGATTGGACTTTTGTGCTTTAAAGATATTGTAGATTTCTCAAAGTAACGAGAACAAATAAAGCTTTAGTATGATAAAATACTTATCAGGTTTTTACTAACTATTTGGGCATACATGTAGTTGTTTATTTTCCCTCTCGACAGCATTTTCCCTCAATTTCCTCTCAAGTTGCATCATCACACTTGCTTGTGGATCATCACACTTGCTTTTGTCCTCATAGTCAGTTATAAATTTAGGTGTACAGAAAACGGAATGGTTTTCAAGAACCTGTTTGATAAAACTGGTTTTGCTTTTGGAATGCACGTCATCATGAAACAGAAAAGTCAATCAATATTTTATCTTCGACTGTAGTGGATTATTTCCATTTCCTCACAACGAAAGTGAATAAAAATTTGAGAAAAAAATATCAAACAATTAATATTCAGTCGCGGCAGTTTCATTAATCAACGTTTTAAATTACATTTGTCTAATTGTATTTAGCTATAGATTTATTCAAATTAATTGAATGAATTTGGGAAAGTCACATGTATATTTTATCGCTTCTCAGTACACTTTAACACGCATAATTTACTTGCAACATTAAACTTTTCTAGTAAACTTACAAGAAATATAGATTAATTATTCAAAATAAGTTTTTAAAAACATCAAACAAAAAAATCCAAGTTAAACGCTTGTTTTTCTGATCGTACAGCTGTGTATATAAATTTCATTTTATTCTTTGCATGTACTATAGTCTTTACAATAGATCTACGGTCCGCAAATCCCGGCAATATTTCCGGAAAGATATAGTTCTGTAGCTCAGCAGAATAATACAGTCATCTTTTACCTTCATGTTTCATTATTTATCGCAAATATAGCATGGATGTATACGCTACGGCCGATGTAGCATTTCGTTGAGTGATGACACTTATTTCGATTGCGAATCGCAACAAACTGGCGCATTTATATAGGCCCGCCTATTTGTAAATGGAAACAAATGTCGAAGAAAGCTCATAATAGAGTTGTACTCGCGAGTTAAAAATTATTTGAGAACAAAAGGGTTGATATTTACGTACATGTGAAATAAATGTTATCTGTTTGCGAAAAAATCCCCCCAAACCAAAGAAAAGGTTCTCTAATAGCAGATGGATTAAAGTCACAGATTGTACTTCGCTCGTCAAATTGCGTTATTTCAGTTTAGTGTTAAAAATTCGTCAGAATATGTTAAGTGAACAAAATTATTATATCTTACATTACCGTTAACAATGTATCATAAATGTATATGGAATATTGCATGACATGAACCGATTGTGTTTTCTCACAAAAAAAGCTAGCGTTTGCTGCAAATTAGAGATACACGAGCTGATACGCCGTGAAATCCATAAGACGTTTTACAGCATGTCTTTAATCCCTTATTTTACAAAAAATCTGAACTGAAAATCTTTGAAACATCGTAAACTGTTGTTTGTTTATACATGTACATGTAAAATGGCGACTTGATTTGCACGTGAATTTTACAATCCGAGGTCGATCGATCGATTAGCGTGTTTGAGAGAAAGTCAACAGCAAGTAAAGCGTCAACATCAGTAGTAAATATTGTCTGATGAATATTGAGGTGCCTGTAATAATATTAATGTTCCTACAGACTGAGTGGGTTACAAAATTAGGCAAATCACAGGATAGTCCAAAATTAAACACATTTGTATCGTAAATTTCAAGTTTTTTGTTTGTTAAAAGAACACATGAACACTTGTAGAAGAAAGTGTGCCATTGATCGGTTGAAGTTCAATAAAATGTATTTTATCTAATATTCATTATCAGTATCTCTTGTGAATTCTTCAGAAAAGCTACAAAAAAATAAATATTCTTTCTCAACTAAAACCAATGCGTTGAAAATGAATGAATTTATCGATGAAGCAAGTATGTAATATGAAATGGCAAACCTTTTTAAATTGTGTGTGTTTCTGACAATTGTTTTCATCATAAAAAAACCAAGAAGCGATTATTGAGAGATCTCTTAGCCAATTATCGCAGAGATATAGTTTATGCAGTCCTGATACAGAGTTTAACGTCACAACTAGCAGTTGGTGCATAAATTATCGATACTGCGTAAGCAGACAGGGTAACGGCTCATTTAAAATAAAACACAATTTCATAAATTATTTACATCCTTATATTTAGGTGGATTTCACCTTATTTTAGAGCGGAATCTTGCGTATTCCACCTTATATTAAGGCGGATTCCAATTTATCATAAGGTGGATTCCACCTAAGATTAAGGCTGATTCCCTTTTGTTTTAAGGCGGATTTTTATAACCCGGAATATGCTTAATCTCATTTAATTATTTTAAGCCATATACCGAACGGACTCCACCCTGAATATGTGATATTAGTTATACATTCACAGGAATTCGAAAAAAAAAAAAATCTTTAAAGTTTTGGTGCTATCGAACCCACAACCTAAAAACCCAAGTTCTATAAAGTTTCCTTATGGCTGGTGCTCTAACCACTGAGCCATTTCATTCACAACAAAGCGAGTTGTTTAAATGCTATATGAGACTATGACCACGAAATTACGGACCTGTATTATATTTCTAAAACTTTTAATTGTTGAGCTACAAAATGACATATTTGAACTGTAGTGGGTCATCTCTCCACATTTTTGTTGAGTAAAATCAGTTTAAAATCCATTAAACCACATTTAAACTGTAAAAAAAAATATTGAGCTCAGACCCACTCTATGAAAGAAAATGCATTGAAGTTATAAAAATTACACTATTAGGAGGTTTTGACACTCATATGCCAGTTTAAATCTATATATTGCAAGTATTTAAAATATTTAAAGATTACAACCCGATGTTACGTTAAATATACATTGTTTTTAATTATTTTTTTAGAAAGTGTCAGATTTAATGATATTTTAATTTTGCCGTATCTAATCATTCCTCAAATGGGCATTTTACACGCCTTATTCTCTCATCTTCTTTGATTTTATTCTTTGCATGTACTAGACAATAGATCTAGGGTTCGCAAATCCCGGCAATATTTTCGGAAAGCTATAGTTCTGTAGCTAAGCAGAATTCTACAGTCATCTATGAAGCAAATTTTTTTGCCTGCATGTTTCATTATTTATCGCTAATATAGCATGGATGTATACGCTACGGCCGATGTAGCATTGCATTAAGTGATCACACTTTCTAACCGGTGTGTATTTCAATTGCGAGTAGCAACAAACTGGCGCATTTATATAGGCCCACCTATTTGTAAATGCATGTGTACAAAATGATGCTAACACTTGGAAACAAATGTCGAAGAAAGTTCATAATAGAGTTGTACTCGCGAGTTAAAAATTATTTGAGAACAAACGGGGCGATGTTTACGTACAAGTGTAAATAATGTTATCTGTTAGTGAAAAAATGGCCCCAAACCAAGGAGAAGATTCTCTAATACATTTAGAAGGGACGGACGCATATGAATTAAAGTCAATATTTGTACTTCGCTCATCGAATTGCGTTATTCAGTTCATTGTGAAAGAATTCGACAGAAACTGTTTAGTTAGCAAAATTATTATATCTTATGGAAAATTCGCATGTTTTTTCTCACAAAAAAGCTAGCGTTTGCTACAAATTAGAGATACACGAGCTGACACGCCGTGAAATCCATTAGACGCATATGTAAAAAAAAATCTGAACTAAAAATCTTTGAAAACATCGTAAAATGTAGTTTATATACATTTAAAATGGCGACCCGATTTGCACGTTAATTTTACAATTTAAAATGATGCTAACACTTGGAAACAAATGTCGAAGAAAGTTCATAATAGAGTTGTACTCGCGAGTTAAAAATTATTTGAGAACAAACGGGGCGATGTTTACGTACAAGTGTAAATAATGTTATCTGTTAGTGAAAAAATGGCCCCAAACCAAGGAGAAGATTCTCTAATACATTTAGAAGGGACGGACGCATATGAATTAAAGTCAATATTTGTACTTCGCTCATCGAATTGCGTTATTCAGTTCATTGTGAAAGAATTCGACAGAAACTGTTTAGTTAGCAAAATTATTATATCTTATGGAAAATTCGCATGTTTTTTCTCACAAAAAAGCTAGCGTTTGCTACAAATTAGAGATACACGAGCTGACACGCCGTGAAATCCATTAGACGCATATGTAAAAAAAAATCTGAACTAAAAATCTTTGAAAACATCGTAAAATGTAGTTTATATACATTTAAAATGGCGACCCGATTTGCACGTTAATTTTACAATCCGACGTCGATTAGCGTGTTTGAGAGAAAGTCAGCAGCAAGTGAAGCGTCAACATCTGCAGTAAATATTGTCTGATGAATATCGAGGTGCCTGTAATAAAATTAATGTTTCTACAGACTGAGTGAGGTACAAAATAAGGTACATTGTAAATCACAGGTCAGTCAAAAATTAAACACATTTGTATCGTAAATTTAAAGTTTTTTGTGTATTGTGTATTGTGCTAAAATATGAAATGGCAAACCAGTTTAAATAGTGTGTTTCTGACAATTATTTATATCATAAAAAAGACAAGAAGCAATTATTGTGACCAATTATCGCAGTGATATAGTTTATGCAGTCCTGATACAGTTAAACGTCAAAACTGGCAGTTGGTGCTTAAATTATTAATACCGCGTAAGCAGCGAGGGTAACGGCTCATTTAAAATAAAACACAATTTCAAACATTATTTAAATGTATGTACAAAATAATTAGCAGCTATAATGCTTAAAATATCTGATAAGATTAAAATTAGTTCTCCTACTGAAATCGACACGTTGATAAAACATTGTCTGTATAACACTGCATACATGTACCTAACAGAGTTATCGTTCGTTATCCGCTAGGGTCCCCGTGAGAAATACTCTTCCGGTCAGGACCGTAGCAATTTTAATCCAAACTGATGACTCTCTTGTAATAATGATAATCCAACACCAATTATTACTTACATTATACCGTAATAGACAATAGGTTACAACTTGTTGTGATTACACCTTCTCCCTATTTCACCGTTAAAATATAGTGAAATGCTGATCTATTTTTAAATCAGGATTAGCACTGCATGGTGAACGTTCCTTTTACTTGAAAACTCTTGCTCGCTGTTGTTATTACATGACATATAACATTTTCATCAATTGTGAATGTAAATGCTGACATCTTAAACATGCATTGGTTAATTTTTTTTGTGAAATTTAATGATATTGTTTGTCCCATTGTCTGCACTGTTTCGGAGATCGTGTAGATATGCCTGACGTCACGACGTCAGGCAATAACTCCAATACTGCTCATTGGCCCCCCCCCCCCTTCCCATGCATTATTAAAGACAAACGTAAGTGCTCTGGCCAGTCCTCTTGGGTTTTCATAACAACCCATCCCATTTTTAATTAATATAATAATGTTTTGTAAATTATACAATATTTATTTGATAAAGTGATAAGATCTGCAATCCTAAATGAATCTTCTTTATAAGCAGGAACACTAATGAGGTAATGCCCACAAATATGTTTCTTTAAGTATATTAAATGCAATTCTATGGATTCATTGCCAGTCTGTCATATACCGTATATCCGGTAATTTTCGCGATGGTCTAATTTTCGCCAGTTTCAAGAATACGCAGAAATTATATCCAGTATCATTTTCTATAAGAAACTTTTTAAATCACAAAAAATTACTGATGCAAATCTTAAAAATGTTACATATTTTCTCCATTTTCACATATTTTGTGACACGCAAAAAAAAAAAATAGATATACGGTATTCGGGTGGCTGTTAAATCTCACTGACTTCTTGTTGGTTTACTAAAACTTAGTTTTCATTGCTGAGTTCTGACACTCCAATTCGCATTTTAAAGATCTCAAATCATTGTCTGTATGCTCATCATATTAAAAAATTTTCATTCAGGGTGATTCAATTTATGTCAATCTTTCAAACATTTAAAAATTTAAATCAGAACTGCACATGTAATGGTTAACAATTTAGTAACTTCAGTCCAATTATTACAGCCCATTTTTCTCAATGAATATGTCACTTACATCAAGTGGAAAGTACCAAATACAGAATTATTTTGAATTCCACTTCAGAATCAAATTTTACAGTAAGACTACATCATAGATTTTTGTATAAAAACCTGATAATGAAAATTCAACAGAAATATACACATTGCTGGCAACACAAAAGTTTTTATTTTTTGTAATAAAACAACATCAACAACGATCAGAATCTCTCCGCGGACCGGGACGCCACACTCCTCATGTTTCCGTACACTTTTGATGGCGGACTTCCTGCAAAGAGAAATGATTACAAAAATTAACAGAATGTTCTAATAGGTTTGCTGCTGATCTTAATCTTGTACATTTATTAACAGTCTAAAAATCAATAGGGGTATCTACTCCTTAATAAAAGGAACCTGTATACATGTATCAAGATTGATGTCTGTCAAAAAAAAAAATGTTCTCTATATATTAAGTGAGTAACATGAAGTTGAGCTGAAAATGTTTAGTAACTGTTGGTTTGAATCTTAATTTTGAGATTTTTGATCAAGTATGTGTATTGCTGGGTTGCCCCAAAACCAAAACACTCACTGAAACTGGGGGGAGGGGGGTTAAATAAAATGATGATGATACTGAGAATCTGTCTGCGTATTGTGAATTACTGTTTATCTCATAAAGTACACAGTGTTGTTGTAATACGTACCTAATATGAGATTACAAATTGCCGTCCTGGCAATCTTTATGTTGGAAAAAGATCCCAGTATGTGAATTTTTCTAAAAATAAAAGTGACATATACATAAGTCTGTTAAAGTTATAACTACTGTGAAATCATTTAAAATTTTAGGGGCCAATTTTCTTGGAGTATCAATATTTCACAAGTCCATTGTCATATTTTTGCATATGTAGTAATTTGTATATATTAAAATCATAAGACTGTGTTTCATAATGTGTTGAGGATGTAAATTTTTCTGTGATAAAATCCATGACAAGTGAAAAGCTGTCAATGTGACAGCAAACCGGGTTTTCTTTTATGTAAACTGTATCCATAATCCATGTCAACCCGTATCCAGTGAAATGGAGTACCTTACATGTTTATGCAACATTTTGCCAAAAAATGACTAAGTTCAAAAGCTAGTATTTTTTTCATAAATAATCGGAAATCAAAATCCTAGCAATATGCACACCTCTGATATATGTACAATTGATCTGCATAAGAACAACTTCCTATCTTGAGAACTGTAGAAGGAGTTATCCGTACAATGAGGGTACCCTATATGCAATATTTTGCCAAAAAATGACTAAGTTCAAAAGTTGGTATTTTTTTCATAAATTATCGGAAATCAAAATCCTTAGCAATATGCACACCTCTGATATATGTACAATTGATCTGCAAAAGAACAACTTCCTATCTTGAGAACTGTAGGAGGAGTTATCCGTACAATGAGGGTACCCTATATGCAACATTTTGTTAAAAAATGACGAAGTTCAAAAGCTGGTATTTTTTCGATAAATATGCACACCTCTGATATATGTACAATTGATCTGCAAAAGAACAACTTCCTATCTTGAGAACTGTAGGAGGAGTTATCCGTACAATGAGGGTACCCTTTTGGCAGCCGCCCGCCCGCCCGCCATTTTCACCATTTTAATTACCGGATTTTTCCGTTGGAAAACCCAGTTAAAAATTGAGCCACCACATATTCATCCGTTTCCAATTTAATCACAGTTGGCAATTAAATAGTTGGCGATGAAATGTGTACTTACGAATCTGCCAGCACAATCCTAGTTTTGGTGACATTTTCTATCGTAAACTTTGTTTTTCCATTTTTACCCGCTATTCTTCCAATTGCTCTTGATAAATGGTCACCTTTCAATGGTTTCACTAGTAAAAGAGAGATAGGCTTCTAATTTTAGTTAAGATTATTAAAGTTTTTATTATTGACTGAACACCCAAACATCAAAATCATTCTGTATTTTTATCTGTTAGTTTACTGGAATTACACTTGGCCTTTATTTGCACTTTATTACCAAGAAATCAAAATTAATTTAAACAAGATATCTGTGAGCCAATGCTCACTAGTGATACCCCCGCTCTGATGTGAATATGCAAAATAAGCAAAGTCGACATTTAACAGAAAGCTGGCATCCGATTGGTACAGAAATATATCCCACAATATAGCATGCCTAAACAAACACTGTGTAAAAATTTCAAGCATCTCCGATAAATAGCTGCTGAGAAATCTTTGACGAAAATTTGTTTGAAAATGTTGGCTAAAAATAAACAAAGTCGTCATTTAACAGGAAGTTGACACCCGATTGGTACAAAAATATATACCACGATATGGCATGCCTATACAAATATTGTGTTAAAATTTCAAGCATCTGCAATAAACAGTTGCTGAGAAATCTTTGACGAAAATTTGTTTGAAAATTTTGGCTAAAAAATAAGCAAAGTCGTCATTTAACAGGAAGTTGACGTCTGATTGGTACAAAAATATATCCCACGATATGGCATGCCTTAACAAACACTGTGTTAAAATTTCAAGCATCTGCAATAAATAGTTGCTGAGAAATCTCTTACGAAAATTTGTTTGAAAATTTTGGTTAAAAAATAAGCAAAGTCGTCATTTAACAGGAAGTTGACGTCCGATTGGTACAAAAATATATCCCATGATATTGCATGCCTTAACAAACACTGTGTTAAAATTTCAAGCATCTGCGATAAATAGTTGCTGAGATAAATGTGACAGAAATTTTTGTTACGGACGGACAGACGGACAGACAGACACACAAGGGTAAAACAGCAAAATAGTTGCAGTATACCCCCTCTTCGGAGCATAACAAAGTAGATTGTTATATCTTTCGGTTACTTACCATCTGTTACATCAAAGGATTCCAAAAACAGATCATCCAGCCTCACCAGAGCTAAACCATCCTACAAGATAATGCATTTTTCAATAAAAATTTTAAAATAAAAATTGAAGTAGTTTGAGAGTAGAAAGAGTTTTGTTTTTTTAACATTCAATGTTTAACCATTTTCTACAAAATAATTAAACTGTAATCATTATGCACTTGGTGAAATCTATGAACATTACCTATATTGTGTTACTAAATGTAATATACATGTAGTTTCTAGTAAGATGATATTTGTCTCTCACTATACGTACATCAACTTCAAACCCAAGAGTAAATGCTCTAACAAAATCAGCAGCTTTCTGTAATGACCCGATGTCTTTTGTATCTTTACAGGTCTGAAAAGAGAAGTAAACTAATACCCTTAATTTGTTATAACATACATGTATATTTTTAATCACCTCATCATTCATTTAATATACCGGTACTCATGGCCAAAATTCCCAGAAAAAAAATGGAATCATCTACAAATTGTGTTCTACATACCTAGAAAGTTGTATTGATTAATTGTTCATTAATGTATTCAATATTTGGCCAAAATTTTAACTATAAATCAGCATAAATTCCCAGAGAAAAAATGGAATCACAAATTTCTGGTAATATTCACATCTATGCACTGTGTCCTAAATACCTACAAAGCTGTACAAAATTTTATGCAACGGTTAAATAGGTGTTGAGCTGACAAACTGATGATTACTATATTCAATCTAAGTTCAAAGGGGCAGAACTTGACAGAAAAATAATGAACATACATAATGTGTCCTAAATACCTAGAAAGTTAAAAAAAATTCTGTGCAGGGCTTTAAGAGGAGTTGTGCTGACAAGTACTGAAGAAACGGGAAAGACAAACTTACAGAAACTGTTAGACAGTCAAAAACATTACCCTAGCAATTTTTTGCGTGGAGAATAAAAAAATATCATATACTGTGGATATTGTTTAATATGGGATCTAAAAAAATATCATATACTGCGGATATTGTTTAATATGGGATCTACATATTCACAATTTTTTATAGATCTATACTTTATACATGTACTTACTTTGATCTCAACATTTCTTGTTTTAAGGTTGAATCTGATCTGTAAATGCAGTTTTTCTACTATAGGTGTAAATATCTTCATCCAATTTTCCTTTAAAGGTGTGTATCTGTGACTAGGTATTGGGATTTTCCTGAACTCTGACTTTCCTCCCTAGTAACAAAATATGTTTGATATTCATAAAACCATTTTAACAAGAGCTTGGACTTTGTGTAATTGTGTCAAACAGCAATGTGACATAAATCTGTCTATTTCATTGCTAGCCACTCAGCCATGGCTCTTTGAAATCAAATTATCAACAAGATTTGTCTGACTTTGGAGCAAAGACTATGCAGCATCAATTTTAACTTGTTTTGACACAAGAAATAGTTACCGTAGTTACATCCTACTAAAAGTCTAAGGTCTTCTTAAAATGGTTCAAAATGCCTCAGGGTTCAAGTTATGTTCATTCAATATAAGTATGAAAAATTCCCAAGATTTCTCTTGTGAACCCCTGCTCCCCCTCCTCTAGCTTGTCAGGTTTCAATACAAAGCTAAAATATCCAAGATATCTTAATTTGCACCAATCTGATTAAAATAAGATCTTTGATCAGCTCCGAAAAATTTGATGTCCCTACTTTGTGTAGCAACATAATCTGTCGGAGCAGATCAAAGATCTTATTTTAATCCAAATGAATACCCCAAATTATCATTTTTCACTCAAAAAAGTTCACGGTAATGAAAACAGATTTCTTACGTAGATTTATAATAGAAAATGTTGACATCTTTTTGCCATTCAGAGGTTACTCGGAGTACCTCAAACAGTTTTTTTTTTAAATGTTATCATTCTGGTACTTTTATCTCACTTCAATGCAAAATCCTTTTATAACTTTTTATTTTTAGCCGTGTGCTGAAACCTGGCAAGTTAAAGGGAGCGTTTTAAAAGAAATCTTGGGATTTTTCATACTATCGAATGAAATCATTTGAACTCTGAGGTATTTATAAATATCGAACAATTTAAGAAAATGTGCTGCATAATTTATTAAATATCTTTAGACAGACTATAACGGTACCAGAGGCATAAAAATGTACGTCTCTGCTATAACCTGATAACGAGGACAGATCAGCAGGATCAGATTCATAAATCAGTGTATTGAAAAACCTTCAATCATATAAATCTTTCCAGTTGTAACAAAACGCATGATATTATGGCATGACATCAATTATTTCGCTATGCCAACTTTTAAGATATCAAAATACTAAGAAAATAATGAAATATTCTTACTGTTAATTTGTCACCACTTATCGGGGGAAAATGTGGCTTTTTAGGTGGAGCTGCTGTGTCCATTGACGACTCTGTTACATCTGTCTCCGGTTTTAGTTTTCTTTTTCTTGACTTGACGACTTTAAATTCTGTATCGCCCGCATTTTGCTCCATCCCGTCAACTGTTTGTGTTGCCATTTTTAACGTGGTGGCGTAAGAGAACGAGAAAGGGAGATAATTAGTAAACATCATATCGTGCTCACCTAAGCGTTTGTTCAATAACAATTATTTCAAGAAATGTGTAAGCATTTTATTCACATTAAATTATCCACACTTTCGGAGAAAAATAATGACAAGAAACAACTGGAAGTGGAGCGATGCAAATTTTTCGAGTTTACCGTCAACAGAAAATATTTTTGGAATAACAACAACTCCGCAAACAAATATATATCTACATTCAAAAGTTCTAGATCCAGACGGGTCGAACAAAGTCATTATTGCATCTTTGGCAGGCAAAATTGTGGTTGCTGAATATCTCAGAAGCTTTGATAATTTAATCCCTTCAACCAAAGAGATCCATTTTACTTATATACCTGGTATGTTCTACGCAATGATGGTTTTAAAAACAAGTAAATTTGGAGGGGATGTCTGAACAGTGTCTGCAGTCCAAAGTTCCTTACAGTTACACTAGAAATAATTTCTTAGATAAAGAGATCTGTTGGACTTTGGGTTTGGTCGTTTTATAAACAATAAAATGCTTTATTTGATGATTCATATGGGCTATGAAGGTAGCAATCATTGCAGAAATAATACAGAACCTGCGTAAGCAGTCATCAAATGTAGCATTTTATTATTTATATTTACATCTTTCTTTTAACAAATTACGGTAATTATAATTGTACATCAGTATGTTAGATAGGTGTCATATATTGGAATTAAAGTCTGACATCATTCTGATTATTTTGTGCAGTCGTTGATTTTTCCTAAGTTGCTGAAGGTTTCGAGTCGATAAACTGAAGGTTAGAACTAGACCGTGTAAATTTCAGCCCTGTCAGTTTTTATAGTGCTGTGAATCACAATCAGTTTTCTTAAGAAATAGAGGAGAAATTACTTGGAAGATGTAAATATAGTTTGAAAGTTGCTGTTGATTAATACTATAGTAATACTGATGATTTTATGCTTTGCATTAATGAATATCAGAAAGTTGAACCTTATCATCAGAAATTGATGATGCCAGAAATAATTAAGATATACCGGTATGAGGATTCAAAATAAAAATCCCCATTAAATACAGATGTATAGAAATACTGATATGGACTTCCAGATTATTTCTGTTATATTAATTATACATGGTATTAAAGATATCAGTGTTCAGAATATTGAAGTTCAACTGTATAACAGGGGTGAAAATTCTGAAACTTTTCTGAAAGCATTCTTACACAAACGTAAGTTTTATTAAGGGAATCATCTTTGATAAACTATAAGATGAATGAACTGATGCACTATTTAGATTTTAAATAGAGAATTAAAGAATTAAAAATTTATTGCAGTTCAGTCAAAACTGTTATTTTCAATAGATTAATATATCAATTTGAAATAAGCTTAATTATAACAGAAATTTTGGAATTAACAATACATGAACTTGCATCAATATTATTAAGGTGTCTAAGATTTATTTAGCATTAGCTAACAATTAAGCCATGTTTTACTTATAAATTTGTGCATTGTAGGTGATGCAGAACTTATCTCACTGGATGTTATAAGTAAATTCAACCAGGGCAATGGCATTGTTGTTGGCATCACATTCATTAAACAGAAACAAGAGGCAAGTTCTTTCTGTCCTTTGTTTATTCTTCTTTTTTTAATCACGCTTTAAGATTTTTAAAAGATATTCACTTTGATTTGTCTCTTTTTACTGTTTTTCGAATGCTGAGGTAAGGTTGATTATTATCTAGTTTACTTTAGACAACAATAACTAAGTTTAATTCCACCTCATTCACACAGATCCATTTGGAGGATGGAGACAGAGGGTGTACACAGCAGTACCTAAATATCTACTCTTCTTGTGAACCTGGCGAAGAATCACAATTAGAAAGCATAGCACGTAAGTTTACTTTGAACAGTGAAAGTTTGAATTAGAACATAACAATTTTAAGTTACTTTCAGAGAATGGAAAAATAAAGTATACTACCTAATTTATTTAGAGGAGTGAATGGTTTAAAGTAATTAAACAGCATTTAAGTTGACCATTGGGAAATGAATAGAGTAAAGTATATAGCACGTATGTACATACAGAGAGTGGATAAAAGAAAGCAAAGAACTTGATAGCATAAAGCATTTCATGTGAGTTTATATAGTCAGATAATGGATTCAATGAAGAAAGAAAATCAACATATACAAGTATGAAAATCAAAACATATGCACAAATTTTGATATGAATGTATGTTAAGTTATTGGGACCAAATATCTCGTTTTACACTTGTTTTGGAGCTTGTGAAGTGAAATGATTGCTAGTAAATGTTTTTATTGTATTATGTTCCAGAGGGATGTCTAACAATAGACTTGGACTTTGTTCCTTATCAGCTTACCCATTCCCAGTAAGAGTGTGACATCATTAATAATGAGCTTTTTTTAATGGATGTTTAATCAATGCTGACAAATTTTATGAAACTGCTGCTAATATCACTACTAGCATGTTAAAGAAAGCAGTGGGATGATCAGATTCAAAAGATTTTTATAAGATGTTTGTGAGAAATGTTTAAACAAAACTCACATTTTATTGAACTAAAAAATAAGTCTTTATTGCTGTGTTTTGTAGAATTATATCAGAGGGGCATAAACAAGATGTGTTCTTACTTGGAGGTAGTGATAACAAAGTTCACCTGTACAAAGAGGTAGGATGTTATCCTTCTTACAATATAAATAAAATAGGATATTATTATTCATCAACACATAATATACACTTATAATGTACCATATTACTTTGCATGCATTATATATATGTAATGAAAAATTACTTTAAAAGATTGAATGTATGTCATTGATTAAAATCAGGAAATTAGTTAAATAATTTTATTAGAACATCACAGAAAGCTTTTATCTATTTAGGGACTTCAGCACAGATTCAGAGAAGAAGACTCGGATGAGTTTTTTCCTGAATTTCAGGACCTTGACAGTTGGTGATTAATTTTTTTCTCTTTTAACTTAAAAAGAAGTTTGTATTTTACATTAAAAAGATCATCAACAAAAGGAGTCTTACTATGTTCAGAAAGATCTTTTAATCTTTAGTGCTTTCACTGGATCTAAAATGGATTACCCTTCATGATATTGGGGTTGAATAATGAATTTGGTCTTGTTTTCATTATTTTGGATATTTTATATGTTATAATGATGACATTCAGAGTTGTTGAGATTTTGTCCAACAGTCTGAATGAATGTTGCAACTATCTCAGTGTTGTCAGTGAATGTCATCAATTTCTACCTCCAGCGTTCAGTGGTTGGATATTGAGTATTATGAGTCAGACACCAGGCGACTGACCGCTATGGGGCACCAGACAGGACTAGTCAAACTGGCCATTGTGGATGCTGTCAAAACAGGTTTGTTTAAACAAAAAAATATGAACCCCTGTCAAACAATTGACCCATATTTACATGTACATTATAGTAATTTCACATGTACTAATAAAAAAAATTAAACTATTTTTTTGAAGACTAAAATCCAGTATTTTTCAATATTTTTCAGAAATTCTTCAAACCTATGTGACTGCACATGACAGTCCCATTACAAGTGTAAGGTTATTTTATCCAGTCACAAACTTTTCACCACCGCCATTTGTCAAATCAGGTAAAATACTTGTAATGTGTGCAATGCATGCAACTTTGTTTAACATATGGAGGACAGTTTTGCCATAATTTATTTGATAATTATAATCATAATAACATTTATTACTTTGGTAGACAAAATTCCTCCTTCCAATGTGAATAAAGTTCCAATATTTCATTTACTGGTGGTCAGTGCATTATCACCTGCCGTGGTACACAGGTAAGTAAGTGGTCAACTAATTCAATTAAATTTAAAAACTAAAATTATGTAACCTTCTACTTCATTTTTGGGAGTTGATTTTAATCAACTTAGATATTTTTGTAGTCTCATATATTCCTACGCCAGAGTTAATACAGTATCGTTCAACCAGACGCTTTGCTGTCTCCGTAAATCTGCGACAAGCAGAGAGGGGGCTCTCTTGCTTGTCGGATATTAACGGAGACAGCTGAGCGTCTAGTTAAACGAGACTAAAATTCAATATCAATAGTGCTTTGATCCATACAATTTTTAGAATTGTGCTTCGATAACTAATACACACTAGTGGTTGAAATCTATCTTTAAATATTACACAACATGATTCATATGGGGTTTCTCGAAGTTCTTGTCGGAAAAGTCTAAAAATTCATATTATGAAAAAGTGCGTAATTCAAATATTAACTAGAAACTAATTGCCATGTAAGATACATTGATTTGAAAATAAATGATAATCGATAAAATCAACTCCCGTCAGTACTTCAGTACTTTGATTTTGTTTAGGTCTGGAATTATTTACAACTAGAGCATTTTTTTTCATGAATAAATTTGATTCTGAGGTACATGTTTTACATTGTGCTAAAGCTGTTTTACATACAGAATAAGAAACTACAAATACTGTTCAGTAATTTTGTTTAATTGGAGATGACCTACACAAGTTACTGTTGATTTTGTTTTTATTAGAGATGTCCTTCACAAACAATTGAATGACAGCCTGATCTTGCCTGGAAGCAATGCTTATGATATTCCACTCTGTGTCTGTGTAATGGATGTAGATTTTGATGGACAGAATGAACTTCTTGTGGGTACATATGGGCAGGTGAGTTGACATCCTTTAGTAACAACTATTTTGAAACAAAACATCCTGTGTTACCCTCAGGCTATTACCCTGTACCCTGAAAACTTAACTTTGATATTAAACCTCAATTCCTGGGAGTCATGTGAAGAGAAGATAGTAACGCCATCATCTTTTTCATAAATTACTGACAGAGTCAAATTTACTTAATGGCAAAATCTACTGTTGGAAACTATGGAAGACAATATTAGTCATAACAGCAAATGTGTAATCATAGTAAAACTATAAACTAAGAACCATTTATCATACTATACTACTCTCTAGGATTGAATTGAAACACTGTATATTTCTGTGAATTAATAGTATGGATTATTTTAGGAACTTTTGGCCTACAAGTTTGTTGATTCATCAGAAAACATCAAGCAAGCTGAAGAAAACAGTGATGAGATCTCCAAATCCACGAATTCAACAGATGACACTCGGAATCGACACAAGTCGAACGAATGCAAGCATTCTTACAACTTTGACGAGGACCTGACGAGATCTAATCTATCCAGGAAGACTAAGTCTCAGGAGAACGTGTCTGTGGAGTGCCCGAGCTGTGAGAGCACCTGTCTGGTCCACATGTATGACAACGCCTGCCCCTCCGGCCCCCATCAGGCCCATTACAGCCTGCTGTGGCAGAGGAGCTTCTCTTGTCCAGTGATGGGGGTGGACAGACTTGACATTGTGGGGGACGGTCTAGATGACCTCATTGTGGTCACCCAGAAAGGAGTCCATATCGTACAGGTTTGTGATTTTACTGGAAAAAATCAAAGCACAAATATCATATGATGCATTGTAATTTGTTGTAGAAAACAATTTTTTTTAGATTTCATTGTTGAGTTGACCGCCATAATCAAATATTCATCAACAAAGCAATGATAACTAATTATTAACTTCTAATAGGTAGGACATTTGATTAGTCAATTCACATCTACATGTAGGTATATATTTCTCACTGTAAACATGTATGTATACTATGTTATTACTGATTAGATGTAAATTTTCAGTTTCTTCAGCAAACAATTTTCTGTTATTTCAGCAAATTGAATCATATCATCAAATACATTTGTAACAGCTAGTATTTGAACATGTTTGATACACAATAAGTGTTAATGCCTATTCTATAAAACTGTTGTCATTTCAGCCTGACATGTTTGATGTGGCTCAAGTGTGCTCAGAGAGACTACAGATGTTAGCTCAAGTGATTCAGGCCAGTAAGCCAGGAGAGGAGGAGACATGATGCAATAAATCTAGTGGTCAAACCAGTGCTGTGCATGGATGGCATTAATCTTTTGTCAAATAGAATTACTGTATTTTAAAACAGGAAGACTATTTGCTTTGTCTAAATTGTCATTGCGCTAATAAAGAATAGGGCTATTTTGAAAGTTAGTTACTAGAACTCAACTCTGTTCATGTCAATTTATAAAACACATCTTTGAAAAGTGTGCTTTGGCAAAATAAAAAGAACCTTGCATTCAGTATAGTTACAGTTATAATAACATTTAGAAAGATATGTTGCCGTAAATGTTCACAATACTCTTAGCCATTGGGTTGTTATTCAACACAAATCTAATCACACACACACACACACACAAATTTGTATTGTTTTTATATTTCTGCTTTAGACAAACACATTGATACATTTTACACAGTCAATGAGGATGTCTAAAGGTCAAAGGTCACATGACAATATCAATGCTCAAGGTTATAACTGAATGTAAATTTTTGTGATATAGATGGAAAACTGTAACAAAATTTTTAAATTTTTGTTTTGTCCTCAAAATTTAATTCTATATGTTTATTAGACAATTCAGTCTATTTCCTGGCTAAACATGTCAAATTATATATAAAAGACAATTAAATATATGAAATATACTTGTAATTTAATTTGCCCCCCCCCCCCCCAAGCAAACACAGATATCCCTCGACCCCCCCCCCCCCTTTGTAATTTAATTTGCCCCCCCCCCCCCAAGCAAACACAGATATCCCTCGACCCCCCCCCCCCCCCCCCCCCCCCGAAAAATATCTTGGATTCACGCATGAACTGTGCACATAAACATTTCTTGGATTCACGCATGAACTGTGCACATAAACATTTCTTGGATTCACGCATGAACTGTGCACATAAACATTTCTTGGATTCACGCATGAACTGTGCACATAAACATTACCCACATATTATCGAGAGGGAGGGCAGCCGGAAAAAATCAAAGTACTGAAAAACTCACGGGAGTTGATTTTGTCGATGTTTGTTTATCTTAAAATCAATGATATGTTATTTTGCATGACAAGTACATGTAATTTCTAATTTGTATTTGAATTACGCACATTTTATAATATGAAATTTTTGGACTTTTTCGACAAGAATGTTGAGAAACCCCCATATGAATCATGGTAAATAATATTTAGAGTAAGATTAATTCAATCAAACTATGTATCAGTAATACAAAATATTTCTCAAAAATTGTATGGATCCAAGCAATATTGAACTCTAGCATTCATTACATCGAATTCATCAATCATTTTCAAGAACTAAGTCTTGTCAGCAGCAATGATTTGTGCTGAGGTCCAAACACTGTTTCACTTTCGGTTTGTCTGAGTACCTGCATAGGAGAGTTGATTAAAATCAACTCCCAAAAATCAATAAAAGATAAAAACAATTTTTGACCAAAACCGTGACAATGCCCCTTTAAGACCCTTTCAAAATGTTTTACATAAATGTTATTATGTATTTTTTTTTCTACTTCTGCAATGCATTTTAAGAATATTAAAGTTTGCTACCACTATTGGGATATACACGTACAAGACACTATCAGAACACTATCAAACAACTTTACATGGTTAAGTATCATGAAATATTTTTATTGTATTTTTTAGCCAAAGTAGCTGTTAAACAAAATTTTTGAGAAACTTCCATTAATTAGACATTTTTTTTAATGAATTTTTTTTTGCAAGGATGTGTGCAGATTTTTAAATATTTTCTTTAAAAAAACTGTTTAAAAAATCAATTTAAGTAAATATCTCTGAAGCTTTGTATGAATAACCTAAAACAATGCAGTTACTTTTACCATTTTATTCAAACATGTGAGCATTCATCTATGTGTCAAAATTATTTGGGCTGTTGAATTTTTGGAGTGATTGCTGTAAAACGCATTATATGGGTAAATCTACGGACAGGTTTGTAAAAAGAGGTTATTTGGTTTAATTAATTTAAAAATTTATAAAAGGCTGATAAAACCCAAAAGCTAGACGTGAATTCAAAAATACGCATTACTCCCCTTTAATCTCTGTCTACCATCATAACTGCTGCACAACCGCTAAGGGTGAGCTAGAGCATTATTCATGCTCTACAAGTAATAGCTTCTCAAAAAGCTTGCCTGACTAAACAAATTATTCAGTAGAAGCATGCATATATCAATTAGGCTATCTCATCAGAAATGAATTTTAATTTTTGCTGCTGATCATAAATTTAAAAATGTAACGTGCAAATTTAAGACGAAATGTCAGTCTTTTCTTCGATCTAGAACATGTACATTATACTAGTATCACTTGAAATTATTCAATTATTTTATTAATCAATTCTTATTAGGAATTTACACATATCATAAAGGTGCATGTAAGCTTGAAAGCTGGAGATTAAATAGTCATTTTTTTAAAAATTGTATTTGTTATATTAAGATGCAAAATCAACTGAAAGGCGTTTTTTAAAATATCCAACCATATAAAATATGAAAGGGTATACAAACACGTTTTGTTTTTGAATGTGTGTTGGGCAGCTTCATCAAAATCATCTTGACAAGCAATTAAAATTAAAGAGTGAATTCACAAATTCATGAAAAAACCCTAACTGTAACTTTAATTCAATTAAAATTCCTTATTTGCAGTTTCATTTATGACATGCTCCGACAAAAGTGGAGGGGGCAGATCCATGATATTTCAATTTATTATATAAAGTTAAGAAAAGTGCCTGCTGCAAAAAAAGTGGTGAGGGGGCAGCAGCCCCCCCCCCCAACCCCTGATGGTACATTCCTGTGATAAAAACACCATGTGCTCTGGGGTATTCGCATTATCCAAACGGACTCGTCCACTAATCGGCGCGTAAAAAACTATGAATGAAACATTATGGAACGAAGTCCTGCTTTACCATTCACGCAACGGCTGAGATCTTGATCCAATTTTTGAATGAACTCACCCATTGGCAGAGAATGCTAGAGATCCATGGGGAGGGGGTCAGATGATTTTTTTGACATTGTTTTGTAACAGATACATACATGTATATATTATATTTTGGATCGGATGTTCTGGAAGGATTCTATCCGATTAACAAACACACTTGATTAGTAGTTGTTAAATGTACAATACTACATTTAACAACTACTAATCAAGTGTGTTTGTTACAACAACTACAATATCCACTTCAACATTTGAAAAAAGCCCATGGCCAGACTTTACAAAACCTACAATATCCAACTCAACAGCAGAAACAACTATAGACTTTACAACAACTGCTATATCCAACTCAACCGTTGAGACAGCCCCAGACTTTACAGCATCTAAAATATCTAATTCAACGATTGGAACACCTCCATCATTTAAAACAACTACAACACAAAAATCAACAACTGTAACAACCCCCGACTTTACAAAATCTACTAAATATAACATAACAACTGAAACTACACAAGACGATACAACAACTACATTATCCAACCCAACCATTGGAACTACCTCTGACTTAACAGCAACTACAACACTCAACTCAACCATTGAAACAACCCCTGACTTTACAACAACTACAATAACTAACTTAACAACTGAAACTACCCAAAACGATACAACAATTACAATATCCAAACCAACCATTGGAACTACCCCTGTCAGCAACTACAACACTGAACTCAACCATTGAAACAACGTATATATATACGTATCCTATCCACTGCCTTTTTCTCTTACTTTATTTTTCAAAGATAGAATGGTGCTTTTACGTCAGTTTATATATATACGTCAGTTTATATATATATATATATATATATATATATATATATATATATATATATATATATATATATATATATATATATATATATATGATATTTAGCCAGAGAATGCATATTATTCTGCAAAGATAACGGTTCTGGGTGGTATATCTCTTGTTTGAAATCATTTATGGCTTTTGTCACTTTCCAACATTCAGCACAATAAAGGAGGATCATCTCAATGACATTAGTCTTAAAAATCTTTATTTTGGAGTTTGTGCTGATTTTTGCTGACCTCTAGGTACATTTTCACAGAGCAGCATATACTCCTATGACTGTACAAATCAAAGCTAGTACATCTTCCAACGTCTCCATTTGTGATGATGCGACATCTTCAATAATTGCGCAATGGTTTTGCGGTTTTCATATCCACTCGAATAGGTTTCGGGTCACGTGATCAGGTAATATAAATGTATAGAAGGACCATGCGTTGGCGTGTCGCATCACGCACATAATTTTAAGTAAACTGATATGCGATGGATTAAAATGCGTAAAACCTTCCGTATGATGAAATTTCGTATACTTCTTATAGCCGTTTTCATAATAAAAAATATTTTTTTAAATCATAGTGCCTGGTTTGTCGTTGTCAGGTACTTTCCGTTTTTTGCCTCGATTTGTAGTTCACAGGTCTACAGAGGATGTCAGAGATACAGTATTCTTTTGCATCTCTTTCATCATGGCGATGATGTTGGTTTTGCCATTTGCATATTCTACTCCTTTTCCCCTTTATCAACGTTACTAGTACTCATACTGAAGCATTGTTGTACAGTTTTAGATGTTGCGTCTATACGAAAAAACAGCGTATATTTTTTCACACTTACATGTACGTCTGCAGCAGAACCACGTACGCTACAGAACCAATTTATCTATGAACTACGCAGTAACGTTATTACATGTATTTGAGACGGAGGTCCCAATATGGAAGAACATGCATGACACGTCTCGGTTTCACTTGGAATTCAAAATCATTTAAGTTTGTTGCTACTTGAATATTTCTGTTTTTTTCATTTTGGATAAATTTTATTGATGGGGGATTTGTTACAGATGTTTTGTTGTAAAAACAATCTAACTCCCCTTTCGATATTTCACCAAAACGGTGTTTTAAACTCAGTCACAAGCCTTACATTTTCTTTATGATTATTTTTTTTAAAAACCCTATGCATAAAAATGATATCGCATTCCTCTAGTAATTTTGACAAAATAAAGTCCCGAATGTCCCTCACGCTATGGAGGGAACTAAAACGTAACATGAGATTCCATACTGACAAAACGTCTACACACCTAGATGTGTCATCCGTCATTTAAAAAATGTTTATTAAGGATGGGTGTTAAGGATGTGTAAAAAAAAAATCGGTAAAAGAACAGTTATCTTAAAATAAAACCAGGTAAGTTTTGACTTGAGAAGGGTCATATAAAGGATTGACCTAGGCGAAATCAAATGACATTGAAGTTCTTAAAGGGGCATGGTCACGATTTTAGTCAAATTCTATTTTTCTGTTTTTATTATTTACAATGCTTTAGGAATGCATTTACGAAAGCCCATTGAGCTCATTTTCGTAGGTAAAAAAATATTTTTTTCGCGAATAAACGCGTAACTTTCGCGAATAATAGCGTAACTTTCGCGAATAAACGCGTTACTTTCGCGAATAAACGCGAAACTTTAGCGATATTACGCGTTACTTTCGCAAATAAACGCGAAACTTTCGCGAATTAACGCGAAACTTTCGCGATTAAACGCGAAACTTAAATATAAATATTGTTATTTCATAGAAAAACCCCTATGAAGAATAATTACTGAAAACAAATATATCAACTTAAATAAAACAAAATAATATTTTATAAAGATGTAAATGAATTAAATTTAACCTTATACAAATTAACATAAGTTCAAACGTAAGAAATCTTTAAAATCTTAGTACTGATTTTCAAAGGACATAATGCATTGTGCTTCTCACATTCTAATGGGCGCTGTATTATTGAAAATGAGGCAGCAACATATTTTAATTATAACAATTTTAATTCGAATAAAACGTTTTATTAAGTATCATTTTAGAATTTAAAGGATATCATTGTTTAAAACGTTACAATATATTGTATATCGCTGCGACATAACTTAACGTCTTATGTCTAGTTTAATATCAGAAAGATAAGTCAAGCTGTGAATAGAAATTTTCAAGCTTTTGTTCAAATCTAGATGACGTAAATTCGTCCTCCAAATTTATCACATATGTCATTTGAAAATTAATCTAAGATTTTAAAGGTTTCCGACGGTTGAATTTATATCAATTTTATAAGAAAAGGATTATCAATGAATGCCTGTTCGAACAGAGGGTCGGCGAACAACTGAACATCGTAATATGATGCCCAAACTTATTATCTACTTTGGACATATAACATATAAAAATGTTATAAAGTTTAATCAGATTTATTAATACCTATATGCAAAAAAGATAATTTTGTCTTCATAAATCAACCTAACACGGATATTAGAATAATAATGAATAATAAGTATTTTATGGTATAAAACTTCAAATGTGTTTGTTTTCAATCGTTTTTCATCATAAGGGTTCTGTATGAAATGGCAATATTTATATAATGGTCTCGCTTTTATTCGCGAAACTAACGCGTTATATCGCGAAAGTTTCGCGTTTATTCGCGAAAGTTACGCGTTATATCGCGAAAGTTTCGCGTTTATTCGCAAAAATAACGCGTTATATCGCGAAACTAACGCGTTTATTTGCAAAAGTTACGCGTTATATCGCGAAACTAACGCGTTATATTGCGAAAGTTTCGCGTTTATTCGCGAAAAGAACGCGTTATATCGCGAAAGTTTCGCGTTTATTCGCGAAAGTTACGCGTTTATTAGCGATAAAAATATTTTTTTACCTACGAAAATGAGCTCAATGGGCTTTCGTATGCATTTCCAATGACCAAATGAAATTGGAGAGTCAGTAGTAAAGTTATAAGCAAGATACAGGGCTCGAAATTCTTTGTCATGTAAACAAGGCTCGTGCCCTGTTTTTGTTTACATTAGTTCAATATACCGGTAAAAGTTTTTTTTCTAGCTGATTTGTACATCTTCTTATTCATTCTAAGCATAATTAAACAAATGTTAACGTTTACCACATTCATTTTCGGTCTAAAACTGGAGTTTTCACTTCTACGTTCAAAATGCAAAACAAAAGCTTTGTTTACATAGCAAAGAATTGTAAGCTCTGTAACTCGCTTATAACTTAACAAACAACACTTACATTTTGGTTGCCTGATAAAAATACCTTACGGAAGCATTATAAACATTAAAATCGGGAAAATAATTTTTGACAAAATCGTGACCATGCTCCTTTAAGTCCAGACTAATTATTCTTAGTCGATAACATAAAACAAAATGAAGTCTTAGTTCAGTGGTACGTACCTATGATAACAAATATTGTCTTATTTGATTTTATCTTATTTTAGGAATAACGATGACGAGACGAATAATTATTCATGCAGATGTTAATTTATGTTTAAATATATTGCATTTATTGTATGATTTCAACCGAAATGACGATATCTAACATTTATTTTATACGCGAATTACATCATTTATTCCGAAAAATTTAAAAACCAAGTATATACCTCTAGAACATTTGAAATGCACTACACTTTGGTAGAAACTCATTAAGTATAATAGAATTAGATATGCAAGAATTATCTTTAGATGACAAACATGTAACGTTTAACAGGTTATTTCAGTACTCAAACTGGAAGTGATCTAGAATATATGTATTTTCATATCGACATTCGAAAAAATGATCAATTTTGTAAATAGAAAAAGTTTGCACATTACGTGTTTCGTACATTTAAATTAACATTGACACTTCAAACTTTAGCTGTGTGATTCGGAATACCCCAAATTTTTATCTTTCAGTTTCGGGTAAAATGGCGAAGGGGTAAGGAAATCTAGATATTATACTTAGGTAGGTTCATTGTAAGTTAACAAGGGACAGTGCATCAACATCGCTAGTATAATGAATATACGATAAAATAGGTGTGCCTGCAATTTAATACCACAGATTCCTCTTATCCTAGATACTGAAACACTGAAATGTTTTTGGTATTTAACAAGGAGCCAAATTTCACATCATCCTTTGTGGAAAAAGATCAACAAATTGATATTCTTTTCTTATAATGATTGCTAAACACCGGAAACAAAGGGAGACGTAGTCAAGTTCTTTTCCCCTTTGCTCTCTCCATCGCAGGACAAATATTCTGAGAGTCATTTATCGAAGTACAAGTGATATATAGCGATACATGGACTGCTTTTTATTAGAATTGTAATATTCTTGGCTTCTTGGCTCCAAACTGTTACAAGGTAAAAACATAAATATCTTATATTATAAAACTGTGAAACATTTGAGTTTTTTCTCTTTACAGGATAAGTTTTTTCTCTTTACAGGATGAAACCCTTAGTGTTGGTGACTATAGTTCTACTACATGTTGGCTACTCCTTATCACAGTGCCCCAGCACGGTGCCAGCATGTACTTGTGAGATTGTAACCGGCCAGAGCAGGAGAAACATCAAGTGTGTTGGTCTGTCCCAGATCCCATCCTTCACTTCCTCTCCAGAAATTTTCCAGAAATTGGACATGGATAATCCAAACAATAATATACAAGTTATTCAAGCCAATGCATTCAGTGGAATAAAAGTGGAAGAAATTGATATGAGTGGCCAAAATATCAAACTACAAAGCATTCACCCAATGGCCTTTTCTGGATTTGAGCAACATCTGACAATAGTGAAACTCCAGGGTGATACTGTACTTGCCCCTCCCTTTGAACAACTTAAAAACATCACCAATCTTCAAGAGCTTGTGTTACAATTTTTTAACATGCCTACCATTGAAGAGAGCACAAAATTCAATTATTTTCCTTATTTGAGAATTTTAAGGTTAAGAAATATGAACACAAACTTTGTTTCATCTGAATCTTTCAAAAATCAGTTACAGGAACTGACTGTTTTTGAATTTGCAAACAACCAAGTGCCAACTTTTCCAAAGCCTGCTATAAACAGACTTCGTAAGCTACAACACCTTTCTTGGGTACACAATGGAATGACAACCATTTCCTACAGCTCGTTTGATTCTCTGAGTTCTCTTACTGAACTGGATCTGAGGGGTAATGATATTGGGGAGATGCTCAATGGGAGTTTCATAGGTATCACCGATAGGCTTGAGTTTTTGAGTCTTCAACTGAACAGAATTACAAAAGAAGCAATTATACCATTAGGCAATCATAATTGGCCTGAACTGGAACAGCTTAATTTAGGTCATATGGTGGCTGATTTTACAGACATTCCCAATGGTTTATTCAGAAACATGCCAAAGCTAGCTAACCTTATGATGCCTGGTAATAAATTGAAAGTGATAAAAAGCAACGATTTTCAAGGCCTTGGAAGTATGCATTCTTTGGACTTGTCTGAAAATTCGATCCACACAATTCAAAGAGGAGCACTGTCTCCCATGACTAGGCTGGATACATTAGATCTACGAAGTCAGTATGACTCAAATGTTAACAACCCACTGAATTTTAGCCTAGATGCCTTAAAAGGAGCAGAGCTTGCCCTGAAAACCCTACATATACAGGACAACCATTTAATTGATCAGTATGCTTGGGAGGTTATTGGTGCTATGAAAAATCTTGTCAATCTAGACATATCTGGAACTGGACTTTCTGACATTCCATCCTTGCTTTTCTATAGTCACAACAATCTGGGGAGTCTTACTATGAGAAACAACGACATTACAGTTCTGAGACAAGAATCTCTTTATGGGTTAAAACATTCACTGAATGTCATTGATATCTCTAACAACCAAATATATACTATTGAAAAATGTGTTTTTGAAGGATTTAACAAACTCAATTTCATTTTTGCCTCGCAAAACTCTTTTGTGTGTGATTGTAATCTTTATGGACTTCACCAGTTTTTGAAAACAATACCTTCTTCAGGTTTAATTATTTTGACATGTAAAAATCCAGCAAATTTAGCAGGCAAGCCTTTACTTACTTTGGAAACTGGTCAGTTCTGCTCCAATCCGCCGATCTCTTCTACTTGTTTAGTCTTTACAACAACTACAACATCCACCTCAACAACTGAAACAACTTCTGGTTTAACAACAACGACAATATCGAACTCAACAGATGAAACAACCCGAGACCAAATAACAACTGCGATATCCAACTCGACTTTTGAAAAAAAACCAGACTTTTCAAAACCTACCATATCTAACTCAACAACAGAAACAACTCCAGATTTTACAACAACAGCAATATCCAACTCAACCATTGAAACAACCCCAGACTTAACAACAACTACAATAACTAACTCAACAACTGAAACTACCCAAGACGATACAACAACTACAATATCCAACCCAACCATTGGAACTACCCCTGACTTAACAACTACAACACTCAACTCAACCACTGAAACACCCCCTGACTTAACAACAATTACAATAACTAACTCAGCAAGTGAAACTACCCAAGACAATACAACAACTACAATATCCACTTCAACATTTGAAAAAAGCCCAGACTTTACAAAATCTATAATATCCAACTCAACAGCAGAAACAACTTTAGACTTTACAACAACTACTATATCAAACTCAACTGTTGAAACAACCCCAGACTTTACAGCACCTAAAATATCTAATTCAACGATTGGAACACCTCCAGCATTTAAAACAACTACAACACCTAACTTAACAACTGTGACAACCCCCAACTTTACAAAATCTACTGAATTTAACTTAACAACTGAAACTACCCAAGACGATACAATAGCTACAATATCCAACCAAACCATTGGAACATCCCCTGACTTAACAACAACTACAACACTCAACTCAGCCATTGAAACAACCTCTGACTTAACAACAACTAAAATAACTAACTCAGCAACTGAAACTACCCAAGACGATACAACAACTACAAAATCCAAGCCAACCATTGGAACTACACCATACCTAACAACAACTACAACACTCAACTCAACCATTGAAACATCCCCTGACTTAACAACAACTACATTAACTAACTCAGCAACTGAAATTACCAAAGACAATACAACAACGACAATATCAAACTCAACATTTGAAACAATCTTAGACTCCACAACAACTGCAATATTCAACCCAACAATTGGAGCAACCCCAATCTTAACAACAACTTCAACATCCTACCAAACAACTGAAACAACGTCAGTCTTCACAACAACTACAATATCCAACTCAACAATTGCATTAACACCAATTTTAACCCAAACTGCAACATCAAACTCAACTATTAGAACAACCCCAGTCTTTACAACAACATCCACCTCAACCAATGATACAATCCTGGGCTTTACACCAACTCCAACATTCAACCCAACAACTGAAACTACATCATTCTTTATAACAACCACAACATCAAATTCAACATTTGGAATAACCCCAGTCTTAACACCTACTCCAACATCCACTCCAACCATTCGAACAACCGCAGTTTTTACAACAACTACAATAACTACTTCAACAGTTGAAACAACTTCTGTTGTCCCCTTACCAGATATTCTGTTTGGAATTTCAAATGAAACGACCAATACAATAGTGATATCTTGGACAGTCAGTGGAGATGTGATTTATCTGAAGAACTTTCTGGTGCAATATCAACAGTTAGAAAAAAACAATCCCCAGAAGAGAAGTTTTCGTTTGGACAAAACCAAAAGGGATCATCCAATAACTGGGCTTAACCCTGTGTCTCGCTATGAGATTTGTTTCCTTGTTGAACTTACGGAATCATCAAAACAAATCCCGGTATCATGTCTCACAGGCACTACAAAAGGTACACCAACAGAGGTTACAACAAATCCAGCCATTAGTGGTTCAGATAGAACCGTTGCAATGGCAGGGGGAGTTCTTGGAGTTGTGATGTGCGCATGGTGTCATTTGGTGATTTTATCTTAGTTCTCCTAATCAGGCCAGTGACGTTATAACGATAACATTCCAGTGCGAAGGAACCTCGACACCCCGTGACGTTTACTTTTTATGACAGTGTGGCACAACAAGCGATTTTAACCCTCTAGCTGTGAAACTGTTAACATTGCCGACATATTGCGATAATCTCTGTAGTGCGGTGGGTATGGCTTTTCTATTGACCCGGAGTCACCAAGTTTGAATACAGCAGGACTCGCCACATATACTTATCATATAGTCACATTATTATCTGGCCGCCGCCAGAAAATTAAATACTGACAGCCAAAAAATTTTGTGTCTTACGTATTTCAGATGATTATTAGTGAATCGCAATTTTATTCTTAGGACTAAAGTCTGTTCCAAGATATTTTTGCGGCATATTTTCTTAAATCATTCGATATTTACAAATACCTCTTGATTCAGATGATGTTCAATCAATAGTATGAAAAAATCCCCTTTTGAAACGCCTCCTCTAGCTTGTCAGGTTTCAATAAACGGCTAAATATAGAAAGTCTACGGGGATTTTGCATTGCATCAGCCATAATTAAGCCCGGATGATAACGTTGAAAAATTGTGCGAGATATTCCTAATGACTTCCAAATGGAGAAATGATGTAAACATTCCCCATTGAATCTCAGTAGGAAATCTGTTATCGTTCCCGTGAATTTTTACGAGGGAAGAATGATAATAAGCGAATGAAGTTATGTTGGAAATTTTCCCTTTGTTCGATTTCAATTGCACTTCTTTCACAGGTATATGTATTTTTAAGAAAAAGTCGTCCAAATATGCAGCAAAAATATCTTGGGACAGACTTGAAATAACATTAAGGATTCAAAAGGCAAAAAAGCTGTATTAAATTACCGTCGGGCAATTTAAGTGATAAGTCCTTTATTATAAAAAGAAACTGTGTTTGGAAACAATAAGCCGTTTTCACTTACTGTAAACGTGGAAATTTTGACGATGTGTTAATTTTGACTATGTTGGCGATTTTTATTTTCTCGTCAAAATTTCCACTCGCCAAACTTCACATCATATATATAGCGTATTAATACCAGAATTTTTTATCGGCATTATCCCGTTAGGACTAGATCAAAGTTAATGATTCATTTATGTAAATAGCTATAAAAACACGTAATTAGCATTGAAAAAAACCATTAAATCTCAACATGCATGCTTTAAATGCAATTATCACTCAATCGTCACAACATTCTATAATAACTTTGCGTGCGTAATTATCATGCCGTGTTTGACCTACTTTATTATCTCAGGCAATATCGTATAGTGAATAAAAACGAAATACAAAGAACAATTTTATTCCATTAAATCTGTACAGACTTTTTTTTCAATCAAAGTTAAATTTTATTAATACCAACGCTTGTAAAAGAGTTCGCAAGAAAGATAACTCTAACCCTGGCATTATAAGAAATCAAAGATAGATAACTCTTACTCTTATTCAAGAATTCGTCAAAATTAAAACTCGCCAATTGTCTCTTACTAAAAAATCGTTTACAGTAACTGCGGGCCAGAAAATCACGGTAACGGCGGAACTGCTCTTTTGCAGGGCAAAATGACATGGTTTGGTGAAATATGACGTAACGTCAATTGTTTCATTTACGTAATTTAATTATCTACCTACTAAAATTTCGGCAAAGTATATCATTTTGCCCTGCAAGAGAACAGTACTGCAATTATCGTGAAAGGGGTCTATAGCAAGTTTCAATCTTTGTTGAATTCTCAATACATTTTTAGCAGCCACAAGTTTCTTGCAGACTCCAGATAATTATTTTGCGGCCATTTGGCAGCCGCTTGATAACATATTTTTTCACATAGCACTAAATGGCATCCGAACCAACGGGCTTCCGTAAAAATGCAAAGTAACACTGAAAGAATTAAGCTTGGTCTTTAATGACACTATTGAAAAATTTGTTTTTATATGAAAAATTATACAGCATAAAAGCATAGACGTTTTCATCTACGCGATCCAGCGCACGTGCGGTATATTGGATTTTCTTGCCCCCAAATTTAAAGTTTTATATAGAGCTTTGAAATAAAGTGAAAGATAGTTGAACTCAAATTGAAAATAAATGTGTAAAAGGTTTTCACTACAGCGACGTCGTAATGTATATATGACGTCATGAAGATTGTCTAACTTTATAAAATTGATGGTTTGTAGCAAAATATGGGTGTTTTCCGACGGTTTTTCGACTGGGAAACATCGAGCGCAGGCTTGCTCAAGTACCATTTTTTAATATGATGTGTATAATTATATGAATAAAAACATATGTTAAATTCGTACTTGACCAGAGCAAAATATAAAGTAAAATGACAATATTTTCATTAGTTTGCAAATTTGCGGGAATTTGGTCATTTATGTGACGTCATAGATCAATAGCGAATGAGCAATGGTGACTAAAATCAAGATTAAAATACCGAATATAGTCTTTTCCCACCTTGTTTCAAAATTTAAATAACTATCATCTCTCAAAACTATATATCACGATCGTTAACTTGATGTTTGTTATATATATATATATATATATCATGAATAAAAATGACAATTCACCAAAGTTTTCAGCTGAAAATCGTTAGTTAACAAATGTGAAAAATAGTTTATCTAATACAATTTAATATACCCGAACAATATTTATTAAATTATGTTTTTCCAATGTGATTTAAAAGGTCTGTACCAGTTTAGCACACATTTAAAAACCTGCGGGCATGTTCACGAAACTTTCCTAAGATATTATCTAAGTGTGTTCCTTAGGTAGGCTTGGGGCGATTTACATTGTAAAGTAATGCATTACATTACCATTACTTCATGAATTTGGGCATTAGATTACCATTACTTAATTCTATTGAAGTAATGCATTACATTACCATTACATGAGTAAAGTAATGCATCACCATTACCATTACTTTGTAAAAAGTCGACAATAAGTTTTGAAAAAAAAATTTAACAGCTGATTAAAAAGTTTTTGCAAATGTTTTATATATGAAACCCGCTAAAACATTTTAGTGGTTCATGTTTACTATCAGGCTCAAATTTAATGACTTGAATAAGATTGCTGTTGAACTTTATGATCAGCAAAGTTTCAAAGGTTTAATTTTTGAACTGCATCATGTCGGGTTTGAAAATCTAAGATATAAGTGTCCAGACAATAATAGAAAAAAACACACGAATCTTGTATTCTCTATCAGTCCAAACTATTGTACTTAATATACAACAGAGAGAGAGAGAGAGAGAGAGAGAGAGAGAGAGAGAGAGAGAGAGAGAGAGAGAGAGAGAGAGAGAGACTGGAAGTTATTTTTAAGCTTTCAGATAGCATGGTTGGGCAGTGCATTCTTTTTAATGCATTCTTTTTTTTGCTTTTAAGGGTGTAGGTGTGTTCTCTATTCTAATGGAACACAATGAAGAGAAGGGCGGAGATCAGGGTGTTTAGTAGCACCCTTTAAAACAACAGAATATTTTGATACTACCTAGATTGTCCTGGGGGCATTGTATGTTGTTGACACAATCTTCACAGAAAAGAATTCATTGAATGCACAACTGTTTGGAGTAAATTTTTCAAATAATATAAAATTCTTAATAACAACACTCTTAAAATGTTATGAAATCGTGTTGTTACAGCTAGATATTGACAATCTAAGAATGGATTTTAATTTTCTTTTAATTATATAACCAAAATATCTTTATCTCAAGAATGACTTTTTTTTCTTTAAAACAATTCTTAATCAAATTTCAATTATTCAATTCATCACAATTTTAAAAATGAACATGCATAGAAAATCATAGTAATGCAAAGTAATGCCATGTAATGCCAGCATTGCACTAGATTTTGGAAAGTAATCCATTACATTAGCATTATTTGTAATGCTTAATTAATGGCATTAAACATTACTAGCATTACTTTGAAAACATATAATACATTGCAATGCATTACCATTACATTTAACATTACCCAAAGCCTGTCCTCGGGTATTACTTAGGAAAAAAGTTAGGAACATCCTAAGATCAACTTACGTTTAGCTCGACGATGACTTATGAAATCTTAAGTAAGGATATCCTAATCTACGAAAATCATTCATATTTTTCGCATTAATTTATTAAGGTAGACTTTAAGAGACAGAGATAAATTATTAAAAATTTCGACAGGGAAAATTATACATGCATTTAACACGACAGGCCTAAAATATGACTTCATAAAGTTGATTTTATTATAGCTATTGTTGCTCAGGTGAGCTATGTAGCTCATGGGCCTTTTGTTGTGTTGATCTATGGAAAGCCACTTCGATTAACTTGGCGTAAAAAAACTAGTTTAGCAATGTTGCAAGTGTATGTACGATAGTATTTTTATTTAGATAATAAATAAATAAACCCTTTTCTAGGACAAGAAAACGCCTTTTTCATTACAAAAAAGTGAAACAGTATCAAAAATTCACTCATACAATGGAAAAAATAAGAAAAAACAATGGAAGCTTGGCGGAATATTACTTTTCCGTTGAAGTTAAAGTGGAAAACAAAGCGACTAATAATAAAGTTACAGGGTGATTTCAGAGGAAGTCGTATCGCGGAGTAAGACACAAAACTATAATGTTTTCCTCTGACATTTCAGAGACAAGTATATTTTTTAAATGTGCACACACAGTGCTATAGTATTTTTATTGAGATAATTAACAAATAAATAAACCCTTTTGGGAATAGAAAACGCCTTTTTTATTACAATAAAGTGACACAGAATATTTTTAAATGTGCACAACCAGTTTAATTAAAATTCAGCACAGAAATATGGTGATTAATTTTATTTTGTTCTTGACTTTTCGGAAATACTGGATAGATATGCAAATGTATTCTGATAGATATATAAAAAAAAATGTTCAAAACATGTTTTGAGAACAAAATTAAGATGTTCCATTTTACAAAATATATGGAAGTTTAGCTTGTACTGAAGATTAGGAAGCTAAAGTTATTGATAAGAAAAATGGGGTTTTTTTCTTAACTTCTGCCACAAAATATAGTTCTAACTTAAATCTTTTGATAAAGAATTTTCCCTTATTTATTTTATTGATTTAACTATTTGTTTGCATTGTTAATTAAATGAATAAATGAGTTAATACATAATTTTTAGACTAGGGGTATTTAGGTTTGCCTGGGGTGTGAGGGTGGTGGTAGGGGTCCGAGCCATATATTCGGAAACTGTTTTATCTATTGTAAATATAGGGATTTTGATTTTTCCAGGGGTGGAGTGAGATCCGGCTTATCTATATAAGGTTCAGCTTATCTATATAAAAAGTCTTTTAAACTCTGTATTTCGTTTGTAACTTGACGTTTACTTTTACAGTCAAATCAATAATATAAAGTACTTGATTATGTATAGGCAAGTAACACTGGGTGGTTGGGGGCACTTTTTTTTCACAACAACCAATTTTCTTAAATATACATGTAATAAAGTTAATGAATATGAAGTTGGTCCGTCCACAATAAGAAATAAACGTGAGAGGAAGGAAATTAACCGTGAAATTGAAGTTCTAGGTACATGTGTAAAGTATGCTGCCCCCCTCCCAACCACCACTACCACCACCACGGATTAGGGTTTTACGACTTTGAGAAGTTGTACATGTAATTTTCCCCGGCTTTTTTTTACCCGCCCCTTTCAAAAACGATGCGATGTGCCTGATGTAAACAATGATACAAGCAAAAATGTACAAATGGTTATTGAACTAAATACGATTTCTTTTTTAAATAATACCATATATAATCGATACAATTTCAGAACCCCCCCCTTTCAGATAATGTATTAAAATCCCTTATTACATATAACAGTAAAACACGTTTAGTATGAACACTGATATAGCGAATTCTTGGATAAAGCAATTTTTTTTAGTTTCTAGTAAAATTCTCATCAAATCTTTGCAAAATGTTTTGGTTATAACGAATTCTGATAAAACGAATTTACGGATATAGCGAACTGATTTTAAGCCTTGTAAAGTGAAAAGTAACGAAACTTAACACTTTTAAAACGAATTTCTTTAGAAATTAAAAAGTTTGCATCACTATTTAACCATATAGTTTGATATAGTTGTATTCATTTTCATATAAATTTTTCAATTCGCAATCCGATTAATAAAGGTATCAAAGCAATGTGTTCTATTTTAAGCCTCAATTAGCAAAATTCATAGTCTGGTGGAATAAAACATGTATACAGTGAATTCGCTTTAGTTATTATTACGGATTCGTTTCACGGATATAACGGAATACGGAAATAACGAAGTAAATCCATTGGTCCCACTAGACTTTGCTATAACCCAGTTTAACTGTAAATGGGTATGGCAATAAGTTTTACAGATAGATATTGATACGATCAACAAGTTTGCATCTTTAATGCATTACAAAATCTTTATTATTTTTGAAATATTTGTAATAGACTTTACGAGTCTCTTGGCCCCTGAAAAAGGGACCAGCTCCTTTTTCGTGATTTCATTCGAAAAATCTTACGAATACTAAAAGTTTTGGTTTTACACTCATCTTAAAATGTTGTTTATTTTTGAGATACGAATGATTGAATATTTTTGGGGCCAGCCCTGTAGTTTCATAATGGGAACAAGCACTGTCGTTGTGGTTAGTGGAATCGATGAAAATTATTATAAGAAATATTATAATATGTCTCTTTCTCTAGATATATTGGGTCAAAGTTTGAGAACTCTGGCCCCTTAAAATCCCTAATAACGTAACAAATTGGTGTGGAAGCGATTTTTCCAGATAGATATTGTTACGATCACCACCTTTGCTTCAATAATGCATTACAAATCTTTACAATTTTTTATTTTTAATAGAATTTACGCGTCATTTGGCCTTTGATTAAAGTGGCCATTAATTTTGTTGGAACGGACTTCTGATTCTCTACCACTTTTGTAATATTAGTTCTTACAAAATATCAACTAATAACAAGAGGCTCAGGGGCCACATCGCTCACCTGAACAACAACTGCCTTAATTCTGATCAAATTAGAATTACAGTATCAAAATATTTTGACAACTAAATACAGAAGCTCTTGCTTAAAAAAAAAAATGAAAATGCCAATTTTTATCCACCTCTTTTTTTTGGTAAATACCAAGCCCCTTTTGTTGTTGTACCTGTAAGAAGATTTTTCTCTATTCTAATATACCCCCCCCCCATTTCGTGGCCCCACTCTTCTATGGGAATCATGGTTTCATCAAATTAAATCTGCATAACCTGTGCTTTCACACTAAGTACTGAGTTTTGGACCGAAAACTTTCCCAGATATTTTTAAAGATTTTCTCTATATGTTCCTATGTAAAAATTCAAACTGCCATCACGGCCCCGCCCTACCACTAGGGACTGTGATTTTGAAAACTTGAATTTATATTACCCGAGGATGCCTCTGCACAAATTTAAGCTTTTCTGGCCAAATAGTCTTCAAAAAGAAGATTTTTAAAGATTTTCTCAATATATTCCTGTATAAAAATTTATCCCCCAATTGTGGCCCCACCCTACCCCGAGGACCATGATTTGAACAAACTTAAATCTACACTATCTGAGGATGCTTCCACTCAAATTTGAGCATTCCTGGCCTAATAGTTTTTGAGAAAAAGATTTTTAAAGATTTTCTCTATATATTCCTATGTAAAACTTGATCCCCCAATTGTGGCCCTACCCTACCACCGGGGACCATGATTTGAACAAAATTGAATCTACACTATCTGAGGATACTTCCACTCAAATTTGAGCATTCCTGGCCTAATAGTTTTTGAGAAGAAGATTTTTAAAGATTTTCTCTATATATTCCTATGTAAAACTTGATCCCCCCATTGTGGCCCCACCTTACCCCCAGGGAATATGATTTGCAGAAACTTGAATCTACACTACCTGAAGATGCTTCCATTTTAATTTGAGCTTTTCTGGCCTAATAGTTTTTGAGAAGAAGATTTCTAAAGATTTTCTCTATATATTCTTATGTAAAACTTGATCCCCAAATTGTGGCCCCACCCTACCCCCGGGAACCATGATTTGAACAAACTTGAATCTACACTATCTGAGGATGCTCCAATTTTAATTTGTGTTTTTCTGGCCTAATAGTTTTTGAGAAGAAGATTTTTAAAGATTTTCTCTATATATTCCTATGAAAAACTTAATCCCCCTCTTGTGGCCCCACCCTACCACCGGGGACCATAATTTGAACAAACTTAAATCTACACTATCTGAGAATGCTTTCATTTTAATTTGAGCTTTTCTGGCCTAATAGTTTTTGAGAAAAAGATTTTTAAAGATTTTCTCTATACATTCCTATGTAAAACTTGATCCGATATTGTGGCCCTACCCTACCCTCGGGGACTATGATTTGAACAGACTTGAATTACACTATCTGAGGATGCTCCCATTTTAATTTCAGCTTTTCTGGCCTGATAGTATTTGAGAAGAAGATTTTTAAAGATTTTCTCTATATATTCTTATGTAAAACTTGATCCCCCTCTTGTGGCCCCTCCCTAACACCGGGGACCATGATTTGAACAAACTTGAATCTACACTACCTGAGGATGCCTCCACAAAATTTTAAGCTTTTCAGGCCGAATAGTTTTTGAGAAGAAGATTTTTGAAGAATACCAACAAATTTTCAATAATTCTCAATTATCTGCCCTTTACAGAGGGCGTGGCCCTTCATTTGAACAAATTTGAATCCCCTTTACCTATTGGTGCTTTGTGCCAAATTTGGTTGAAATCTGCCCAGTGGTTCTTGAGAAGAAGATGAAAATGTGAAAAATTTACAACGACAACGACGACAACGACAGACAACGGACAAATTGTGATCAGAAAAGCTCACTGGAGCCTTTGGCTCAGGTGAGCTAAAAAGATACAGGACCGGAAGTGACGAAAGCAAAAATTCAAAAACATATAAAATTTGGATAATGTTCTATCATCTGTGAAATTATTTTTGAGATCATATGAATACTTTTCGAGGAATCGCGTGCACAAAATTTAGGAGGGGGATAATTTAAAAAAAAACATAAAAAAATACACTAGAAGCCATCAAATGTTGAAATATTACAAGCCTAACCAAGGGGGCTGATATACAGTCATTCAAAGACACCAGACGCACAACTCATGAATTACAATGCCACCTGTTTTACTTGAACCATTTATGGCGGTTGTTGTCGTAACCCTTTGTCGTTCCCATTGGACAAGATATCAGAATTTGTTTAGATGATTGTATCAATTTAATAAAGAAACAGATCTCATAGCGAGACACAGGGTTAAGTTCAGCTTTTGGATAATCGCTTTTGATCTTGTGCAAAGGAAAACTTTTCTTTTGAGGGTTGTTTATTCCCAGCTGTTTATATTGCATCAGAAAGTACTAAAGATATGTTATATCCCCACTGACTGTCATGAAAATCACTATTGTGCTGGTTGTGTCACTTGAAATTCCAAACCAAATATCTGGTAAGGGGACAGAGAATGCTCCAGTTGTTGAGTTAGATATTGTACTTGTTGAAAAAACTGATGTTGTTTTAGTTGTTGAGTTGAATTTGTAGTTGTTGTGAAGAATGATGTTGTTTTAGTTGTTCATTTGAATTTTGTAGTTTTTGTTAAGACTGCAGTTGTTTCTGATGGTGGGCTGGATATTGTTGTTGAGACTTGGGATGTTATACTTGTTGAGGTAGTCATTGTAGTTGTTGTAAATTCTGGGCAAGTAGCAGAATTTGGTCGATTGGAGCAGAACCGACCAGATTCCGAAATAAGTAAAGACATGCCTGCTGAATTTGCTGGCTTTTTACATGTCAAATTAACCAAATCTGGAAAAAGGTATTGCTTTCAAAAACTGATGAATTCTATAAAGATTACAAATGCACACAAAATAGTTTTGCAAGAAAAATAAATAATTGACTTTTTTCATTAGTATATATTTTGTTATCGGAGATATCGATGAATTCCAAAGAATATGTTTTTGAATTTTGATTTTTGAAAGATGCAGATAAAACAAACTTTGTGTTAATATTTCTTAACTTTAAAGTTCTCAGATAAGAAAAGTTATTGAAATTCGTACTCTCCTCAATAGTATGCATGTCAAATAATTGTAACTCAAGCACTTGAAGACTGGCGATGTTTTTCAGTTGTTCAAATGGATGGGGTAGCACTGCATCACATTGGAGTTTAAAAACTGTCAAAACATTTAATGACAGGCACCCATTTTTTCGAATATTCTTTATACTGGTCAGGCCAATGGACTGTTTCTGGTCTGGTTATTGAATACTTAGCTTAACTGAATATAATATCTAAATTGCTTTATCCCTTCTAAGAATTTCTTATTGATGTAATTTTTAAGTTTAAATCTATGATATGACTTTGTCTTCTGTCATTTAAACAATGTACAGCCACGTTCGATCGTATCAGAAAACCCCCGTAACTGGAACTTTGGGATTTTCCGAATCACCCAGCGATTCGTGTTTCTTAAAAGTTTAAAGGTACGCACCATCAACACATGAAACTATGGGATATTCATAGTCACCCAGCGATTTGTGTTTCTCAGAAGTATATATATTTAGATTTACGAAGAAATACAAATGTAGCCGAGTCACAATCGAGGGTTAACCGTGTACAAAAAAAAATCAAACCAAGGGATTAATCAAAGAAAGAAATATTATTGTATACCATCTTTTGTTATTGAACCACTGTGGACAAAAATTCAATCTTTGGGATCCTTCTAAAGAACAGATTTATGAACAATCTATTGATATCAAATAATTTTTTCAACTTTAGTATTATTAGATATTAGAAATGTGGAAAATACCACAGAATTAAGATGTTATTGATGAAATTTTTAAGCACTTAGATACAATTTATATAGTTGCAGCTAGAATTGCAGTACAATGAAAATGCTAGTACAAAATACCGTAATGGCAAACTTTATTATTATAGAACAACTAAGTTCATTTTTGACAGGTAAGTTGAAATTTACAGAACTATAGGGAACGATTTGAAGATTCTGTGATTGTTGGCCGGATATTACACATGAATCTTCAGATAGACTTTTTGTTGACTGGCACGTCTTAGGGGGGTAGAAGACAGTTCGTGATAATAGCTACGTATGGATAGAGGTACATGTTATGTCTTGCTTCAAATCCAGCGTCGTTCATGGCCCGAATTGCTGTCGCTCTTAGGCAGTGTACTGTGTAACGTTTACACCCGGCGGCCTTGCAAATATCCGGAAGGAAATTAGCATATGATCGCTTTTTTATGGGCTCGTCTGTTTACCGTGTGTTGCAGTCTTTCGGATAAGAAATGGCAACTTTAACGCTTTATTGAAAAGCTGAGATGCATTTTGGTCCGTTTTAGACAAGAAAAACTTCAACATCTTCACCGGACAAGTTTCGTTTCCAGTTTCATACATTCTTTTGTCGTTCAGTGCTTTAGGTTTGTGAATGCCACCTTGATATATTTTTGGTTTTAATTCATGCTTCAAACCAGCATATATGGAGCCTTCTTTAACTTTGAAATCGAAGGAATCTACGCGATGCTGATGAAGGAATTCAAGACCCCGAGACACAACTTGTATCGCGATAATGTACCACATTGCAAGTCACAGATTGACTGGAGAAGAATATGCACTCTCCAGCTAAGCAGAAGTTTTCTGTAAATTTGATTTGTGATTGATCTCTTTACAAGTTGTCTGGCGAGAAGTTCCAGAGACCATTCTTTGCTGGTCAAACTTTTATTTGCAGCTTTGAACGCTTTATCGTTTACTAGCATGTCTTTATTTTTATGATATTCGGAGGTAAGCTCCTTTTCGGGTTTTGGGGTTTTGCTTCACTGTAAAGCGACTGAGTTTTTTAGCCAGATCCTCCTCGCAAATATCAGCCAGATCTTGAGGGACTCCAAACGTTTCAATGTGCCAATCTGTAATAGAAAACGCACAATGATATCGATGTTTTGACAGCTATTTGAAAAAAAAAAACCTGTGACTGCATTATATGGGCTGTTTTTGTTTGCGTTTAATTACTGCTTACTAGTATTCACTTTTTAAGTAAAAACCCAGATAGCAAGCTTACGTTGGGCCAACGTCATCGGTTACATCGGACCAACGTTGGCAAATGACATTGGTCCAATGCAATTTTGCTCATCGGCCCAACGTTGGCCCCACATGTTGGGCCAACGTTGGCATAATGTCGAATATGTCATCTTCTGATATTGGCCCAACAGTGGGCCAACGTATGTTACATATTACCAACGTTGACCCAATGTTGGGTCAACGTTTGCTTAATGTTGGTTCAACGTTGACCCAATATTGGTTCGACGTTGGTGTAACGTTTGGTCAATAAACACCACAACTGCAACAAAATATAATAACAAAATATGAATTTACCAGCCATGATAAACATCCTTAGAATGAAATAACGGCCTACAATTTGTTATGGCAAGCATATTTTCACAGGGTAAATCTATATCCACACTTTCAAACTAAGCCCCAAAAATTGTTTGTCTGTGTTCATTCAAATTGGTTTATATTTTTGATTGCTTCTTGTTCCATTTTCTTCATAGTCAATTGCACAACACGCAAACCATGAACAGCACTTGCTCCTGAGAGTCAGTAGAAAATTCAACAAAATGGTTGCAGGCCCAAACATTTCCTGTAAATAAAAGTACAAGCATTAGATATAGAGGAGAGTCATAGGATTAGAAAACACAAAATCCATTAAAATATGCAATCACTTGAGATAAATACTTACATTTCTGTTTTATTTGCCAGGCTGTGACTGTAACATCCTCTCTAAAAACGAAAACAGCAAATATCACGAGTTTCTTTGTTCGCTAAATCTGCTAAGTATGAGCAGATTTGGCCATCCCAGCAGATCAGATATCACGATTACCATGGAAACTGGCCAGTCTCACGCTGTGAAAACTCTGTCTTAATTGCTTGGTCAGTGAATGTGCTCTTATCTCAGGGTCGGCTTGTTAAAATTCTACACTTTAGAACAATTATGCAACAGAATATTATTTTGCAAAATCTATTTGTTTTGTTTTCGGCTTTTTTACATACAATTTTAAATTCAACTTGTATATTTTCACATCTTTTCGTTGATGAAAAAATAGCCTGCAGTATATTTCCACATGTTTTCATTAATGAAATAATTAATAGGCGTTAATTATGTATATATTTAGATTTAATATAAATTAAATATCACAATTCTATTATACATATCAAATGTTTCAAAGTTTTGTGTATATATATGTTATCGATCAAAAAATCTTTTAAATAAATATTTAAAAAATTGCAATTGACACACATTGGGTCAATGTTGGGCCAATGTCATGGTCTCAGTAAAATATGGACACATTTTACAACATTGGCTTAACGTTGTCCCAATGTTGTGCCACCAACCAACATTGGCAATCGAATGGGAATGTCTCAGGTGGACATAGGCCGAACAATGGGCCAACGTTGTGTACCCAACAGTAATGGACCAACCATTACCCGACGTTGGTCTAACATTGGGCCAACGTTGTTTACCCAACGCCAACGGACCAACCATTACCCAACGTTGGCCCAATGTATGCATGCTATCTGGGAAAGAAGCGTACCTGCAACCCATTTTGTTTTGTAGCCTTTGATTGCGTGAGTTCGTCAAATCCTTTGATTTCTTCGTCGGAAAGCTTGACAAAACGAGTACTTTTTGGGGTCTCTGGGGCTGGCAACCTGGGATCATCGGATTCCTTCAAACCGGAATATGCCTGCTGAGGTAAAGTTATATCGATGTTCGAAACGAAACATCTGTTAAATCCAGTAAAATATATCGTTTTTTTAAAGTGATCTGGTTAGACACTCCTTGTAAAGGTACTCTTCTCGACCACTTGTGCCTCAACATTTGAAAAGCACCGAATATTTTACCAAAGATCACACGTGTGTTTCTTTAAAAGTTTATTTATAGGCGCTTGTTTACGACGATCCGATTGTATCAATAACTAGCAGCTGCAGCCAATCCTTTAACGGATCTTGTAATTGTCACTGAGTTCTTCCATGGGCTTATGGAGAGCGAAGTGGACCGAAAACCCTTGGCTAGCGAAAATGGCTATATGTATTACGACGCGCGCTGCATAGCCAATACCGTTTTTTTGGTTACGCTATAAGACACGCCCATTTTGTGTCACTCGTGTTTTATGAAGTTATTGGGTTTTGGGGTTAAAAATTGATTCGTAGCGGTATCACCGATAAAGACAGTTAAAATGCAAATATTCCATTTTATTTATTAACCTTTCTGTATTTATGGAAGTATGATCCAAGTTATCTGGCCGCGATGCATGTTGTACTCCTCCTACAGTTTTCGCCTTACGTTGATTAGTCACTCCTCGTTCTTATCCACAGACAGATACTATCTAAAAGATTATTAACCTATTATAGTTGATACTACTATGCACCCAGTACACGTTTTACATGAAAGAGATGGGAACAAGTTTAATTGAGGATTAGAATTAATTGACTCCCATTTGTTTTGTATCCATCCACAGCACTAGACTATCAATAGCATTGGAATCCATTGGTACACACGCAGCTTCATATGAAAATAGCAATATTGGCAAACTCCATTTCTAAATGTATTTCATTTTCATCACTGTTTCAATATTTTCTTCACATTGTGCTCCCATGTTTTCTTGACTTTGTGGTGCTCAAACATTATCTTGAATCTCACTGTTCACTTTGTCTGTGGGACTCGATGAAAATCAATGATTTAGGATGCCACCCTCAGAGGAATGGGACATAGGGTCTCTGTTTGCAATTGGGGTCTGCGGGAGAGGTCGAGTATCCACAGCCTTGGTGTAGTTGTCTGCTTGTTCCATCATTCCATTGTCAGATTTAGAATTTGGGAGTAGTAGTAGTAGGCATTACACTGTCTGGAGACCCACCCCCAGGCTTAGGTTCCGGAAGAAGCTCTAAAATTTGGTGTCTACGGTTTCTTTATTCTTCTCACCTGTGGCCCCTTTTGATTTGTTCCTACAGCTGACGAAAACAAATAACAAAACAACAATAAGAGCTATAAATAAAACACATCCGAGAACGACCCCCACTATTTCAACTCTTTTATCTTCTGAACAAGAGGTTGTAGCTGTTGTAAATTCTGGGCAAGCAGCAGACTTTGGTGGATTGGAGCAGAACTGCCCAGAATCCAGATAAAGTAAAGACTTGTCTGCTAAATTTGAAGGATTTTTACATGTCAAAATAACCAAACCAGGAGAAGTCATTGCTTTCAAAAACTGGTAAAGTCCATAAAGATTACAATCACACGCAAAAGAGTTCTGCGAGGCAAAAAAGTGATTAAGTTTGTTACAACCTTCAAAAACACATTTTTCAATAGTATATATTTGGTTGTTAGAGATATCAATGACCTTCAGTGAATATTTTAACCCGTAAAGAGATTCTTGTCTCAGAACTGTTATGTTGTTTTTTTTCATGGAAAGACTCTCCAGCATTTCGTGATTGTAGAAAAGCAAGGATGGAATATCAGAAAGTCCTTCTCCAGATATGTCTAGACTGGCAAGATTTTTCATAGCAGCAATAGCCTCCCAAGCATACTGATCAATTAAATGGTTGTCCTGTAGATGTAGGGTTTTCATGGAAACCTCTGCTCCTTTTAAGGCATCTAGTCTAAAGTTCAGGGGGTTGTTAACATTTGAGTTATGCTGGCTTCTTAGATCTAATGTATCCAGTCTTGTCATGGGAGATAATGCTCCCTTTTGAATTGTGTGGATCCAATTTTCGGACAAATCCAACGCATGCATATTTGCAAGGCCATGAAAATCGTTGCTTTTAACTCATGCAGAACATCGTTAAATCAAAATTAATCTAATCTATGAACCAAGTTCTTTTCCCTCTTGAGTAGTCAGTCCCATTTGTGTTATATTGCCGCATGATTTTAAACCAAATATTTAGTACCCTAACAGGAGGGAAGCTAGTACTAATTGCACTATGTTTTCACCCCTTATCAATCACTTTTTCCTTTTTGACAAGTTACTTTACAATATAAGTTGCAAGGAATGGAGTAATGATGGTTAACCTGAACAGATACTTCAGGCACAAGTACCTTCAGAAGAACCTCGTTTTTCCTTTAAGTCCGTTGATACTTTAGTCAGATTTAAATAGTATTTCAGGTATTAAGAATAAGAAATTATTGGAAATTCATTATACTGGCCAGGCCAATGGGCTGTTTCTGGTCTAGTTGTGAATATTTAGCTTAACTGAATAAAATATCTAACTTGCTTTATTCCTTCTCTGAATTTCTTATCGATGTAATTTTAAGTTGTAATCTATGATATGAATTTGTCCTCTGTCATTTAAACAATGTACATCCACGTTCAATCGTATAAGTAAAAAACCCGTACCTGGAACTTTGGGATTTTCCGAAATACCCAGCGAATTGTGCTACCCAAAAGTTTAAAGATACGCACCATAAAGAAATGATACTATGAGATATTCCAAATCACCCAGCGATTTGTGTTTCTCAGAAGTTTATATATTTAGATTTACGAAGAAATGCAAATGTAGCTGAGTCACAATCGAGGATTGACCGTGTACAAAAATAATCAAACCAAACCAAGGGATTCTTCTAAGAAACAAATATCATTATGTACCATATATTGCTATTGAACAACTGTGGGAAAAAATCAAACTATGGGTTCTAAAGAACGTATTTATGTACAATCCATTGATATCAAATAACTTTTTCAACTTTTGTATTATTAGATATTAGAAATGCGGAATACACCACAGAAGATATTATTGATGAAATAATTGACCACTTAGATACAATTTATATAGTTGCAGCTAGAATTGCAGTACAATCAATTTGAAAATGCTGGTACAAAATACCGTAATAGCAAACTTTATTATTATAGAAAACGTACATAAAATGCAAATAAAAAATATGAATAAAGTAATGAAATATTCTCGATCAAAAGGAGCTAACGTACATATATTAAATTTGTAAACATTTAACGGATATATAAAACGAAAATCTCAACGAGTATAGGAAAAAATAAATAGATAAAATAAAAATAATTAAAGCCCAGATCAATTGATACCGATGAACTACATGTATACAAGTATTTCAGGGATTGAAACTGGTCTCCTGAAATAAGCAATGAAAGTAACACATGGTTGATAACGATATAATTGCTAATCTACGGTGTGAGTGTATGCATCAAGGTCTAAATAACTATATAAAACAAGATTCAAGAAAAAAAATTATTAAAAAATAAAACGATAAGATGGGATAATGAATAAGGATAACAAAGCACCACAGCAGCAAATTAAGCCGGTTTATGAAAATTATTTAATTGAAGATTTCATCTGGATAGTCTTTCTATTTTTTTGAATAAATGCCAATAAAGAAAACCTCTACACAAAATAGACCTATCACTATTGTAAATTGTATTTGAAAACTTTTTCTACATTTCAAACGAACTGTTATTGTATTTTTGAATGAAATTGAAGTATGACATCAGAACCAAACAGGTTACAGAAAAGAATACTCAACTATGTATAACGTATTTGTATTAAAATTAAGATATTTAATTCCGACTTATAGGAATGGAGAACAAAAGCTTAACTGTAGATTTTGAAAAAGCATTTGATAACATAAGGCGAAAAACATTGTGGCTTTAACTATTATCTCATAATATTTGTAGCATATTGTATAATATCAATTTGAATATGTACAGCCAGATTAAAATAAAGATATGGGTATACTTGTACCTTAAAGATTAACATTATTTTTTTTATAAACGCATCTAATTTTCAAGGGTTATCAACTCTGTCTGAAATGTTTGATGAAATGGTGTGTTACATATATTATGTATATCCAATTGACCCTCTATTTCTAGTGAAATCTCCCGATCTCCAAATGAATTGCAAAGACAATTAGATTATTTTTATATTTTTTAGCAGATGTAAATAAATTCTTTCATTCAAATACTAGTATGTGATATCTCCATTCGGATTGAAGATATCACGAAATGACAATATAAACATAGTGAATTCCAAGGTGCAATTGCCAGATTTGTTATTTCAATACAATTAATTCCCACGATAATTTTGATCATTGTATGCTTTTAACCTTTTATTTATTCTGTAGGTGAATTACATCATTTATTCAGAAGGATTTTATAATTTACCAACAACGAAGTTTTAGTCGATGACACATCTAGGAATGTAGACTTTTTGTCAATATGGAATCATGTTACAAGGTCAGGTTAAATCCTGACATAGCTTGGTGGGGATTTAATGTTTCAAAGATCATATCATATATGGGGTTTTGGTAATTGAATCGTCTGGTAATTGAATTTGCATTTTTAGTTTTAAAATTATGTCATAAAGACAATGCAATGCAAAGCTTGAGACTTAATTTATCTATCAAATTTAACAATAGAACAATTGTTTCTACAACGAAGTATACGTGAAACTATTTCCCCATCAATAAAGTTTTATCCAAAATTAAAAACAAGAATGTTCAAGTATCCAAAAAATTTAATTAGAATTCCAAATACGTTAAAATCAATTACTGGGAAGTCACATGTAATTAATGGCAGTCTTATTAGATTTGAGTGAATTTACATATTTCATAGCTCAGCATTCTCTTAGATATGGAATATACTTAATATAAAAGTCCTAATTAAGTACTGTCTTAGATTTTAGTACACGTTATCATTGTGGAGCTAACGGATGGTATACTAATTAATGTCCATTAACGTTTTGCCCCCGAATAAGTAGTTATCGATATATATTGCCCCTGACTAATAGAAACTAGGATGTTAAATTAGCCTTATTGTCTATAGAGTCATTCTCGCAAGCTCACCTGTCTTCGCTAGTTTTGCTAATGTGTTAAACTTCCAGTAAAAATCACATTAAGCCAAGATAGCAAATTTACCTTTTCGCCCTTTGTTTCCAACATTAATAAAACATTATCGGATCCAAACGATGATTTATTTTCACAAGAGGATATTGTTAAATAAGACTCTTAGTTAAAAGACAAAAACATGTTATAACTTCTGTTTAATTTTGCGTGTATTTAACCTTTAATACGAGCATGCGCAGATCTAAAGGTGGGGATGCGAGTTCGGGACAAGTATTCCTTTTAAAAGAATGATCGGCATGAAATACCATTGGTCAGCTCTGTTTATATAATATACGCAACATGCAGTAAACTATATATAGCACCGTTTAATCATTTTCGAAATGGCAAGGCATGAATGAACTTTACTTTTAGTAGGTGAATTATACTTCCGACTTATATCCCTATGCATATGTGAAGAAAAACGTGATTTGAATCATTATGTATGTAACTCTAAAAATGTTTTATTTTCAGGGTAAACGGATAAGATTACCGTTTTAGTAATCTATGTCTAATTAGAGATTTAAATAAAGTTGTCAATGAATAGTAAATAAAATAGTGCAAGGCGCAATGCGTGCGCAAATAGTTAAATTTGCCGGATGCCTCATATGGACCAACTGTGATCGGCCGAAGCCGATCACAAAAACCTAGCTGGAAAATTCAAATAGTAAATTTAAAGGGACACACAAACCCATGATTCAGGAAATATCAAATTTTTACGACATTTCTACATTTTTTATATAAAAAAAATGAACTTTCGAAAAATAACGGTGTTCCAAAGTAAATAAATTAAATTAAAAAGAGACACGCAAGCGCAGGGTAATGTAAATACTGCAGCGTGGCATGCTCCATGAGCTAGAAAACTATCATTGAAACATGATGTCTTCAAGACCTATATATTTATTAAGATGAAATCTCTATGAATGCATATTTTTTACCACAAACATCGAAAAGCTTCAAATTCCAAATAATTTTTTAAGTGTGGCAATCCCATTGCAACTATATTTAGACAGAAATCGCGATCAAATGATACTAAACCGATGTCCAAAACAACTCGGTTTGTTTTCATGTGCAATTTCCGGTTGAGTTTTTATCACCTGTAGATTGATAGGGGATGACTTATAATGCATGAAACCTTACATTTGATGAAATTTCGAGCTCTTTTTATTTCTGTTGTCATAATCAAAAAGTAAAACATCTATTTTCAGTCACCGTGTAACTTTAACGAAACATGTCTCAGAACACCCCCCCCCCCAAAAAAAACCAAACAATTATCCATGACCCCCCCCCCCCCCACCCTTTCCGGGAAAATTCTGAAATCGCACATGATCAGTACCGACATTAAAAATATCTAACTTAAAGTTAAGATTACAGATTCATCCATTATTACGAGTGTGGGATAGTGAAATTCCACCGAGGGGAGAAGATTCACGGTCTAGGACGAGGCTCTTCCGAGTCCTACACCGTGAAACTTGGCACCGAGGTGAAATTTCACTTTCCCACACGAGTATGTAATGAATTATTATTTTTTCTCGCATTATTTTACATAAAAGAGATGTTTGACAGCTTTCTCTTTTGACGTTTAAAAGTGTACTTTCGGTTTATCCCGCCGCGCGCTACAAATAGTGCAAGTAAAGAAGAGAGCATTTGACAATATCTTCAATGAAAATATGATTGAATTTTAGTCAACTAAGCAAAATAATGACTTATAGATTAGCTGATTCCATCATTAATCATTTTCTTGCAGCATAGGATGATTCACATTTTACAGCGGCGTAGTAATGCACAGTGTAAGACAGAAAAATCTCACACTGCTGTCTCACACTGGACAAACCGATCTGGCGATCTCACACGGTGATTATGCGAGGAAAAACTATCACGTGGAAGATAAATACGGTAGTAAATATTCCAATCACTGGTCGTTGGACAGGTAAATACTTAATAAGGTATTCTTGTTTTAAGTTAGATTCCTCTGAGCTGTGTTTGGTTATAATTAAATTCAAACGTTGAGATGTAAGTGAAAGTGTGAAAGTCAACCCGAAAAAAGAGAGCTTTGAAGATGCCGCAAAGTGAACAAACAAGCAATGGACCACAGAAAATTCCAGAGAAGAAAAAATTGGTTACGAAGTACAATGAAGTGTTTTAAGTGTGACAAAGTTTGACACTTTAAAAGAGACTGCAGAGATAGGTCTAAACAGTAAAAAAAAAAGACCATGAGAAATTAGACAAGGATACAATCGAGCGTTCAGGGATAAAATATCATCTCCATATAGAATATCAGAAGGTATACAAAAACAGGGGTGCAAGAAAAGACCATAAGACAGCAAGGAAAAACTAGTAAATGCGGTGGAACAAGCCGTTTCTAAGCAAGATATGCAAACCCAAACCCCCCTACCCCCTCAAAAGGAGAACAGACTAGCAGGTAAATTTCAATCATCAGATAAATCAGCAATGGATGAAAAGGAAAATGTGTTATCAATGGGAGAATATATCCTAAATCGATTGAAAGATTGTTTCGGAATTTTTTTTTTTTTTGATATTAATGAAATCTAAAACGAAACACAAGCCATAGACACGTTGAACATTAATAATAATCCACCTAGTGTAGGAGAGGTTTAAAAAGACTATTACAAAACTAAAAACTGCAAAAGCATCAGGAAATAATCAGATAAATACTGAGCCTCTCAAGGCCGTAAAATACTGTACAGCAAGCATCTCGACAAATATTGCCAAAAGATATGGGATTCAGAAAAGACGCAAACATTCTGGAAAACAGACCTCATGATTAAACTACCAAATAAACCTGCAACAACTAGAGAGGTCTGATATTCCTCTCGATCACCATGATTTATCAGTAAGGGATAAAAAGGGAAATGTGTTGTCAAAAGAAGAAGTCATCCTTTATCGCTGGAAAGATCCAGAAAACAAAGCATTGGTAACATCAGTCATGAACATTTTGAAAATTAATACAGATCCGCCTAGTGTAGAAGAGATAAAAAGTTAAAAGCAAAACTAGAAAGTGCAAAAGCATTGGATTTTGATCAGATAAATACGGAGTTTCTCAAGGCCGAGTATAATACTACATTTCCAAACATCTTGAAAATATTCCTAAGAAGAAATGGGAATCAGAAGAGACACAAACTGTGTGGAAAACATGTCTTATGGTTTAACTACCAAAATAAACCCCGCAACAATATAAGGGGTATGATGAAAGTTTCAAGCAGAATTACACTTCACTGTACAGAATCACAGAAAAAAGTAATCTCTAACTGCAAAAAGGATAAGCAGATTTTTGGGAAGGGTTGATCATGCGTGATCAGGATATCACTTTTGGAATTTCCAAAGCTTTTCACAGTGTCAACAGCCTACTCTTAAAAGGATTTTCAGTAACTGTGGAATCCCATATAACTTATTTTTATCATTAAGATGCTGAATACAGACCTAAATGTCATTTAGTTATTTGTATAGCAAACCTAAGTGTTGATGATAAGATAAATTTCAAAACAGGATTGAACCAGGGATGTCTGCTCTCTTCCTGTTTCTTCATATCCTGCATTGAGTGGATCATGCGAGAAACCAACAAGCGAACTGAAATCAGCTGGTCAATGTCGGAAATGCTTGGAGATCTAGATTTTCGCAGGTAATTTAATACTGATATCACGACTTGTAAAGAAAATGAATCAACCAGCTTGTAATTGGCCTGAAAATCAAAAACACTTATACAAGGTCATAAAAGTCAACACAAAATCTAACGAACCTATCACCCAGGATCGCGCAAATATTGAAAATGTCGGAGACTTTGTCAACTTAGGAAATAAGATCGTAAACCACAGATGAGAGCTTAGTAGCTTTGATTTTTAAAGCAATAGTATAATTCTATGCTGCATTACCAAACAACAGGAGACCGTAAAAATCAGCACAAACACCCAAAACAAGATTTTCAAGAGTAATGTGCTTTGGGATCCTCTTATAATAATATATAGTGCTGAATCTTGGAGTTGTGTTACCAGATAGTCATGATATAACCTTGAATTGTTAGTACTACAATCTATTCACTATGATACTTATGTCTACCTTAATACTACAGTATTCCTAAATGATGTTATGCAACCAGTTGCAGAATGCGAGCAAATAATTTCCAAATTGTGAGTTTATAAATAATTTGTCATATTTGGGGATTCTATGCTCTGGTACTCTATACTGAGTCATGTATTGCTTATTTTATATAACCTTTGTAACCTTTTAAATCATGAACTTATGTATACTTTTATATATGACCTTTTAAAACTGTACGTAAGCGATGCGCCATACTCAGGCGGGAGACTCAAAGCCTGCATCCCAATACACTTATTCCTAAATGAGGTTATTTAACCAGGTTCGGAATTCAGGCACAGTAAAATCCAACTTGAAAATATCTAAACAAGTTATCAACAAGGAAGTTATAACTCTGGAATTTAATCACTAAATTTTCACTCATGACCGTCGTAGATGGGCCGAACTAGTGGGAACTGTCAATCATAAGTAAAATGTTATATATTCCCCTGTAGAATTATGTTAGACATGCAGAATTTTTTTTAGATCTAAATCAAACATCTTTAATTTTTTAGCTTAAAATTTTAACTGGATACCTTTAGTTTTTCGGCTTATAATTTTGATTTTGGATTTTGATTCAGATTGAAACTTGGGCTGTTATATTTAATTTTGTAAACTGACAAACCTATACGATCATGCTTTTTAATAAACTGCTTGTCAAACAACTATGGGCCTTACTGGTTCCTAAGTTTGGGTGCTACTCAAACAGATTAAGATATCGGACCTCTTGCAAGTGACAAACTGTTTCAAGCAAGATATCGATCCGTTGCCGTTGCAGAATACCATGCACTTTCTGGCCAAATACTTTATCGGATGAAGAACTAACATCACCCATCTTTCCTAGATACCAGAAATACGTTAGAGAAGGTGACAGTGGATAGGATACATGTGTAATATACACCCTACCTCTATCCAAATGATAGCAGCAATGAGATGGACACAAACCTGCAATAGAGGAAGACTGAAAGAGACCCAAAGAAGTGCAGTAGATCTAGAGAAAGAAGTAAAGGAAAACAACTGAACAGGATACAGGTCCAGAGATGGACACAAGATAGACCAACATAGAAGTCCCTGGTGACGCCCTTGTGTGGTTATCAACATGACGAGAACTATAAGTAAGTTGACTGCGACTGGGATGTCGAGAGAGTTAAGGTAAATTGTTTTCCGGTCGAGGCGTTAAGGTTGTGTGGACTTCTAAATACACTTTTAAAAGACTTCTTAAAAAAATATTAAAATAGGGAGAAAAAAAGTAATCCCTTAATTTAAAAACATAACATTTTTTTTAAGAATCAAAAATGGTAATTAAATATTTAAAAAATGACGATAAACTTTTTCATACATACAAGAAAATAAAAAAAAACATATACCTTTAAATACTTTTACATAAAAAAAATGTGACCCTGAAAGTCAAAGGTTGGGGATCGACTAATGCAATTTTTTGAGAAAAAAGATTTATTGGTACACAACAAAAAACAAAACAAAACTTGGTTTTGCAAGAATTGCAGAATTATCCGCAAACGATGGTGTTGTCATACTTTGTAGAATAAAGTGAAATAGGGCATGGTGGTATTTTTAAAATCCACGTCAGCTTTAAGGTTGAATCAATTTAAAAATAATTCTAAGTTGACTTAATAACCTATATTAATAATTATTTCCGTAGTTCTAATCATATAATCCGTTTTACAGCAATCATTTTAAGATTCAACACAACCAAATTATTTGGACACACAGATGCATGATCTGATGATAAATATATTGGTAATAAAAACTGCATCGTTTTAGAATGTAGTATTTGAAGCTCAAAAGAAAATTCAGTATTGAAAAATCTGCACGCATCCTTGCAAACAATTCATAAAATGCCTTAAAAATTAAGTTTTAAAAATCGTTATAAGATATATAGAGTAATATGACTTGTACAAACCAACTCCAAACTTGAAATACCGTTAAGTGAAGAAAAAATAAGATTTTTATCGGATGGTTTTAGAAAAGATAATCAGTATATGAGAGACCGGTGGGCGTATATTTTTCGACTATGGATGTGTTACTTCCTGTCTGAACGAACTTCAATGTAAAGTGTTGTATGTTACAACGCCCTGTGAAAATTACTCACTTCGAAAAAAAGTGCGTTAATTTTGGGACCAATTCAACGCACTTTGAAAACAATTAAAACCAATGTTTCCTACAGGAAATATGCTATAATTATTATAATCTCAGATAAAAGCATGTTTTAAAGAAAATAAACGGGGGGGGGGGGGGTAATCCCAATTAAACTTCGTCGTTTTACGCTTTTATCATTTATCCACATAGAAGTAGAACACAATCAGTTCATTGTTTACAAATTAATTTTTCAAGTTTATCAATCTGTCGTGGTTTAAAAATGTATGCAATGAAAAGACGCTTATGTATGCATATTTATTTGTACATTTTAAATTCAAAGTATCTGCCCGATGGTTTACTCGCCCTACAATTTCCGCCATGAAGTTATTAATCCGTTTCTGAGAATCCCTATCAGGAAAGTTCTTTCCAACAAAACTGTTTCATTTTAGTTATTAACATTTTTGTATTTATCAAAGTCCGATCCAGTACGCGAGTCTGGTGAACAATGAGGGGGTTTCACACATCTAGACTGGTAAATTGATTTGTATATAATTAGCTACTCAATTGTTATCAAATAAAACCAAAAACAATTTTGTGAAATCAAGCATTCTTAAGCTTAAACATCTGTATAGTCCGTCAATTAGTGGTTAAAGGTCTTATGCAAGGAAATAGCCAATTGTAGTTCCATATATAGAGAGACAAATTCTTTTCTTTTTTCCTTTTTTGGCACCTTATTTTAGGCCTACAGTATTGATTATGGACTCAGTGGCTAGGAGAATTATAACTTGAGTGGAATTGTCACACTAATTTCAATAGAACTATTTTTTTAATGCAAATGATGCAACTTCCTGAATGAAGCTTAGTCTGTTTTTCAACATGTGAAACCCAAGGCGTTTTTTAAACTATGCATGCTATTTTGATTGTTACATTCAATCAATATTAAAGAATAATCGAGCGACATCAGTTGTAATGTTATGCCATAAGTATACGAGAAATAGACCCCGCATTACCTTTTACAAATTATGTATTATAAATATTATGAATAATGTCATGGAAAATCTTCCGAAAAAATGACAATGTTAACAAAATATGTTCTTATAACAATAGAGCTTTGATTAATTTTCGTTTTGCTACATATGCTGTGCATTTATATGCAAATTGTGTTACACATTTGACTAAATTCATGAAGCAAACAATTTTCCGAATTGGGCATTTTTGTTGGATAAAATACAGGTTTAAACTCAAATAACAGTATTTTAGTCATCCAGGGTTGATAAGGAAATAAAACAACAGAAAAATGTTCATAAATCGATAAAACAATGCAAGAAAACAAATAAGGAATAAGGAATCATTCTTTGAGTATTATGAGGTGATAATTTTGGTCGGGGCGTGATTAAATCCAATAAAGCCCGAAATGCTTTATGATAGATTTGATCACGCTCCGACCGAAATTATCACCTCATAATATTCAAAGAATGTTTCCTTTTTACTTATATTTATATAATTTTAAACCATCTTACGATTAAATATTTAAATATAAATAAGTAAACCCTGCTAGCGCCTCAATTTGGCTTTATGGGTTATATAGTACAACATCGATACGTAGTGTTATCACAGGCAAAGACACAGGAAAATGTAAATACAATATTCTTGTTTCTCATATGACGGCGTTGACCCCGTGACGTCACAGTTCATCTCGCGCCAAATTCATAGGTGTGAAATCGGGTTTTTCCCAAATATCTCGAAAACTACCTATGCAATCGCAGCATAATTTCCAGGATGATGTTTTACACATAGATCTCCATAATATAGAAAACATATGCAAGCATTGACCGGCACTGCATGCACCCTTTTAATACGAACAAAATGCACAACATTTAGATTTCATGCACAACATTTAGAATTCATTCCCCCCTGTTGTCTCAATATATTAAGTAACACACTACTCTTGAACAAATTTGATTTCAACTGTAATTTATTTGTTCCTGTACGAGCAATCATCAATCATTTTCATATAAAATTAATTTTAGATTTGGTACAAACAGTTTGAAACGTATTTGGTTTTTATTTTGGGAATATTCAGCAGACTTTATCTGAAGACAAAAATGTGTCTTAATGAATTTATTTTAATTTATTATGCTGTATTTTCATAAAGATTAAAGCAGCTGATTATAGGTTTATATATATTGAATAACATTTCCAATTATATATGTGTTTCATGTTATGAAAAAAAAGCAAATTGATTTTTTGACTTGATCATAAAATCAAAATCATATTTTTTTTCATCACTGGTAATTTAGATATCAATTTTGAAATACAAAATATGACAAAAATTAATTGCTTATGAAATGAAAATATACTAGGTGGAATTTTGAACAGAGATAGAAGTATTATCCACAGACAGTTATAATTTAAAACATTTTAACCCATTATAGTTGATACTCGTATGTACTGGTTTAATTGAGGTTTAAAATTAATTGACCTCCATTTGTTTAGTATCCATCCACAACCACTGGAATATCAATAATCAGATTAATTATTAGAATCTATTGTTACACACACAGCTCCATATGAAAATAGCACACATTTTGAAAAACTCCATTTCTTAATGTATTTCATTTCACACCACTGTTCCAATATTTTCTTTAAATTGTGGTGCTCCTACATTTTATTGACTTTATGGTGCTCCAATATTAGAGAGGTTGAGATTTATAACTACACGTACACGATTTTGTAATTTATCAGTTGAGATTTCATTACCAGTAGGATATAAACGTGTACGTAAATCGACGCAGTTTTGTGACATGAATTTATTTAATTTATTCCAAATCAATGGCATAATTCTTATCAATTTGCATGCAATTCTATACAATGTATCACAATGATATATTACCTCAACTCAATTAGATTATTTTGTTTTAAAAACTAAAAGTTTGTTATTACATGTAGACGACACTCTATATGTTTAGAGGACGTGTGGAAACTCTGTTTTCACAAAAACCGATGATGTAATACGCAAAGAATTTAGGTGATATGTGACACGGTCGCATACTCGAACTCGTTTGAAATCTCAACCTCCCTATTATCTAGAATCTCAATGTACATTTCGTCTATGAGACTTGATGAAAATCCATGATTTGGGAAGCCATCCCTAGAGGAATGGGACATTGAGTCTCTGTTGGGGGTCTGTGGGATGGGTCGAGTCTCCACGGCGCTGGTGTAGTGATCTGCTTGAGACATCTTTCTTTTTTCATATTTAGGTTCGAGAGCAGTAGGCATAACTCTGTCTCGAAACCTACCCTCAGGCATATGTTCCGGAGGAAGCTCTACGGTATGTTGTTTGAGGTCTCTACCTCTTCCCCTTCCTGTGGCCCCTTTTGTTGGATGGGGGTCGTTATTTACTGTTGTTTTTTGACATTCACTGAGTGTGATATGACCATTAGCGGACTGCAGTGATTTGTCGAAATTTTTCTTCCTACAGATGACGAAAACAAATAACAAAACAACGACAAGGACTATAAATGAAACTCCTCCTCCGAGAATGCCCCCCACTATTTTAGGTGTTTTATCATCTGAACCAGGGTTGACTGCTGTTGTGGCAACATCTGTAAAGGAACCTTGGGTAGTGCCTGTTTGACAGGATATCAGGATTTGATTTGATGGTCCTGTCAATTCAATGAAGAAACAGATCTCATAGCGAGACCCGGGGTTAAGTCCGGTTATTGGATGATCCCTTTTGGATTTTTCCAATAAAAAACTTTTCTCTTGGGTATTGTTTATGCCTAATTGTTTACATTGCACTATAAAGTTCTTTAGATAAGCCATTTCTCCACCGACTGTCCAAGAAATCACTATTGTATTTTTTGTTTCACTTAAAATTCCAAATCGAATATCTGGTAAGAGAACAACAGAGGTTGTTCCAATTGTTGAGTTGGTCGTTGTAGTAGGTGTAAAGTCTGGACAAGAAGTAGAACTTGGTGGATTGGAGCAGAACTGACCAGTTTCCAGATAAAGTAAAGACTTGCCTGCTAAATTTGTTGGATTTCTACATGTCAAAATAACCAAACCAGAAGAAGGTATTGCTTTAAAAAACTGGTGAAGTCCATAAAGATTACAATCACACGCAAAAGAGTTCTGCGAGGCAAAAAAGAAATTGAGTTTGTTAAATCCTTCAAAAACACATTTGTCAATAGTATATATTTGGTTGTTAGAGATATCAATGACCTCCAATGAATATTTTAACCCATAAAGAGATTCTTGTCTCAATACTGTCACGCTGTTGTTTCTCATGGTAAGACTCTTAAGCATTTCGTGATTGTAGAAAAGCAAGGATGGAATGTCAGAAAGTCCAGTTCCAGATATGTCTAGATTGACAAGATTTTTCATAGCACCAATAGCCTCCCAAGCATACTGATCAATTAAATGGTTGCCCTGTATATGTAGGGTTTTCAGGGCATGCTCTGCTCCTTTTAAGGCATCCAGGCTAAAGTTCAGTGGGTTGGTAACACTTGAGTCATACTGCCTTCGTAGATCTAATGTTTCCAGCCTAGTCATGGGAGACAGTGCTCCTTTTTCAATTGTGTGGATCCAATTTTCAGACAAGTCTAACGCATGCATATTTCCAAGGCCATGGAAATCGTTGCTTTTAATCACTCTCAATTTATTACCAGCCATAAAAAGGCTGGCTAGTTTTGGCATGTTTCCGAATAAACCATTGGGAATATCTGTAAAATCAGCCATCATATCACCTAAATTAAGCTGTTTCAGTTCATGCCAGTTGTGATTGCCTAATGGTACAATGGATTCTTTTGTTAGCCTATTCAGTCGAAGACTCAGAACCTGGAGTTTTTCAGTGATGCCTATGAAACTCCCATTGTACATATACCTTATATCATTATCCCTCAGATCCAGTTCAGTAAGAGAACTTAGAGAATCAAACGAGTTGCTTGAAATGTTTGTCATTCTGTTGTGTACCCATGAGAGATGTTGTAGCTGACGAAGTCTGTTTATAGCAGACTTTGGAAAAGTTGGCACTTGGTTGTTTGCAAATTCCAAAACAGTCAGTTCCTGTAACTGATTTTTGAAAGATTCAGACGAAACAAAGTATGTGTTCATTTTTCTTAACCTTAAAATTCTCAAATAAGGAAAATAATTGAATTTTGTACTCTCTTCAATTGTAGACATGTTAAAAAATTGTAACACAAGCTCTTGAAGATTGGTGATGTTTTTCAGTTGTTCAAATGGAGGGTATAGTACATTATCACCCTGGAGTTTCACTATTGTCAGATGTTGCTCCAAATCTGCAAAAGCATTTGGGTGAATGCTGTGTAATTTGATATTTGGGCCACTCATATCAATTTCTTCAAATTTTATCGCATTAAACGCATTGGCTTGAATAACTTCTATGTTGTTGTTTGGAGACTTCATGTCTAATTTCTGGAAAATTTCTGCAGAGGAATTGAAAACTGGGATCTGTGTCAGACCAACACACCTGATGTTTCTCTTGCTTTGGCCGGTTACAGTCTCACAAGTACATGTTGGCACTGTGCTGGGGCACTGTGATAAGGAGTAGCCAACATGTAGTAGAACAATAGTCACCAACACTAAGTGTTTCATCCTGTAAAGAGTATAATAACCGTAAAATAACATTAATCAGAAGCAGTCTATGTAGTTCAACGATAGCTTTTAAGTTTATCGTTGAATTATGATCAGAAGATTTGTTATGTGACGGAAAGAGTAAAGGGAAAAGAAAAGGTATCTAGGATTCGATTCCTAAACTTTTGATAAATATTCTAATTCAACCTTGAGTTCCAAGAACCGCACGAAACACCAAATGTATCAAAAAGAAAAATTCCCCCATACCAAGCTATATTGACCTCAGATTTTCTAAATTTTAAGCTAATATATGAACCAAGCTTTTTTTCCCTCTGGAGTAGTCAGTCCCGTTTTAGATAAAATGCCACATGATTTCAAGTCAAATAATGTTAACTAGTACTTTAAAGGTGTTGATTTTTTTTTCAGCGGATAGTTTAATATATGGTTTATCAGTTTTGAAGAGGATAACTAAGTCCTTTTGAATTAAGATTTCATTTATATAATAAGTCACAAGTTCACTTCGAATCTATCAACTTTTTTTAACAGGAGGGAAGCTAGGAATAATTGTACTATGTTTTCACCCCTTATCAATCACTTTGTCCTTTCTGACGAGTAAGTTTACAATATAAGTTGCAGGGAATGGAGTAATAATTGTAAACCTGAACAGATATTTTAGGCACAAGTACCTTCAGAATAACATCCTTTTTTAAGTCTGTTGATACAATAATCAGATATAAATAGTATTTCAGAATTTGTAATATTTATTGACAGACAACCATTTTAGCGGATATTCAATATACTGACGCGGTCAATCGGCTGTTTCTGGTCTAGTTATTGAATATTTGGCTTAACTGAATATAATATCTATATTGCTTTATCCCTTCTCTGAATTTTTTTCGATGTAATTTTAAGTTGTAAACTATTATATAAAATTGGTTTCTGTCATTTAAACGGCATACAGCCACGTTCGATCACATAAGAAAAAAACTCGTAACTGGAAATTGGGATATTCCGAATCACCCAGCGATTCGTGTTTCTCAAAAGTTTAAAGGTACGCTCCATCAACAAATGAAACTACTTAACAGTCTTCATGAGCAATATATGTTATTTATTTACAAAGTTAATCATTTCTTCCATTATAATAATCTAATTCAGTTCCATTTCGAGCATAAAAATCGACTACTAATATTACATTTTCGTCATCTGTGGATATTTTTTGAATCTCTTATTCTCTCATACTAAATAAATTTCTACTGCTGTCTTTTAATTAAATCTGGAGGTTTGTACTTGTCTATAATTCCAATTAATAAGTTTTTGAATTCATGGAAGATGAAATAACAGTCACAAACATCAAATTGAAAACAAAATAAAGACGAATATTAGAAAACAAATGGGTAACTTCTATTAGAAATGTGCAAAACAAAAGAGATATTAATTGTATCTGGGCGCATTGATAGTAGTCTAAATGAGAGGTTAATATGCAGAAGTTCAAGCACTGTATATTGCGTCATATGCAATTATTATATTTATAAATAGATGCCGAATGTGAGAGTACTAAAACAAATTAAACTATGTTCTTATGTTCATGCACCTGTTGTATTGTTTTGTATTGTATTGTATTTAGATTTACAAAAAATGCAAATGTAGCCGAGACACAATCGAAGGTTGATCGTGTACAAAAAATCTAACATTTCCTTTTAATAGAAACAAAAATAATTAATATGCACAATCTTTTGCTATTAGACAACTGTGGAAAAAATTTAAACTAAAGGATCCTTCTAAAGAACAAATTTATGTGCAATCTTTTGATTTCAAATAACTTGTTCAACTTTTGTTATTGTAAGGTATTAGAAACGCGGCAAATACCATAAAAGATGTTATTCATGAAATTATTGAACACTTAGATACAATTTATAAAGACGCAGCTAAAATTGCAGTACAAGTTTTGATAGTGGAACAAAAATCAAGTAAAAAATCATATTAATTCTAACCCTTTGTTTACAAAAGTCGTCCAAAAGACTCGTACAACTCATTACCGTGATAGAAAACTTTATTATCATAAAAAGCGTACATAAAATGCATATAAAAATATAAAGAAATTAATGAGATATGTTTGAATAATCCTCGATCAAGAGGAGCTAAAGAACATATTAAAATTAATAAATTTTTGAAGGGGATATATAAAATAATTAAAACAAAAATAATATAACGCCCAGATTAATTGATGTCAATGAACTACATGTATATAAATATTTTAGAGATTGAAACAGGTCTCTTGAAAGAAGCGATAAAAGAAACCACATGGTATAACGATATAATTGCTAATTTATGGTGTGAATGTGTGGTGTGAATGAATCAAGGTCTAAGTGATTACATAAATCAAGATACAATACAGCAATCTATTAAAAAAATAAAGCTACTGGATAAGATGGGATAATGAATGAGTATATCAAAGCAACACAGCAGCAAATAATGCTGGTTTATGAAAAATTATTTAATTAAAGTTTTTCATCTGGTAAGATTCTTTCTATTTGGTAAAATAAATGAAGGTAAACAAAACCAAGGACTTAAAAACCTTTCCACAAAATAGACTTATCACTATTTTAAATTGTATTTGAAAAATCTTTTTTATATTACAAACGAATGATTATTGCATTTTCGGATGAAATTGGAGTATGACATTAGAGCCAAACAGGTTATGGAAAAACATACTCAATTATTCACAACGTATTTTTTATTAAAACATTGATATTTAAATCGAACTTATAAGAATGGAGAACAAAAGCCTTAATGAAAATTTTGAAAAAGTAATTGATAACATATAAGGCGAAAGCATTGTGGTTTAAACTATTACAGTGTATCTCATATTATCTGTAGCATATAATATAATTGTATAATATCAATTAAATATGTACAGCCAGATCAAATTGAGATATGTGTATACATGTACCTTAAGTATTTACATTATAGTTTAAACGCATCCGATTTTCAAGGTTTATCAATTCTGTCTGAAATGTTTGAATTTTGTACATCCAAATGACCCTCTATTTCTAGTGGAATCTCCTGATCTCTAAAAGAATTGCAATTTTATATTTATAGCAGATATAAATAAATTCACTCGTTTAAATATGTGATATCTCCATTCGGATTGAAGATATCACGAAATGACAATACAAACATAGTGCCTTCCAAGGTGTAATTGCCAGATTTGTTATTTCAATACAACTATTTCTCACAATAATTTTAATCATTGTATGCTTTCAACCTTTTATTTCTTCTGTAGGTGAATTACATCATTTGTTCAGAAAGATTTTTAATAGATAGCACCAAGGAAGTGTTTAGTCGATGACATAGCTAGACTTGTTGTCTTCGTGAAATCATGTTACAAGGTCCGGTTGAAGTCCTCCCATAGCGTGATGGGGATTAAATGTTTCAAAAATCCTATCATATAGGCCGGATTTTGATATTTGAATCGTTTAAAATTATGTCATAAAGACGATGCGATGCAATGCTTGAGACTGAATTTAACTATCAAATTTAACAATAGAACAATTGTTTATACAACGAAATATATGCGTGTAACTATTTCCCCTTCAATAAAGTTTTATCCAAAATAAAAAAAACTGGAATGTTCTAGTAGCAAAACATTTTCATTGAAATAGTATTCCAAATACGTTAAAACCAATTTCTAGGAAGTCACACGTATTGGCAGTCTTAGATTTGAGTGAATTTACATTTATGGAATATATACATAATATAAAAGTCCTAATTAAGTAAGTCTTAGCACACGTTATCATTGTAGAGTTAACGTTCATTTTTTCCCGAATAATTAGTTATCGATGTATATTGCCCCTGACTAATTGAAACTAGTTTGTTAAATTAGCCTCATTGTATATAGAGTCATTGTTGCAAGCTCACCTGTCTTATCTAGTTTCGCTAGTGTGTTAAACTTCCAGTAAAAATCACATTAAGCTAAGATCGCAGCTTTACCTTATCTTCCTTTGTTTCCAACATAAATGAATCATTATTGGAACCAAATGTTGATCTATTTTCACAGAGGATAATGTTAAATACGGCTTTTAGTTAAAAGCCGAAAACGTGTCATAACCTCTGTTTAATTTTTGCGTTTACTTAACCTTTAATACGAGCATGCGCAGATCTAAAAGAGGGGGGTTGGGTTCGGGAAGACCTAGCTGGAAAATTAATATAGTAAATTTAACGAAAATATGCCCCAGACCCCCCCCCCCCCCCCCCAAAAAAAAGTTATCCATCAGACCCCCCCCCTTTCCTGGAAAATTCTGGAACTGCACATGATGAGTACCACCATTTAAAATACTTAAGTTAAGATTTATTGAATCATTCATTATAACAAGTGTGGGATAGTGAAATTCCAATGAGGGCACAATAATCACGGTCCAGGACGAGACTCTGCCGAGTCCTAGACCGTGAATATTGGCCCCGAGGTTGAATTCCACTATCCTAGACGAGTATGAAATGAATGATTAAATTTCCTGCATTTTTTTTTTACACAAATAACGATGTTTGACATTTTCTTTTCTTTTTTGACGTTTAAAAGTGAACTTTGGTTTATTTGTAACCGAGCAGTCAAGGAAAAATGAAGATGTGTATCTGATGACTTTATTTGAATAATGAATATAGAGGCATTGACCTACAAAAAATATTCATCATATGAGAAAACTGACAAAATTAAAGAAAATACATTAGCTACAAGTTACTACAAATAAATCCAGGTGGATTAATTGGAGAAGTATTCAATGCCCAATGCCAGTCAGGTAAAAATAAAGCTATGGATAGCTTCCATAACAATGGGAAAGCAATCAACCTCAGGAAAATTTTCATTATTGCAATGACAGTACTTTGGAAAGAGGGAAAATGATCAGTTATGATTGTTATGCAAATTGTGAAATAGACGCCTTAAAAAGAGATACTAGTATTTACTCGATATGGCGGACCATGCACATAGCCCTCGAGGGGCGGGGGGGGGGGGGTGACCCCCCCTCCCACTTTTTCTCGCACCAAACATTTTATCTTAAATTTATTTCTAGAAAATTGAATTATGAAAACTTTGCCCCACCCACCCCTACCACTTTTTTGGAGCGTATAAGAAATAAGAAATTGAAGTGAAATTAAAGAAATTAACTTTCAATTTGAGGTTTTAGGTACTACGCAGCCCCTCCTTACAGATTATGATTTTGAAGAGTCATTCCCCTTCCCACATGCAAAAACGATGCTAGGTGCCTGGGGATGTATGTTTCCGATGCGTGCGTATTGACGTTAATAGTCCCGTCTATTAAAATTCTAATTCAAATTATTTGAATCCATAGACATTATTCCGTAACTTGATATAAAATACGTATAATTTTTGGACGCCAATGTACATTTAGCTTCTATCCTATTTACTCCACGTTACCTGCACTAGTTCTTATTCAAATGCTAAAACATTTGTACTTGAGAGAGAGAGAGAGAGAGAGAGAGAGAGAGAGAGAGAGAGAGAGAGAGAGAGAGATTCTTAGGCTCAAACACTCATAAACGGGTGGTCAGTTTTTAAACTTTGTCGCAGTCACCCGTTCGTTTGTATAGTTACGTGTATAAACTTCGGAGGCTTTTCTTAATATCGACAGGCAACAGATTTGTATCAGTATATAGACATGCACAAAAGAGGAAAAAGTACACCATCTTTAATAAAAATGACTTTTTAGCGTTGACTTCCAATCAGTAAGAAGACAATCACTTAACAATGAATTTCAAATTATTGTGAATCCATAGACATTATCCCGTAACTTGATATAAAAATATGTATAATTTTTGGACGCCAATGTACATTTAGCTTCTATCCAATTTACTCCACGTTACCTGTACTAGTTCTTATTCAAATGCTAAAACATTTTTTCTTGAGAGAGAGAGAGAGAGAGAGAGAGAGAGAGAGAGATTACATAGCGTTTTATAATGTTCAGGAAATCAATATAAAAGCAACCTTAGTCAATAAACGCATGTATACATGCATGTGTGTATCTATATATGGGATTAAATACTAAGCAGTCCTCCTTTTTAAGCCGAGTAGAATAACGTGGGTGCATTGCTAAATGTTGTGTGCATACAGTCATTGAGATGGCGGCATTTCTTTGATGCCGGCAAAGCGACCCAGCGAACTCTAATGCGGTCGAACTGCAGGGGCACTTCGGCGGCATGTCTTTGATGTCGGCGATGCGACGAGCGTCGGAATTTAGAGAGCTGCTGACAGAAAAGAGCTCTATATTTGTACTAAAAAAAGCCGCTATCTTTTTTATTTATGACAAAATAAAACGGAAAACATTCAAATCCATCATTTTAAAGATAAACCCATTAATCAAAACACAAATGAGAGAGAAAAAAGATTCGGCACTCAGGGACTGAACCCGGGTCGCCTGGGCACAAGTCCAACACTCTAACGACTGAGTTACGCGGACATTTCACTTCAGAACTTTGGAGTCCAAAATCTCAAGAATGCGTGGATTGATTTTTAAAACGAATATCATATTCTGAAGTTTTGAGAGCGTCTCTATCGAATGAAAAACTAAAAAAAATTCGAACCAAAAAATTAAAAAATTAAGGTTTTTCATTTCCTTCCGGTGACGACCGGAAGTGACGGCGAACGTTTGGATATGCAAAGGGCACTGCGGCCGTTCACTCTCTACCATCTCTGAAAATTTGAAAGTCCTATCTTGAATACTTTTTGAGAAAAATTGTGAACAAGCAAAAACATAAAATCTTTAATATCTCGGTACCAGAAGTGACGACCAAAAAAATCTCGTGTAATTTTCTTACAAATTTTGTCATGAATAAGATCTGAAAGTTTCACGAAAATCGGCTGAAGCGTTTTTGAGAAAACGTGACAGAAAAAAATAATAATAATAACTAGACACGATCTCGTTGCGAGCAACGAGGAGGTCTTCCGTCTGATTTTAGAATTTGAGATATATGTTCGATCTTGATTTTGCTATTCAACAGCTAAACATGATTTAGAATAAAAAAAACAGGGTCTACATTCTAAGGGCCAGATATTATTTTGTTTCAGGTATAAGAGCTTTGTTCAATAAATGTTTTGAAATTCGTCACCGTTCTTGAGATATCTGAGAAAAAAAAGTTTATGGGGCCAGTCCCTCATCTCCTTATTGGAGCCGCCGAACCAAATTTTGAAGGTTGCATTTTGTAAAGTACATCATTTTGAGCATCTTTTCTTCTATACTGCATTTCAAAAAATTTTACTTTTTGAGATATAGGTGGTCATAGTTTATGGACTCTTGACCCCTAAAATATCATTATTACATAACACATGAATGAATCATTACATTACTTGGATACAGAACTGTAAAATAAGCATATTTGCCTTTATAGCCTTTCATTAAATTTCCCTCAGTAAAGAGCTACAAATGAAAGATTTTAGAGTCCTTAAGTTCCCTAATTTGAGGGACCAGCCCCCTTTATTGATATCAAATAAAAGGTCATTTAAATCTGAACACATTCTGTTCAACAACTGTTTAGAAATTCGTTACCGTTCTTGAGATATATGGGAAAGAACATTTTAGGGGCCGATCCCTTAACTCCTTATAGGGGCCGTTTAACGAAATTTTGAAAATTGCATATGATTTAATACATCATTTTGAGCATCTTTTCTTCAATACTGCATTTCAAAATATTTTTCCTTTCAGAGATATATATGATCAAAATTCTGGACTTTTGGCCCCTAAAAACCCCTAATTACGTAACACATGATACAATCATTACATTGCTTGAATACATAACTGTGAGATAAACATATTTGCTTCTATATCCGTTCACAAAATATCCCTCAGTAAAGGGCTACAAATAAAAGATTTTAGAGTCCTTTGGATCCCTAATTTTAGGGGCCAGCCCCTTTTTCTTGATATCAAATAAAAGTTCATTTAAATGTGAACACATTTTGATCAACAACTGTTTAGAGATTCGTTACCGTTCTTGAGATATATGGGAAAGAACATTTTAGGGGCCACTCCCTTAACTCCTTATAGGGGACGTTTAACGAAATTTTGAAATTTGCATATGATTTAATACATCATTTTGAGCATCTTTTCTTCAATACTGCATTTCAAAATATTTTTCCTTTCTGAGATATATATGATCAAAATTCTGGACTTTTGGCCCTTAAAAACCCCTAATTACGTAACACATGATACAATCATTACATTGCTTGAATACATAACTGTGAGATAAACATATTTGCTTCTATAACTGTTCACAAAATATCCCTCAGTAAAGGGCTACAAATAAAAGACTTTAGAGCCCTTTGGACCCCTAATTTTAGGGGCCAGCCCCTTTTTCTTGATATCAAATAAAAGTTCATTTAAATGTGAACACATTTTGTTCAACAACTGTTTAGAAATTTGTTTCCGTTCTTGAGATATATGGGAAAGAACATTTAAGGGGCCGATCTCTTAACTCCTTATAGGGGCCGTTTAACGAAATTTTGAAAATTGCATATGATTTAATACATCATTCTGAGCATCTTTTCTTCTATACTGCATTTCAAAATATTTTTCCTTTCTGAGATAAATGTGATCAAAATTCTGGACTTTTGGCCCCTTAAAAACCCCTAATTACGTAACACATGATACAATCATTACATTGCTTGAATACATAACTGTGAGATAAACATATTTGCTTCTATAACTGTTCACAAAATATCCCTCAGTAAAGGGCTACAGATGAAAGACTTTAGAGCCCTTTGGTCCCCTAATTTTAGGGGCCAGCTCCTTTTTCTCGATATCAAATGAAAGGTCTTGTAAATATAAACTTTTTTTGCATTACATGTGTTAACAAAATAATTTTCAGAAAAGAGATAAACCAAGAAAACCATTAAAAATTACGACGTTTTTTTAGTCTCAATTTTCGGGACCAGGCGAGCTTTAACGCCTTTTGAGCATGACAAATTTGAATGCAAAATTGCACATCCACAATCTCTTGTCTACAATCCCTGAAAGTTTGAACTCAATATCTTTTACCGTTTAGGAGTAGATCCCTGGACAAGCCGACCCTCTGAAAATCACTAAAACGTCATTTTCTCAAGAACAGAAATGACGTCATCAAAATTAAAAAATATATATTAAGATCGGTCTAATATCTATTAGATCTGAAAGTTTCACGAAAATCGGTTCAGCCATTTCCGAGAAATCGCCTGCACAAATTTTATAAGAAAAAAAATAATAATAGGGTACTAGAGCAAAGCTCGTTGCAAAGCAACGAGTGGGTCTTCCGTTAATGTCGGAAGTAAAGCTGGAAGTTCCTGTAAGAAGCAGAGCTCTTAAACCAATAACAAGAGTAACTAAAATAAAAAAAAAATGAAAAAAAATCGAATTATTCCTGGTACGACTGAACAAAACCCGAATGATTTTAAGTACGATTTAACAAAAACCTTGTTGATTTCAGTAATGACTTAACAAAAAAAAATCCGAATGTGTTTAAGTACGAGTTAATTTTACTATAAACATTACGCTATTTATTAAACCAAGGATGCGGAAACAAAATTTCCGGAAAAATCAATTTTAAAACCCCGATATCTCTCTAATGCATCGTCTGATTTTAAAACGGGTGTCATTTTTTAATTAAGCTAAATAAAAGCTGCTTTGTTGCTTTATAATAAATATCAAATTATTGGTCAGAAAAGAGTTATCATAAAAAGACTTAGTAGCCATTGTACCCCGTAATTTGTGGGGCCAGCCCTTTTTCTTGATATCAAATAAAAGGTATCGCTAATATAAACATATTTTGTTCAACAAGTGTTCATGAATGGTAAACCGTTCTCGAGATATCTGTACAAATGTGTTTTAGGGGCCGACCCTTTAACCCTTTACCGGGGCCACTAGCAACAAAACTTTTGGTTTAATATTGTTCAGAACAATATTTCGACAACTTTTGTCCTACATTGCTTTTTAAAATATTTCTCCTTTTTCGGATATTAATTATCATAGTTTTGAGTTCTGGCCCTTTTGAAACCCCTAATTACGTAATATATGACTTAGGTATGGTACTGTATAGATGAACAGCTGTACAATGAACATTTTTGCTTCTATAATTAATAATAAAATATTGTTCAGTAAAGAATTATTGTAAAAAGACATTAGAGCCCTTTTGGCCCCTTATTTGAGGGATCAGCCCCTTTTTCATGATATAAAATTTAAGGTCTTGCAAATTTAAAGATATTGTTCAACAAGTGTTCATGAAATGTTAACCGTTCTTGAGATATCTGTACGAAAGTGTTTTAGGGGCCGAAATTTTAACTCCTAAATGGGGTCATAAACAAAAACATTTAAAGTAGCATATTGACAAGAATACCATTTTAAGCAACTTTTGTTCTTCATTGCTTTTAAAAATATTTCTCCTTTTTCAGATATTAATGATCAAAGTTTAGAACTTCTGGCCCCTTGAAACCCCTAATTACGTAACATATGACTTAAATATGGTACTGTATAGATAGACAGCTGTACAATGAACATTTTTGCTTATATATTTATTAACAAATTATTGTTCAGTAAAGAGTTATTGTAAGAGGACTTTAGAGCCCTCTTGGCCCCTAATTTGAGGGGTCAGCACCTTTTTCTTGATATCAAAGGAAAGCTCGTGAAAATTAAAACAACTTTTGCATTACATGTTTTAACAAATTATGTGCACATCGAAAGGTATTACAGAAAATGTGCAAAAATTTCGTGGAAAAATTTGGTGCTAATTTTCAGGTTCAGGCGAGCTTCGAGGCCTTGAGCAATTTTCATAATTGGAAGCATGGGGGTACATCTACAGACATTTATCTACAACCCCTGAAAATTTCAAGCTTCTATCTTGATTAGTTTCGGAGGAGATGCGTGGACAAAATGACCCTTAAAAATTTACAAAATCGTCTATATCTGAAACCGGAAGTGACGTCATCATGCGAAAATTTAATAATATGTAGCAACGACAATGTTCTATCACTCCTAAAAATTTCGTGCAAATCGGTTGGGTAGTTTTTGAGATATAATGCTCCAAAAAAGTCAGAAAAAGAAAAAAAAGAATAATAAGAATAAAGAAAAAGAAACCGTAGAATAACAAGAGGGTCTTCCGTTGGAAAACGGAAGACCCTAAAAAGAAACCGAACGAAAACAATAAGGTCTTCCGTTGGAAAACGGAAGACCTTAACTAGACACGATCTCGTTGCGAGCAACGAGGAGGTCTTCCGTCCGATTTTTAGAAGAGGAAATGACCTTGCCTTTTATCTTCATCAACGAAACATATCACGAAATGCAGATGTGATCTTAAAGTGCGATGGATGAAAGATTATACACCCCGTTGGATCCCTTATTTAAAGAACCAACCCCATATATTTCATATTAAATAAGAAGTCTTTTGACCTAATAACAGATCTAATGACCTGTAATAAAAAGAAACCGAAGAAAAAAAAGATGGTCTGCCTTTGTAAACGGAAGACCCTAATAACAATAAGAATAGAAGGGTCGACGGAAGACCCTAATAATAAAAGACTGTTTTTGTCTAAATCTTAATTGAAGAGTGTTTTTCAACTTGAACTACAGTCCAACAACCCTTTTATGTTGAATATTTTAGTTAGAAAATTAAATAAAAAGGAGAGAAAGAAATAGAGAGAAAGAACAAATCTTGGCTCCGGCGAGATAAGAACACACAGCCTTTGCAGGTGTCTCAAAACATGTTTGACGCGAAATAATTCCCGAATTTGTGTTTTAATTTGGGGCGTTTCCGCCCGGGAGAGGAGCTGAGTTTTTGTATGAGATGAAAAACAACGTGTAAGATGTCTGACTATTTAGGTTTGGTAACAGTGCGAGGTCATTTGAAATATTGATGCTTGTTTGTGTCTGGAGGGGGGGGGGGTGAAAAGACCCGAGCTTGATTTTCGTCGTAAATAAATCGAAAATAGAATTTTGAGGTGTGAATCTCGGATTCGGTTAACAACAATTAGGGCAAATCCTAAAACAATGACTGATGCATTTTACCCATGTATTTCAGTATTGAGATTTTTTTTTGTGACGTTTACTATTATGTTTGACTGTTTTATTTCAACATAAAAGGTAGAAATAACGAAATCAGTAACACGTAAATTTATTCGGTAAAAATTTGATGACAGTAATTTCCACAGTTTTAACATTCATAAGTAGTTCACACGCTATCGTAGATACAGACAAAATGGAAAACAAGAAATATACATGCAACACAAATATTACGCGGCTGCTTACATCCCTTGTACTCTGAAAATTTTAAGTCCCCGTACAGGCTATACTCGCCGTTTGATCTCAGGAATATCTTCTTAATTGTTCAATCCGCTGCATATTTGGCAGACAATAAGAATGGGGTCCGAGATACATTTACACAAAATTTCATTAGGATTGAGTAAGGGGCTTGGGAGTTAGAATTTTTTTCTACAGTACATGTCAAGCACGCCAATCGAAACTCAAATGCCCAAAAAATCATAACACTCTCTTAAAAATGAACGAATAGGTCTGGTCATTAGAACAGTAATCTAGAATTGAACTAGGTTGAAAATAAAGGTTCAAGATGAAAGATCCAGTTAAATCAGGCCAGAAAAACTAAATGATTTTGTGAATAGGAAGGAGGAGAGGGGGGGGGGGGGTGTCGGTGCGTGTACTGTGTAAATTGAATTTCCACGTATAGGCAATAAGCGTCGTTTAATCCCAGGAATTTCGTCCTTATTCTTCAATCCGCTGCATATTTAACAGACGATAAGAATGTGGTCCGAGGTTCATTTTCACGATTTTTCATTAGGATTGAGTGAAGGGCTTGGGAGTAAGATTTTTTTTTTACAGTACATGTCAAACACGACAATTGAAACTCAAATGCCAAAAGCTTCATAACTCTGTTATTAATACAAGTAAAATCTGGCCAGAAAAACTAAATGATTTTATGAATGGGGGGGGGGGGGGGCTCGGTCGGTCGGTGACTTCTATATTAAACGTAGATTATCAAATTCTAAATATCACATGTTACACATGTATAATTTCTAAATAAAATAAATATGTTAGAACAATGTATAAGCGTTGTTTGAAAGATGTAACTATTTTTTTTTTTTTTACATCTGTTTATTCTTAGGCTCAAACACTCATAAACGGGTGGTCAATTTTTAAACCTTGTCGCAGTCACCCGTTCGTTTGTATAGTTACGTGTATAAACTTCGGAGGTTTTTCTTAATCCCAGACAGGCAACAGATTTGTATCAGTATATAGACATGCACAAAAAAAAAAGAAAGAAAAAAGTACACCATCTGTAATAAAGATGACTTTTTAGCGTTGACTTCCAATCAGTAAGAAGACAATCATTAAACAATGAATTTCAAATTATTTGAATCCATAGACATTATCCCGTAACTTAAAATAAATACATGTATAATTTTTGTACGCAATGTACATTTAGCCTCTATCCAATTTACTGCATGTTACTTGTATTAGTTCTTATTCAAATGCTAAAACAGTTGTACTTTAGAGAGAGAGAGAGAGAGAGAGAGAGAGAGAGAGAGAGAGAGAGAGAGAGAGAGAGAGATTTCATAGTGTTTTATAGTGTTCAGGAAATCATATTATATGCAACCTATGTCAATAAACGCATGTATTCATGCATGCGTTTATCTATATAATTATGTAAATAAATACTAATCAGTCCTCATTTTAAAGTCATGTAGAATAACGTTTGTGCATTGTTAAGTAAATGTTGTGTGCATACAGTCAAGGAGATGGTGACATTTCTTTGATGCCGGCAAAGGACCCAGTGAACTCTAATGCAGTCGTACTGCAAGGGAGCTTTGGCGGCATGTCTTTGATGCTGGCGATGCGACGAGCGTCTGAATTAAGCAAACTGCTGACAGAAACGAGCTCTATATTTGTACTAAAAAAGCTGTTATCTTTATTTATTATAAAAATAAAACGGAAAACAATAAAAACCATCATTTTAAAGATAAAATTATTAAACAAAACAAAATTAGGGAAGAAATATAATCAGCACTTGGGGACGGAACCCGGGTCGCCTGGGCACAAGTCCAACACTCTAACGACTGAGCTACGCGGACCCTCGCTTCAGAACTTTTGAGCTCAAAATCTCGGGAATGCGTGGATCGATTTAAAAACGAATTTCATATTCTGAAGTGTTTTAATTGTCTCTATCGAATAAAAACATAAAAAAAAATCAAGTTTAAAAAATTGAAAAATTAAGGTTTTTCATTTCCTTCCGGTGACGACCGGAAGTGACGGCGGACGTTCGGATATGCAAAGGGCACTGCGGCCGTTCACTCTCTACCATCTCTGAAAATTTGAAGGTTCTATCTTAAATACTTTTTGAGAAAAATCGTGAACAAGCAAAAACGTAAAATCTTTAATATCTCGGTACCGGAAGTGACAACCAAAAGAAGCTCGTGTAATTTTCTTACAAATTCTGTCATTAAATAAGATCTGAAAATTTCATGAAAATCGGCTGAAGCATTTTTGAGAAAACGTGGGAGAAAAAAAAAAGAATAATAACTAGACACGATCTCGTTGCGAGCAACGAGGAGGTCTTCCGTCCGATTTTTAGAAGAGGAAATGAACTTGCCTTTTATCTTCATCAACGAAACATATCAAGAAATGCAGATGTGATCTAAAAGAGCGATGGATGAAAGATTATAGACCCCGTTGGATTCCTAATTTGAAGGACCAGCCCCATTTTATATCATATTAAAGCTATACACGCTATAATTTACGTCAATTTTGAATGATGTGTTTGTCTACTTATAAAAGTTATCCTTAATCTGTAAATTACAATGGTGAATTCTATCTCGTTACAAAGATATATATTTTTAATTGTTTATTTTCCTGCCAGGAAAATATAATTTTTCATGAATATTGATGAAGGAAGAGCAAACCGACCTCATTGCGCATGTCCGCGGAGAACTAGGTGGTCGTTATTGTTTGCCTAATTAAATATCCAACTTGATTTTTAATATGCTTAACAGTTGTTAATGTGAAATACATACATGTATAATGAGTAAAATACGTTTGTCATTCACGATACCCTTACTTTTGCATTAACACTTATAGGATCTATAAATAGCACATAGGGGAAAAACACAGGTCTACGTCATTTTTTTTAAGGAAGTATTCATATCTACTCACATGCTTGTATTTTTTTCTTTTGTTTGTACTCGTATATCGGACAAATATATGCTTTACTGAAAATATCCTTTCCTTTGTGAAACTATCACAAATATGAAGATGTTGACCCTTCACCAGTTTTGGTATGATAGGCTAAATTTAGCTGTCGATATCACGTGATAGATTGATATTCACGAGGAGGCATTACTTTCCTGGCAGGAAAATAAATATTTTTTGTTGTTTAATATTTGATATATTTGTTACGTGATCGAATTGAGCATTATAATTAACAGCATAACGGTAACTTTTATTAATAATCAAACACATACAGTTTCCCCTTTATTCAAAATTGACGCAAATTATAGCGTGTATAGCTTTAAATAAGAGATCTTTTGACCTAATAACAGGTCTAATGACCTGTAATAAAAAGAAACCAAAGAAAAAAAGGAGGGTCTTCCTTTGTAAACGGAAGACCCTAATAACAATAAGAATAGAAGGGTGTTCCGCTGAAGACGGAAGACCCTAATAATAGAAAACTGTTTTTATCTAAATCTTAATTGAAGAGTGTTTTGTTTTTCGACTTGTACTACAGTCCAACAACCCTTTTATGTTGAATATTTTAGTTAGAAAAAGAAATAAAAAGGAGAGAAAGTAATAGAGAGAAAGAGCAAATCTTGGCTCCGGCGAGATTAGAACACACAACCTTTGCAGGTATCTCAAAACATGGCTGACGCGAAATAATTCCCGAATTTGTCTTTGAATTTGGGGCGTTTTCGCCCAGAAGAGGAGCTGAGTTTTTGTATGAAATGAAAAACAACGTGTAAGATGTCTGACTATTCAGGTTTGGTAACAGTGCGAGGTCATTTGAAATATTGATGCGTGTTTGTGTCTGGACCCGAGCTTGATTTTCGTCTTAAAGTAGTCCGAGTATCGCACTACGTCATAATACGGATTTAACAATATTGGTTCGACTTTTACAAAGCGTTTTAGATACCCGGTATTGATTTTGCTCTACATCGCTGTTGTAAACAATGGAAATAATAAGCAATTAGAACGGTAATACATGTATTCTAATAGAAATGATTAATGATGAGAAACTCGATTCTGTTAAAGTTAAATGAAAAACGAAGTTTCTGATTAACCAGGATCTCAGGTATGCTTATATCTTCTTTGTTTTGATGCCCCCCCCCCCCCTCCGAAATTTTCTTTTTCTTTTACTAAAACCGGTTTAAATTTAGAGACAGAAGCTATTTCGAATTTAATCATTCGTCAATTAATTAATGTTTAAATGATATCTAACATTGTTGACAGATCTAGGCAGAAAACGGTCGGTGCGTGTACAGTGTGTAAATTTAATTTCCACGTATAGGCAACAAGCGCCGTTTAATCTCAGGAATTTCGTCTTAATTGTTCAATCCGCTGCATATTTGACAGACAATAAGAATGGGGTCAGAGGTTCATTTTCACGAATTTTCATTAGGATTGAGTGAAGGGCTTGGGAGTCAGAATTTTTTTTTTTACAGTACATGTCAAACACAACAACTAAAACTCAAATGCCAAAAGCTTCATAACTCTGTTCATAATGAACGAATTAATCTGGTAATTAGTACAGTAATCTAGAATGGTAATTAGTTGAAATTAAAGGTCGAAGATCAAAGATCAAGTAAAATCGGGCCCTAAAAACTAAATTCTAAATATCACATCTTGCAATATGTGGTATTAAATAAAATACATATGTTAAAAACAATGTATAAGCGTTGTTTGAAAGATGTAACTATTGATTTTTTTTTTACATCTGTTTATTTTTAGGCTCAAACACTCATAAACGGGTGGTCAGTTGTCAAATCTTGTCGCAGTCACCCGTTCGTTTGTATAGTTACGAGTATAAACTTCGGAGGTTTTTCTTAATCCCAGACAGGCAACAGATTTGTATCAGTATATAGACATGCACAAAAAAGGAAAAAGTACACCATCATTAATAAAAATGACTTTTTAGCGTTGATTTCCAATCAGTAAGAAGACAATCATTAAACAATGAGTTTCAGAGAGAGAGAGAGAGAGAGAGAGAGAGAGAGAGAGAGAGAGAGAGAGAGAGAGAGAGAGAGAGAGACAGATTTTCTAGTTTTTTGTAGTGTTTAGGGAATCAGTAAATCAGCAACGTATGTCAATAAACGCATGCATACATGCAAGCGTGTATCTATATATGTGAACAAATACTAATCAGTCCTCCTTTTAAAGCCATGTAGAATAATGTTGGTGCATTGCTAAATGTTGTCATTGAGATGGCGGCATTTCTTTGATGCCGGCAAAGCGACCCAGTGAACTCTAATGCGGTCGTACTGCAGGGGCGCTTCGGCGGCATGTCTTTGATGGCGGCGATGCGAACTGCTGACAAAAACGAGCTCTATATTTGTACTATAAAAGCTATTATTATTTTTATTTATGATAAAAAAGAAACGGAAAACATTGAAAACCATCATTTTAAAGGTAAAATCGTTAAACAAAACAAAATTAGAGAAGAACAAATAATCGGCACTCGGGGATGGAACCCGGGTCGCCTGGGCACAAGTCCAACACTCTAACGACTGAGCTACGCGGACTCTCGCTTCAGAACTTTTGAACTTAAAATCTCGGGAATGCCTGGATCGATTTTAACACGAATTTCATATTCTGAAGTGTTTTAAGCGTCTCTATCGAATAAAAACATAAATAAAATTCAAATCTAAAAATTTGAAAAATTAAGGTTTTTCATTTCCTTCCGGTGACGACCGGAAGTGACGGCGGACGTTCGGATATGCGAAGGGCACTGCGGCCGTTCACTCTCTACCTTCTCTGAAAATTTGAAGGTTCTATCGTAAATACTTTTTGAGAAAAATCGTGAACAAGCAAAAACGTAAAATCTTTAATATCTCGGTACCGGAAGTGACGATCAAAAAAAGCCCGTATACTTTTCTTACAAATTTTGTCATGAATAAGATCTGAAAATTTCATGAAAATCGGCTGAAGCATTTTTGAGAAAACGTGACAGAAAAAAAAAAAGAATAAAAATAATAGTGAAAAAGAAACAAAGCAATAACAATAAGGTCTTCCGTTGGAAACGGAAGACCTTAATAATAATAGAGGAAAAGAATCAAAGCAATAACAATAAGGTCTTCCGTTGGAAACGGAAGACCTTAACTAGACACGATCTCGTTGCGAGCAACGAGGAGGTCTTCCGTCCGATTTTTAGAAGAGGAAATGACCTTGCCTTTTATCTTCATCAACAAAACGTATCAGGAAATGCAGATGTGATCTCCCAAAGAGCGATGGATGAAGAATTATACACCCCGTTGGATCCCTAATTTTAAGGACCAGCCCCATTTTATTTCATATTAAATGAGAGGTCTTTTGACCTAATAACACGTCTAATAACCTGTAATAAAAAGAAACCGAAGAAAAAAAAGAGGATCTTCTTTTGTAAACGGAAGACCCTAATTACAATAAGAATAGAAGGGTCTTCCGCTGAAGACGGAAGACCCTAATAATAAAAGACTGTTTTTGTCTAAATCTTAATTGAAGAGTGTTTTTCAACTTGAACTTTAGCCCAACAACCCTTTTATGTTGAATATTTTAGTTAGAAAATTAAATATTGGTAACAGTGCGAGGTCATTTGAAATATTGATGCGTGTTTCTGTCTGGAGGGGGGTGAAAAGACTTGAGCTTGATTTTCGTCGTAAATAAATCGAAAATAGAATTTTGAGGTGTGGATCTCGAATTCGGTCATTAAATGTACAGTAATCTAGAATTGAACTAGGTTGAAAATAAAGGTTCAAGATGAAAGATCCAGTAAAATCAGGCCAGAAAAACTAAATGATTTTGTAAATGGGGGGGGGGGGGGGGGGGTCGGTGCGTGTACTGTGTAAATTTAATTTCCGGGTATAGGCAGACATATTTGGCAGACAATAAGAATGGTGTCCGAGGTTCATTTTTACGAATTTTCATTAGGATTGAGTGAAGAGCTTGGGGGTTATGATTTTTTTTACAGTACATGTCAATCACGACAATTGAAACTCAAATGCCAAAAACTTCATAACTCTATTAATAATGAACTAATTGGTCTGGTAATAAGTACAGTAATCTAGAATGGTACTTAGTTGAAATTAAAGGCCCAAGATCAAAGATCAAGGAAAATCGGGCCAGAGAAACTAAATGATTTTATGAATGGGGGGGGGGGGGTCGGTCGGTCGGTGACTTCTATAATTAAACGTAGAATATCAAATTCTAAATATCACATATTACACAATTTCTAAACAAAATACGTATGTTAGAACAATGTATAAGCGTTGTTTGAAAGATGTAACTATTGATTTTTTAACATCTGTTTATTCTTAGGCTAAAACACTCATAAACGGCTGGTCAGTTTTCAAACCTTGTCGCAGTCACCCGTTCGTTTGTATAGTTACGTGTATAAACTTTGGAGGTTTTTCTTAATCCCAGACAGGCAACATATTTGTATCAGTATATAGAATAGAAGGGTCTTCCGCTGAAGACGTTTCCGCTCGGCAGAGGAGCTGAGATTTTGTATGAGACGAAAAACAACGTGTAAGATGTCTGACTATTCAGGTTTGGTAACATTGCGAGGTCATTTGAAATATTGATGCGTGTTTGTGTCGGGGGGGGGGGGTGAAAAGACCCGAAGTTGATTTTCGTCTTTAAAAAATCGAAAATAGAATTTTGAGGTGTGGATCTCGGATTCGGTTAACAACAATAAGGGGAAGTTCTAAAACAATAACTGATGCATTTTACCCATGTATTTCAGTGTTGAGAATGTTTTTTCGTGTCGTTTACTATTATGTTTTACTGTTTTATTTCAGCAGGATTGATAAAATCTTTATAAAGGTAGAAATAATGAAATCAGTAACACGTAAATTAATTCGGTAAAAATTTGATGACAGTAATTTCCACAGTTCTAACATTTATAAATAGTTCACACGCTATCGTAGATACAGACTAAACAGAAACCAAGAAATATACATGCAACAGAAATAATACGCGGCTGCTTACATCCCTTGTACTGTGTAAATTTTAAGTCCCCGTACAGGCTATACTCGCCGTTTGATCTCAGGAATTTCTTCTTAATTGTTCGATCCACTGCATATTTGGCAGAAATTAAGAGTGGGGTCCGAGGTACATTTACACAAAATTTCATTAGGATTGAGTAAGGGGCTCGGGAATTAGAATTTTTTTCTACAGTACATGTCAAGCACGCCAATCGAAACTCAAATGCCCAAAAATCCATAACTCTCTTATAAATGAACGAATAGGTCTGGGCATTAGTACAGTAGTCTAGAATTGAACTAGGTTGAAAAAAAGGGTTCAAGATGAAAGATCCAGTAAAATCAGGCCACAAAAACTAAATGATTTTGTGAATAAGAGGGGGGGGGGGGTCGGTGCGTGTACTGTGTAAATTTAATTTCCAGGTATTAGCAATAAGCGCCGTTTAATCTCAGGAATTTCGTCTTGATTGTTCAATTCGCTGCATAATTGACAGACAATAAGAATGGGGTCCGAGGTTCATTTTAATGAATTATATTTAGGATTGAGTGAAGGGCTTGGGAGTTAGATTTTTTTACAGTACATATCAAACACGACAATTGAAACTCAAATGCCAAAAACTTCATAACTCTGTTAATAATGAACGAATTGGTCTGGTAATTAGTACAGTAATCTAGAATAGTACTTAGTTGAAATTAAAGGCCCAAGATCAATTTCTAAATAAAATACATATGTTAGAACAATGTATAAGCGTTGTTTGAACGATGTAACTATTGATTTTTTTTTTTACATCTGTTTATTCTTAGGCTAAAACACTCATAAACGGGTGGTCAGTTTTCAAACATTGTCGCAGTCACCCGTTCGTTTGTGTAGTTACGTGTATAAATTTCGGAGGTTTTTCTTAATCCCAGACAGGCAACAGATTTGTATCAGTATATAGACATGCACAAAAAAGGAAAAAGTACACTGTCTTAAATAAAAATGACTTTTTAGCGTTGACTTCCAATCAGTAAGAAGACAATCACTTAACAATGAATTTCAAATTATTTGAATCCATAGACATTATCCAATAACTTGAAATAAAAACATGTATAATTTTTGGATGCCAATGTACATTTAGCCACTATCCAATTGACTACATGTTACCTGAACTAGTTCTTATTCAAATGCTAAAACATTTGTACTTTAGAGAGAAAGAGAGAGAGAGAGAGAGAGAGAGAGAGAGAGAGAGAGAGAGAGAAAGAGAGAGAGAGAGAGTTATTTTCTAGTTTTTTATAGTGTTTAGGGAATCAGTATATCAGCAACGTATGTCAAAAAACACATTTATATACATGCATGCGTGTATCTATATATGTGAATAAATACTAATCAGTTCTCCTTTTAAGGTCATGTAAAATACTGACTTAAACGTGGGTGCATTGCTAAATATTGTGTGTGTCATTGAGATGGCGGCATTTCTTTGATGCCGACAAAGCAATCCAGCGTACTGCAGGGGTACTTCGGCGGCACGTCTTTGATGCCTGCGATGCGACGAGCATTTGAATTTAGCGAACTGCTGACAGAAACAAGCCATCTATTTGTAATGAAAAAACAAGTTGCTGTCCTTTAAAAAAGGACTACAATACGTGGACCATTTGCATGTGTTTCCAATGAAAACGTGAAATCCTTAAAATTATCAGAGATTCCACCGACTCTAGCCCTCTGCTTTAACCACTAAATTTGTACGTTGTATAACGTATATATATATGTATATATAGCCCTGACTTTTTATCTCAAAAGTTAAAGGGTTCATACTTCTAAAATAATTATGATCTATCTATCAGTTTGCATGTATAGTATCAGGCATTCGGTGAATTCTACTATTTGCGCACACATTACGATTCGCACTACTTCGTTAACTATGCAGTGACAGCTTTGTGTAAATTAAAAATTTCATATTTTGATGCATTTTTCTTGAGATTTAAACATTTATACAGTGACATAATTATTCAATCATACTTAAATGCTTAAACAAATTTAATTGGGAAGTTCTCTAGCCTCACCTACTATAAAAATAAAGTTAAGTTGTACATGTGTATTCAGAAAACAACAAAACATTGCAAATTATGCTATTTAATGCATGTTGTAGTTTCGGCATAACATTAACTTATTTCATAATACTGATAGGTCATATCACATGCCAATCATTTTTTTTAAGGAATACTTTGTTTCTGTACTGTTTACCTACAACTTTACAATTACAGCGCCTTTGAACTTAAAGTGTGGATATGGCACGGAATCCCGATCCCGATTCAGATAAACGTGTGCTAGCCTGGTTCCCTGAGCTACCCATTACGCACAGGAACCAGGCTAGCTCATGCGCAGGCTGAATTTTCCCCATAGCATCCGGTTTAACCTCGCTTATATATTTTCTGCGTGGACCTCAGGGTCCACGCAAAAAGCTGGTATCATTCTTATTTACAATAAATATAAAACGGAAAACATTAAAATCAATTATTTTAAAGATAAAATCTTTAAACAAACCTAGAAAAAACGTTCGACACTCGGGAACTGAACCCGGGTCGCCTGGGCACAAGTCCAACACTTTAGCGACTGAGCTACGCGGACTCTCGCTTCAAAACTTTGAAGCCTAAAATCTCGAGAATGCATGGATCGATTTTAAAACAGATTTCATATTCTGAAGTTATTTATGTGTCTCTATTGAATAGTAACATAAAAATAATTCAAAACAAAAAAGTTAAAAAATGACTTTATTTGTTTCCTTCCGGTGATGACCGGAAGTGACAGCGGACGTTCGGATATGCGTAGTACACTGCGGCTGGACACTTTCTACCATCCCTGAAAATTTAAAAGTTCTATCTTAAATACTTTTGGAGAAAACTCGTGAACAAGCAAAAACATAAAATCTTTATTATCTCGGGACCGGAAGTGACGACCAAAAAAATCCCACGTACTTTTCTTACAAATTTTGTCATAAACAAGATCTGAAAGTTTGATTAAAATCGGCTGAAGCGTTTTTGAGAAAACGTGGGAGAAAAAAAAAGAATAATAACTAGACACGATCTCGTTGCGAGCAACGAGGAGGTCTTCCGTCCGATTTTTAGAAGAGGAAATGACCTTGCCTTTTATCTTCATCAACGAATCATATCAGGAAATGCAGATGTGATCTAAAAGAGCGATAGATGAAGGATTATACACCCCGTTTGATCCCTTATTTAAAGGACCAGCCCCATTTTATTTCATATTAAATAAGAGGTCTTTTGACCTAATAACAGGTCTAATGACCTGTAATAAAAAGAAAAAAAGAGGGTCTGCCTTTGTAAACGGAAGACCCTAATAACAATAACAATAGAAGGGTCTTCCGCTGAAGACGGAAGACCCTAATAATAAAAGACTGTATTTGTCTAAATCTTAATTGAAGAGTGTTTTTCAACTTGCACTACAGTCCAACAACCCTTTTATGTTGAATATTTTAGTTTAAAAATTAAATGAAAAGGAGAGAAAGAAATAGAGAGAAAGAACAAATCTTGGCTTCGGCGAGATTAGAACACACATCCTTTCCAGGTGTCTCAAAACCTGGCTGACGCGAAATAATTCCCTAATTTGTCTTTGAATTTGGGGCGTTTCCGCCCAGGAGAGGAGCTGAGTTTTTGTATGAGATGAAAAACAACGTGTAAGATGTCTGACTATTCAGGTTTGGTAACAGTGCGAGGTCATTTGAAATATTGATGCGTGTTTGTGTCTGGAGGGGGGTGAAAAGACCCGAGCTTGATTTTCGTCTTAAATAAATCGAAAATAGAATTTTGAGGTGTGGATCTCGGATTCGGTTATCAACAATTAGGGGAAGTCCTAAAACAATGACTGATACATTTTACCCATGTATTTCAGTGTTGAGAATATTTGTTCGTGTCGTTTACTATTATGTTTGACTGTTTTATTTCAGCAGGATTGATAAAATCTTTATAAATGTAGAAATAACGAAATCAGTAACACGTAAATTTATTCAGTAAAAATTTGATGACGGTAATTTCCACAGTTCTAACATTCATAAGTAGTTCACACGCTATCGTAGATACAGACTAAACGGAAAACAAGAAATATATACATGCAACAGAAATATTACGCGGCTGCTTACATCCCTTGTACTATGTAGATTTTAAGTCCTCGTACAGACTATACTCGTTTTAATAATTTGATCTCAGGAATTTCTTCTTAATTGTTCAATCCTCTTGGCAGACAATACGAATGGGGTCCGAGGTACATTAACACAAAATATCATTAGGATTGAGTAAGGGGCTCGGGAATTAGAATTTTTTTCTACAGTACATGTCAAGCACGCCAATCGAAACTCGAATGCCCAAAAATTCATATCTCTTTTAAAAATGAACGAAAAGGTCTGGTCATTAGTACAGTAATCTAGACTTGAACTAGGTTGAAAATAAAGGTTCAAGATGAAAGATCCAGTAAAATCAGGCCAGAAAAACTAAATAATTTTGTGAATAGGAAGGGGGGGGGGGGTCGGTGGGTGTACTGTGTAAATTTAATTTCCACGTATAGGCAAAAGGCGCTGTTTAATCTCAGGAATTTCGTCTTAATTGTTCAATCCGCTGCATATTTCACAGACAATAAGAATGGGGTCCGAGGTTCATTTTCACGAATTTTCATTAGGATTAAGTGAAGGGCTTGGGAGTTAAAATTATTTTATAGTACATGTCAAACACGACAATTGAAACTCAAATGCCAAAAACTTCATAACTCTGTTATTAATGAACGAATTGGTCTGGTAATTAGTACAGTAATCTAGAATGGTAATTAGTTGAAATTAAAGGCCCAAGATCAAAGATCAAGTAAAATCGGGCCAGAAAAACAAAATGATTTTATGAATTGGGAGGGGGGGGGTGGGTCGGTCGGTGACTTCTATATTAAACGTAGAATATTAAAACAAATATATATGGGAGTAGAGAAGAAGATTTTCTAAGATTTAAAACATTTTCACTATTTGGCCATATTGGCCCCACCCTAGAGCCTGAACCCCTGACCGAGGGGTCATGAATTTCACAATTTAAGTAGAGGGCTTCATGGACGTCATAACCATGCATTTAGTTTTCAAAAATTATATATGGGAGTAGAGAAGAAGATTTTCTAAGATTTATAACATTTTTACTATTTGGCCATATTGGCCCCACCCTAGAGCCTGAACCCCTGACCCAGGGGTCATGAATTTCACAATTTTGATAGAGGGCCTCATGGACATCATAATCATGCATTTAGTTTTTAACAAATTTATATGGGAGTAGAGAAGAAGATTTTCTAAGATTTAATACATTTTTACTATATGGCCATATTGGCCCCACCCTAGAGCCTGAACCCCTGACCAAGGGGTCATGAATTTCACAATTAAGGTTGACGGATTCATGGACATCATAACCATGCATTTAGTTTTTAACAAATATGTATGATAGTAGAGAAGAAGATTTTCTAAGATTTAATACATTTTTACTATTTGGCCATATTGGCCCTACCCTAGAGCCTGAACCCTTGACCTAGGGGTCATGAATTTCACAATTTAGGCAGAGGGCTTTATGGACATCATAATCATGCATCTTGTTTTCAAAAAATATGTATGGTAGTAGAGAAGAAGATTTTCCAAGATTTAAAACATTTTTACCATATTGGCCCCACAATCGAGCCAGAACCCCTGACCCAGGGGCCATAAATTTCACAATTTTGGTAGAGGGCTTCATGGATATCATAACCATGCAACCAGTTTTTTCCTCACATGCGTGGGAGTAGAGAAGAAGATTTTTGAAAATTTGGCCTTTTTTGCATATTTGGCCCCGCCCGTGGCACCCCAGGGGTGGTAGAGCCATGAATTTCACAATTTAGATTCTTCTTACCATAGAGATGCTTCACACCAAAAATTGTAACGATTGACCTGGTAGTTTTCAAAAGGAAGATAAAAATGTAAAATTGTTAACGCACGACGCACAACGCACGACGACGGACGAAGACCAATTGCAATAGGTCACCTGAGTGAGTGAAGTTGACTTATAACTTATATTAATAATTATTTCCGTAGTTCTAACCATATAATCCATTTTACAGTAATCATTTATAATAAAGCTTGAAAAAGTCAGATATCTATCGGATGGTTCTGGAAAAGAAACTCGGTATATGAGAGACCGATGAACATTAATATTTTATTTATGGATGTTTTTCTTACAAAGTAAGGATTCATGAGCGTGAGCATGATTTTTTGACACAGAATAAGAAGAGAAACATGCATGTACTTTCAATTATCTGGCATATTTTTAATTATCATATGTTAGGGGGTATCAAATATAATACAGCAATATAACTGTAAATGCAGGGAAGATTTTCACGAGTGTCTGCTTTTTCGTCTTCACTTAGATGGTTTGAAATGATGCAATACCAGTGTCATAACATTAATTTTACTTTTTCCAAATTCAAGTTAGTTTATATATAAAATAAACGTTATTGAAGACAGTTTCTGTCATTTAATGAATTATAAAATTTATCACATATGATACAAATCAATAAAACTGATATGAACATTGCACAATGATTTACAAATCTGGCAAACAAACAACTGTAACAGAACTTCATCATTCATGAACATCACATGATCAGTCAGCTGACTGACAACAACAACAACAACCATGCATTACATGTTTACATATAAAACGCATTTCTTTTGTAAGGAAAGCCCTGTAGTTATACAACTATGCATCGACTAGTAGACAAGACTCCAACCCTTCTGTACTGTTAACATGAACATTTCTGGGCGAGGGATATTTACCACAGTTTGAAAATAGCATTTGTGTTTGTATGATTTTTGATGTTAGGTAATATGCAAACCACTAGGTTCACAAAACATAAGTAAATATCACTAAAATACAATAGTATCCACAGGTACAATATCATAGGGTGGCAAGCCAGTATTTAACAACACACAAAAATATGAATTACCAGTACTGCATATGTATAAATGAGACTGCGATAAATATAAAGTATCAATTTAACTATAAATCCAAAAGAAGAAGGCATTCTTATTTCATATTATTATATATTCTAAAGAATTGAAAGTGGATACCTCTTACATGTTTTCTTTTTTATTTCTTAAAAATCTTGTCTATGTTATTAACTAATAAAATATCACTTTTTACATTGGAATACAATTACAGAAATGGAAGTCAATAATGCCTGCAATATGTAACTGCTTTACCTCCCTAATTTTTTTGGTTTTTCATTCACAATGTTCTGGGTATTGCATATTGCACATGAAGAGGAAGATATATAGTCACAAGGCTGGATAATACATTTAAAGTCAACAAAGTCAACAGTAACAGTCTTGATTAGTCCCTTAAGTCTGGTTCCCTTTCCACTTCTCTTCATCTTCTTTTCTAGCATCTGGCTGCAGCTGATTCCTCATGCCCCCTAGGACATTGGAGGTGGCCTCAGTGGCTATGATGACAGGGGAGAGAACTGTTGGGGGAACCAGTCTAATGGCCGCCCCCACCGCCCCCGTCATTCCTTTCTGCTGGTGTTCTTTTGTTGCCACCTCCACAATGTTATATGCTGTGTTACTGAAGCCCTGCAAAGAGTTTCAGCGGTTTTAGCAATCACATAGTGAAATACATTAAATTTCCAGCGGTTTTAGAAATCACATAGTGAAATACATTAAATTTCGTTTTTACTTGCATTTTCAGAAAAAAAAATCTCCTGACACATCAACTGTTTCGAAAAGCTACAGAAATTAAAAATAGGTTATGTAATTTGATTTGTTAAATAGTGTATTTAATTACCTCTGTTATGGCGATGTAAGCATTCTCCACACCCTCTCTGACATCAGCTGGAGGACCCCTCAGTCTGCGTCGCTGAACTCGACAGCTGGGTCCAGGTGTCACCATGTCATACGTCACTTCAGCAACGTACTATTAAATTATCAAACAATAGCTTATAAAACTAAGAAAATGATCCTTTGAATTACAAAATCATTCCTTATGAATTATATGTATACCAGTACACATGTACAGAAGCAGAATTGTTTTTGGAGATTAAACTTGGTTGACTTCAGATCTGACATGGTTTTTCCTGAACTGAATATCATTTTTTTATATAACCACATTAAACATGAAACCATAAAGATTTTCATGAGGGATATAATTTTGTTGATAACAAACTTAACTAAATCTAATCTACGAATATTTCTGCTTTCACAGTAAATACCTTTGCAATACAGTGTACCTTTCTCAGATGTGGATTTACCTGAACAGATTGGACGGCTCGGTTGGTCAGTTCTAACATCGCCATGGCAGTGGAGGTGGAGAAGGAGGTCGCCCCTCTCTGCATCCCCCGAACAAATCGGCCATCTCTCTTGTATTGCTCCACAGGCAGCCAAAAGAGATCTCGAATTCCTTGTGCTAAAATTACACAAAGTAGAATCAATTTTAAGCATAATAACTTTTATCATTAAGTTTTGTACATTTAACGGAGATTTTTTCTTCCTGATAATTATCTTAAATATTAATATGGTTTTACTTAAAATTGACTGCCCCATTGCTTAGAGGAGGAAGAATTACCATGCATTATACATGTGCTAGTTTTGATGGACAAGCATACATATAATCATATTTCTAACCTTACAAATTTACAATGAGTACTTATCTTTTATATAGTTTTACCTATTTGTACAAATGAGTGCATTGGTCCTACACCACCCAGAATGCTGGGAAGCTGTTTCTTCAGGATGTCCGTGACCCACTCATTGATACAGTAAGCCTGAAGCTTATCCATCCCTAGAAGCCTGTAAAGGAAAGACCACTCTATGGAATATTTATAGTAAATCAAGGGGCTCAAACAAATTAAAATACTTGCAGTTATCAGTTTTTGAAGATTGAGTAAATATCACTTTCAAGGATACATGAATTGACAGAAGTTTTAGTGAGAGAATTTGTGTCACATTCAATACTTTGATGGTGTGGATAGACTCAACAAAAAAATCAAATACAGTAATAGATATACAGCAATTATTGATGAAATCACGGCAGAGGCTACTGAAGATTCCTTATTTTACCTGAGAACTTCATTACGCGATTCAACCATCTTTCATCAAATTGTGAATGCTAAACTTTTATCATAGTTTCTTGCCATACTTTTATCAGATTTTCTCAAGTTTATATCTGTCCAAAAAATACAAGCGAGATCTTTGAAGTGCCTCTAACAATTTTACATGATATAAGTTCCTTGCATTTAATTAGGAATCTACAGTATCTAAATTTGTGAGTTTTATTGAAACCCTCTGAATTTTTCTCTGAGAGAAATTTTCAAAATGCTACTGACCCATGTTTATAATTTAGCCTCTTCAGCTTCAGCTCAGAACAGTTAAGACTGGCCAGTCCTACTAACACACCTGCCAGGGTCCCCTAAAGTTCAGGGAAATAAGAGAAGTTATATAGATACTGCCTCATATACACAATATTTTCAGATTTATTTATTTGAATTTTTTAAAATACAGTTTGTTCTTTGAAACTAGGGCAAAAATTGCATTATGTGTACTATAATTATGATACCGGTAATTTATTTTTGTAAGATTCAGAGTGAATAACGCACCAGTACTTGAGATATTTCAGAACTTACATGTTCTCTGTCGACCCACTTCTTTCCATGGTAGTCAAGTCTGATTGGCACATCAGGAGAAAACATGAAGTTTCTACAACATAACCATATAATAGATATAGAAGTTCAAAACAAGCAATAATGCTTTCTTTATGGCCTTTTTAACAGGATGTATAAAAAAAACACTTTATCAGACACAACTGCAAGACAACTGTGTCCATTTATTACTGACACATTAACTAAATGAATTTCGTACTTGATGAACACTGGTTGAGACTGCTCTGTGCGATCTGAGTCACTACTGGCAACAGAGGCAGACGACATCACCGACCCTTGACTGGCTAAGCTCTGCTGCATCTCATCAAACTTCATCAATAGTTCTTGGGGGGTTCTTTCCTCCCCGGGGCACTCTGGTTGACCGACTGTTATCACAGGGGCTGGAGCTCCACTGGCTCCAGATACTGACCTTGCCCTTTGTTTGGGGTCAGGGTCAGAGGGATCATCTACATTACCACCGGTTATTTCTGTGAAGAATTTCTTCAGGAAGAACAAGGAGTCCTAAATATAAAGAAGACATTTTTTTTAAATGTTATAGATAAATCATACAAAAATTGCAAATAGAAAATTTTGCACCATTAAAATTTTGTTTTTTTTGTCATCATCTCTTTGAATACACTGTATGTAAGAAAAATTGATGTCTTTGTTCTGGATCAAAAATTACTTATTGCAAGCAAAAAAATGTGGCCATTTTTAAAAAGCTTTATTTTTTAAAGAGGTACAAAACCTGGCTAGATACCTGGTCAATATTGAGTCTCAGTGGCTGTAGAGAAACTCTCAGTGAGCACTCCTCAGTCTTTACACTGGGATCTGGTCTCTTGTGTAATGCTTTTATGTACACCTGAATGGAAAGCATCAAGTGATGGATATTTTGTATTCTTATATGTCATAATGACTAAGTTTCAATCAATTTGTTTAGCTATTGTTAAAGACATATATCATGGTTCAGAAGTACCTGAGGTATAGGGTGGATACAGGAATTACAGCTAGGACATTATACACAGATTATTCCAAAGTACCGTTATAAATATCATAAACTTATCTCATTATAAACTGATTTTTTCAAAGTATAAATATTACCAACTCATATTTCTTGTAGTAAATGTTAATGAATTTTTGTTTGCTAAATCCCATTTTTACATGATTTTAATTATATTTGGCCATGTGATTTACAGAGTGTATGATAGGAGTTATAACCATTTTAAGAGTTGGATTTTTGATTTACAGACTATTTGATTAGGTTCTAACCATGTTGGAGTTGGTCTGTTTTGGCAAGTTTTCAGAGGAGTACTGGTACAGAAACTTGTTGATCTTGGAGTCAGACAGTCGGTCCCTGATTTCGGCATCACTGATAATCAGCACCTGTCTAGAGGCCTGCTCTGTGTGACCAGGGTACCTCTCATGCTGAAATCTCACCTAAAAATATATGACATCCATTATAGATGGACACAGTTATTCAAAGTGTTATTGCTTTTTTGTTGTGTTTCTGAAATTTGTGATTAAACTTTAGCTTAGAAAATCAGTTAAGAACATCAGTAAATCCAATAAATTTTCAATTTAATATGGAAATTGAGAGAAGGACTTGACAGTGTTAATCAGTGTGAAGCAATTCATGAATCAACATTACTGGTAATAAACTAACTGGTGATGACAGAAAAAATTGAAACATACATTTTTATCTGTTTCAAAAAAGCATTACATGTTAACACTACAGCGAGTGAAGACATCATTCAGAAAGTGAAACAAAACCTGCTTTGATCATCTCAACAAAATTTGATCCAGATGTAAAGAAAATTCAGAAGGTTACATGTAGGTGTTGGATGAGATTAGTCTCAGTATTTAGACTAATGCAATAACCAGTAGTTGACCTGTCTTACCTTAGTGAGCTGGAGCTCCATCAGAGTGTCGTGGTCCCTCCCCACCCCTCCGCGCTGTGTCCACGGGATACGGTCCACTGACGACCCTTTGGAGGCAAATCGTATGGAAGGCTCTGTTACATATTCTCTGAAATTTAGAAAAGAGTAGACTTGATATTTATTTTTAAGCCCTTTATGGCAATACAAATTAAATTCATTTCATGAATGATTTACTTTTATCACAAATAAATATCATTAAAGCTCTGCAATTACCCATAATCCTTCATTTTTCTAGACATGACCACTTCTGTTTCCACCGGTTTCTGTTGGACAGGTGTATCGGAGAAGTCGCTCCCTCCATACATATGCCAGACGATGGTCAGCTCCTTTAGGGTGTACCTGTACTCGGCGTTAGGGAAGTGGTCGGGGGCTTTCAGGAGATCCGTTTTACCATGAGGCTGACTGAAGTAGTTGTCTTTGATCTCTATCGGCTCATCGGTGAATATCTTTACCTCTGGCTTTCCATCTCTTGGCTATAGTAAATTAGAAGAAAATTTGTTTTCATGTGGATAAAATTTTCATATATGAAGTGTAAATTCTGTCTATGATATCAATCAATAGATTACTGGCCATTAGGCAAAGCAGTAGGGGTACGCTCTTTTTAAAAAAGTATCCAAGTAGAAGAACATTGTCTGTCCTCTTTTCTTTTGACATCTACGGAAACATGTACATAAAAAAAATCAATCATCCAAATATTTGATTCCACTCTGGAGATACAATCCACATCCTAAACGTTTCACAACTTACAGTGGTCTTCTCCTCTTATACACCCTATGTACATATCACAACAACTTACAGTGATGCCTAGCCCTGCATCATCAATGATACAGAAGTCCTCTTCCTCCTCCTCCTCCTCCTCATCGCTGAAGATATCAGTTCTCTCTGACACAGCACTACTGGTTACAGAGTCGGCACTGGCTGTTATCACAATAGGTCGCATCACCCCTGCGGGGGGCACCTGGGCATCCGTCCTCTCCCCCTGGGCCACGAAGAACACTTCTGTTTTGTTAGGACTTTGCTTGGAGCTTTCACTTCCATCTGGAAATAATCCCAAAAAATTACTCACAAGGAAAAGATGCACATACCCTGATTGTTCATAACCAAAGTGTGGATGAACAAACACTTTCATACCATAGATAATGGAATTAAACCATAATTTTAGAAATTACCCAAGGAAGCAGTGACTCACCATTATCTGATCCGGATCCAGATTCCTGCATGGCATCCTCCAGATGAGAGGAAAGGTTTTCCAATCTGGACTCACTCAACTCTTTCTTCTTGGAGTCCTCATCACTAGAGGCCTGTAATTGAAAGGTGTGTGAGGTCAGAAGATTTTGCCTTGTTTTTTTTCTGAGCAATGAATATTGAGATATATGTAGATGTTCATTGTTTACAGTCACTGTGTATTCTCTAGAACTTTGAGAGTCCTACGAGATAGAAAGATTCAGATGTTTTGCTGCATGAGTTAATCAAATGTTAAGCCCATTTCCATTCACACAAACTAATAAAACATGCAAACCTTATCATCTTAAGAGCCATCTTGAGTAATAACAAGAACAGGATACATGTGTTGAAATTACAAGTATATACTATTTTGGAAGAATATTAAATTCTGAACAATCACATATTATATCTCTCTCTCCTTGATTATTTTGTCTGGCCAGTCTGACACTACAATGACTGACTGTTCAACCATAGCATACCTCCTCCTTATTCATCATCTCTAGGTCCAGACTCTGGCGTTTATTGGTGGGCTCCTCCTCATACTCCACGAGGTCGCCATCGTTAGCAAAGTATCGAATCAACTCAAACAGAGCCTTACAAGAGTCGGTACACGTCCTCATGTTGATCTTGTTGGTTCGGAGCCGCAAGTCCATCTTTGGAAACTTTGGATCTTTTCCGTCACTTGTACGCAATTCCAATTCAAAACTTTCCACATCAAGCACACATACATAATCTGAAACATTTTAACTATGCAGTCAATCAAATCACTGATTTTGTGTTAAATTATATCCAAAAACCCTTGACAGATTTTTAATGTACAGATAGTATCAAACACACTCCAATATTTCCTGGATGTGTGATACACATGTATAATTATGTAAAAACAAAATCGATCATTAAAATCATTTGTAGCAATTTATCAAAAAAATTATCTCATTATCTATGTGTATGTAAATTCAAAAAAAGAAAAACAGACCATTAAATACAACACAAAATTAATATTATAATGATCCACATTACCTTTTTTGAGGTTGACAGTGGATTCTCTCCCTTTCTTTTGAGACAAATACATCCCAGCATCCTCCAAGACAAACCTGCAGAGGGAGTCCAAGAATATGACAATGTATTATACGAATGTTTGAAGCTTGGTCATTGGATTACATTATACAAATAACTCAATACACTGCACTTTGTACAGCAAGTCTAAAAAAAGTTAGTTACAAGTTATTAGAACTTAGAACTTATAGTATTAATAATGTATGAGACTATATTCACTCTGGCGTAAGAATACATGAGACTACAAAAATATCTAAATTGTTTGTAGTATTGGTATATAAAATTTGAATATTTTCAAAGTGTTTATAGATAAGTTTCCTTGAAAAACAATGCTTCAGCATACATTACATCGAATATTTTTCTATTATTTTCAAGAACTTAGTCTTGTCAGTGGTGATGATTTGTGCTTAGGTCCAAACACTGTTTCACTTTCGGTTTGCCAAAGTAACTGCATAGGAGAGTTGATTAAAATCAACTCCCAAAAAGGAAATGTTGCTTTTTAGGACAGTTTCTTCTATGGATGTATAAGTGCATTGTCACACTCTCCAGTGAATGAAGAAATACCTCAGCAGCGAGGTCTGGGAGTTGGCCACGATGTTACTGGAAATACTGAAGTAATTGGCTGCTACTACTCCTTTGGTTGGTAGATGCAATGGTCTGCAACAAGATCAAATGCAATAAACAATAATATTTTAAAATTCTTTTAAGAAAATAAACATAATCAACAGAAAATATGCAGGAGTAATGGTCAAACAAATAGTAAGTTCATTAGAATGGAGAATTCGACTGACCTGTAATCCACGGCGCAGTCCCAGAGATGTACGTGTAGCTCGGTCAGGATTTTTGGAGTAACATATCCAAGGATGTCGTAGTCCTTCACATCCAAAAAGTTCAAAATCTACAAGAAAAGATTCTGCCATTTATAGAACTTATTCTGCTACTTTGATGTTGATTGCATTGAAGTCTTCTACTATACAATGTGTGTATGCTGACATAACAAAATTAATTTGAAAACTATTTTAGGACCTTGATCTTGCCAATTTATATGAATTTTTACTTCTCAGTGAAAAGAAAAAGGCTTAAGATATACACAAGCAATAGAAAACTTGAATATGTTTTTCCTTCTTCAATTATTATACAATTTATAGAATGTACGAATTTCTTTTATATAATTTAATTAAATAAATGAGATTTGCTGATAACATACTTGAGATATCCAGCTCATATCTGTTTCGGCCATCTTGTGTCTTAGAGTTGCTCCAGTGACACCAACTGCTACTGTAAACTCCTGAGAGACAGAGGATACAAATAATAATAGCTGTTTTTAAAATTCTGAGCTTTTCAAAAGGATTAATACTCTAGCTAGTCCCTCCTCCCCCTTTTTTGTTAATTGCCATGTCTTGACCTTGACCCTGATAGAATGACCTTGGATCAAGGTAAATAAAAATCCATAAGCCATAAGCAATTTACATCATAATACTGGGATGGGCAGATAGACAGATGGACACTGTTCTTATAAATTTAGTTTGTTATGGATTATATCTATCTGAACTTACTGGTATCTGTTGTTTGTAATAAATATAAAATGTAACTAGACATTATTGAGATAGTGACCCTCTCAAAGAGTCACCCTTAAATATTGGACATTAGGATTAAAAGCATTTCAGAACACTTGCTTTGACCTCAACCTAGGACTTAGAAATTTTCCATTTAGTATAGAACTTAAATTCAAACTCACTGCTTACCTTTAATGAAATTGTTTGGTTTTATCTGAGCAAGACTAAAAACTGAATTTTAATGAAAATGGCTATGACCTTAATACTTGATCTAGATATATGGTTAAAGATCACTGCAAACCCTTTAACTAAAGTTCAGTTAATGTGAAGTATGTGCAGAATATATGATACAAAAATTTTTGTTTAAACTAGTCTGATATGACCTTGACCAAAAAACTTTGTTCAAGGTCATTGCACAATCTTTGATCAAGGCACTCTGTTGGTGAAGTATAAGCCAGACTGGATCAAGAGGAAAGAATATATATGATCCAGTCAAGGTTTTTTTTATATAATTCTGCTATGACCTTGACCTTAGATCTAGAAACTTGGTTCAAGGTCATTGCACACCCTTTACCCAAAGACACTCAGTGGGTGAAGTATGAGCCAGATTGAGCCAAGGTGAGAGAAAGAAAAAATGCTCCGAACAAGTGATCTCAGATGGACGGACAGCAGGATGGATGGATGGATGGATGGACAGATTGATCACTATAGGGTAGCCGCTGAGTGGTCTCTAATTATTTCTGACTAAATTAACTTCTGAATAACACGACAGAAAATTGGGTGAATTAACTATTCCCTCTATAAAGCAGATAATTTGTAGGTACTAGTAATAGATGAACTTGGCAAAACATCACAAGATTATATGCATGATCAAGTCTCACAAAGATACAATTCAACCAGTAGATCTACTGCTATCATGTTTAAAATGAATGAAAGTTAAATTCTTTGAACCCTTTAGACCTGTACCATTTCCAGCACAACACGTATGTAGCTAATAGTGCTCCTGATAGCTGACCTTGATTTTCTCATCCCGCGTTAGGTCACTGAGGGGGGTGGAGTCGAGCTTGATTCTGACCGCCACTGACACCATGTCCCTGACCGTGGACTCGACATCAGCTGACTGGTGACACAGAACCCCAGGCTCAGATCTATCTATAATACAACTCTTCTCCAGGTGGGCAGGGATTGTCTCAAAGTCCAAATTCTCTATCTCAAATTCTTCCTTTTTATCTGGAACTGCAGCTGAAAAAAAGATCATTACAAATTGAATCTACATGTTTATGTTTTTGGGGAAACAAAACATTTCACAAGCATATGTCTGTGTAAAACTGTGCATACTGCATGTAGAAGTTTAACTTTGTCAAGAAGACCTGATGAGTACTACAACTCTGTGGTACATTTTAGACTTTCCTAAATGACCTAAATCTTGTGCTGTATATCTGTATTCTTGGATACATCTTTAGACCTTCCTAACAACCTTGAAGTTCATGCTGCATACACAATGTATCTGTATTCTTGCTATCATCTGAAATGTCTTCAAAAAGGTTATTTCCTTCTTATGTTTATGTTCAATTCTGTTTACTTTTTTCAAATTTTGATATAAAACACAATTGTTTCATGGAATAATGAAAACAACTGGTGGCTGTAAGGGCTTGAAATTTTAGGAGTGATACAGTCAACTTAACAGTCATATCTAGTTAAAAACCCTTTTATTTTACTTGTTTTGGGTGGTAGTTTATGAATTTTGACTGATGAACATTGACTACCTACCATTATGATATAAAGTTGCTTTATTGCAATAGAAGCAGATATACTGAAGCAGTGGGTTTCCTTGGTAACTGGAGGCCACAAACAGGTTGGCATCCTTGACCACACCCATAACTTCCCCATGGCAATCCTCAGCCTGAAAAAAACATATACTGGTAAATTAATTGACTGCTTGTACTCCATGTACTGTAGATGAACATACATTAGATCAAAAAATCTGCTGACATGGCAGAGCAGACAAAATCAAATTACACTCTTATACTGTTAGCTTTTATTAATATTAGTCTCTTGCAAAGTGAAACTTTACAATGAAGATAAAGCTGCATTGAAGCCATAGAATATAGAATTATTTTTTGTTATTTTGATTGATAACAATCCTAGGAGCTTATCATATGAACAATATGGCCTTTGTGTATGTGTAACATAAAACAAAGCAGTACACTGTACTATACAGCTATATTTATTTGAACAAACCTTACTTTAAGTAACCTGTTTATTATTTCCCTCATCTAACTTTGGATTAATTGTTGAAATATATAATAAACATGAAGTAGGGAGTAATAAACCTGGGTGATATCTTGTACCACACCTACCAGTACAGTAAAACAGACTCCTTGTGGTCATCACAATCCCTGTGATCATTACTAAGGATTAGTGAGATTAACTCTAGGTAAGTGTAGATCAAAATTATTAAACTTTAGGAGGCCTAGATTGTTGTGGCGATTTTTAGGTTATCTTGATCTCCTTATGAAGATGAGTTCTTTATCAAGATATAGGAAAATTTTCATATTTTAAGCAAAAATTGGGGATGGCAATAGATGGCAGAATTGCTAGTCGGTTAATCGCAATTTAGAGCATCTTACGTTTGAGTCGGTCCGAGCTGTGACTTTCCCTTTGTCTATCTTGAGTGACAGACACATCTTACCTTTGAGTCGGTCCTTGCTGTGATTTTCCCTTTGTCTATCTTGAGTGACAGACACATCTTACTTGGCCTTGACTTCTGGTCAAATGTCCTGCGTGGATGCTTGTTGTCATGAATACTGTAGTAACCAAAACTACTATCTTCCTCCTCATCTGAAGAGTCTGTGAATATATACAGAAGGGACTACAGTGATAACATCGTTATTGTTGTCAAGCCAATTGTGTTGAATAGTTCATATTTCATGGGTGACCCTTTCTGTAATGTGTTGGACCATGTGTGTATCAGAAAAATTAGTTTGCGTTTTTTACCATGTGTGATCGAGCCTGATCATGCAGTTTTTTCGTTTTGTAACTTTTTTTATGGAATGCCAGAGTTTTGAAATCAGTCTATATCAAGTATTCTTACGATTATGAACACATAATATTAATCATATTATCAAGTGAGGCACGCTGAATAAAAAGGTCAAGCTTACCCATTCCTTGTTCAAAACTTAACAATTATTCCGGGTTTTTTTAAAATGAAATTCGATATGCATTCCTCTCTGTTACATTGTATAAAGATTAATTCGAATTAAAATTTATTGAGACGCTGTAAGAATTGGATTTACAAAAAATAGAATTCAATCAATTATGTACTGTATATAATAAAAATATGGGATGTGTAATATCGAAATTCTTTGAAACAAGGCAACAAATTTACCTGTATCTCTCATAATTACGAATAATTGTATGTAGAGGTATGGAATAAATAAATATCAACTCGTATGTAAATAACTTCATGTAGTAATTATGCTTTATCTTCCTTCCTTTTACTCTTAATTTTCTTTAACTTATCATAGAAGTTACTATTTGTTGTGGACACAAAACAATTTAATTAAGTATAATGATTAAGTAATTAAGTATATGCATTCTAACATATCGTTTACTCGTAAAAATAAAACAGTGTATGGCTACTGTTCATGCCGCTTTTCAATAAAACATAAGCATATTATAATATATAAATAAAACAATACATTTTTTTACCTTTGATCTTAAAAATCTATTTTGATTTTGCGTGTTAAATGGTGTAGGATCATTTGTTTGCACATTTTATTGTTCGTGTATCGTGAAAATTCAGTAAGTTAGTGATTATCAGTGTACCATGCTAATCATTCGTGTATCAGAATCATGCTTGTCGTTTGTAAACAATAATGTTGGTACCACTGTTATACTCTTTAACATCTTAAAATGCCAAACCAATTCCAGTCATTATACATGGATCAAAGCAATATTTATATTGAGTTGTATTTTTGAAAATTTAGTTTTGCTGCAAAAACCTGCAATCTTGTTTATTTTGCCTGTATCTTAAACCATTGTGATAAATAAGAATAAAATAATCAATAATTTTTTTTTAAAAGACAGATTTCTTTTCTAAGCAAACCAATTACTGTAGTAAATGATAACAATGAAGTAATTTTAATTCAATCAGGGCCTCTAAATAGCTATTTCCTCAAAACATAACAGAAGTTTGTAAACCATAAACCTTTTTGTCATCTTAGTAGTGAATTGTAATTTGACAATAAAAATATTTCACCAAGAAAATTGCAGCTCACATTGCTGAAACAATTTAAAGAATAATAAAAAAAGATGCAAATAAAAAAATAACTTCCTTATCACTGCATTGTATTTCCTTTCAGAACAGTTCCGACAAATCTTATCTCTTCCTGCATCAGTAACAACTATATGTGCTAATTACACAATTAGTCTAGAATGTGCAGTTTGAATCAAATTTTTCCCAACAGAATCATATTTCATAATTGATCTTAAGAACTATAGATATAACTTGATTATCATTTTAGGATTATTGCCACTCTAGAAGAAAATATATGATTCAGGTAACTGTTGATTCATTACAATTACATATGTATTATGTATACTCTATTATGTTATTTTGTTCCAATACTATTTAAGCCTGATCACACTTGAAAAAATTTGGCATTGTGTTTTATAAAATTTACTGTTCTAAATTAGTCCTATTCGAAATTGACTCACTGACTCCGAAAGATGATGTGACAAAATTTAAATAGCAGGCAAAACTCTAACATTCCCTCTAAATAGTCCATTGAATTTCAACATCTCATAATAATGAGTTCAGAGTGATATTTCTGTATGTTTGTTAATTGAAAAATGTAAGAAATGTCATGGTATTATGGGCAACATACAAGTTTTCTGCTAGTGTGTTTGTCTATTTGTTCTTTCAGTAGTTTTATTTATTCGTGTTTGTTTGCTAACATAATAACAGTCCCAACATAATGACCAGTTTTTTGTCTCCATCAATGTTCTGTCTGTATTCCCTTACCATACTGTATTGCTGACTTTGCCATACTAAAATGTTCTGTCTGTATTCCCTTACCATACTGTATTGCTGACTTTGCCATACTAAAATGTTCTGTCTGTAATCCCTTACCATACTGTATTGCTGACTTTGTCATACTAAAATGTTCTGTCTGTAATTTCTTACCATACTGTATTGCTGACTTTGCCATACTAAAATGTTCTGTCTGTAATTTCTTACCATACTGTATTGCTGACTTTGCCATGCTAAAATGTTCTGTCTGTAATCCCTTACTATACTGTATTGCTGACTTTGCCATACTAAAATGTTCTGTCTGTAATTCCTTACCATACTGTCTTGCTGACTTTGTCATACTAAAATGTTCTGTCTGTAATCCCTTACCATACTGTATAGCTGACTTTGCCATACTAAAATTTTCCTGCAGGACATGAGTATAACAGCTAAGATCAAATGGCTGGATAGACCCAGGCCCAACTTCCTGGGTCGGAATTGGAGCAGGTGCCATTGGTTCCCATAGCAACAGATCATTGCTAATCCTACAAATAAAGCATATTTAAATCATACATCAGGTTACATCCTTTAATGTATGAATTTTAATGTTCCAGAAAAACAAACATATATTCCAATCCACTACTTTCTAGTCATTCAGGGGAGTAACCAAAACTAGAACAATACACCAGAACAAAGAGTAGGTGCATCTCTGAGGGAAGTAAGTGTGGATTGTTGTACCTATTGTACAGAACTTCATAGAACTTCTGGTCTGGAATGTAGAGGTTGATGAGGGGTAGGACTAGCTGGACCAGGGTCAGGCAGTTGGCCGAGGCTCTCTCCTGGAAGTCGGCCATGTCCTCTCTGTTGCCAGGCATCACCATCTGATGACAAAAAACCAATAGACTCACAGTTCAAAACAAGAAATCAACAGAACTTCTGTCCTGAACTTTGTTTTTCCATACAAATGCTGCTTAATTTATTACTTCTGACATATGAATTTAAGAAAAGTATCAGCAAAATGAGGTAATGCATAATAGGATATGAAGAGATATGTGGCAAACCAATGAAAACGTATTGATGCTTTGAACCCATTGCCTCATGTAACAATCAAAGGCTGTATTACATTTAACAAAGAAGTGTTCTTTTAATCACCTCATCACTGACATGCTGAGTAGCTTGGTCCGACATCTCCCCCTTCCCATACATGTGTTTCTTTGTAGAAAAAGGTGACGTGTCTTGTTTGGCAAATTCACAAGCACCATTCAACGAGTCCATAGGAATACTGTTATCTGAGTCTGGATTTTCTTCATCCAGAACAGAGATGGTCTGTTCCGTAAACTTAATTATTATCCTGAAATTTGAACAAGAATGATACTAGTATAATTCATCATAAAAAGACACTCTTCCCTTTCTTATTTTCTTTCACTCTTACTGGAATCACTTAGTTTTATTTACTACTGTACTTCATTATAGTGGAAATTTGAAATCCTCTTGGTCATCAATTCTAAAAAAAAAAAAGACATTCTCTCTCTCTCTCCCCTTTCTCTCATTTTTAACTATCGGTACTACTTACTGTGGGAAGTTGAAGCCCTCTTGTCCATCAATTCCTTCACAGCTAACAAATGCAAAAGGGACTGCACTCTGGTTTGGATCAATACGGAAAGACCCTATCAAAATCAAGCAAAAGTTTTTCATGAACATCATAATCATGAGGTATCTTTAATCTACTGTGAAAGAAAATATTTTTAAATTGTCTTTATTTTATTTCCACCTTAGAGCTATTTTCCCTCATTGTCACTATGCTAAGAAACTTAGTATTTCTTTCCTTTCCTGGCTTACCTAGCACATTTCTGCTGGAGACCTCGACTTGCTGGATTGGCTGGTTAGACAGGAAGGAAGTCTGGAACCGGGCCTCCTGTAAATCCAGGATCAGCAGCTCGTCCCTCAGGTTCTTCTGCCACCAGGGCAGCTTAGTGACCTCTGACCCATTCCTCAGATCAGGGATTGGAAATCTGTCATTACAAAGGCAAGGTATGCCAATATCGAGGTGTTAAAAAGTTTACCTCTACTGTTTTGCAAGAATTTTGATGTGAATTTAGTGATTGATACATGTATATGTTACTTGCATGAAACATGTACATCCAATACCAAACATGTTTAGTACCTTGCTATAATACAGTGCACAGAATGGCAGTGTACCATTTCATGCAGTACATATACCTGTATTTGTAATGTCAACTGCACTTAACATGGGAATTTGAAACACTACATTCATTTCACTGATATTTAGAAAGGGGATAAGGGATTAACTTGAATCATTATGAGAGACTGAGTTGCTGACCTGACTGTGAGTTTGACCTCAGGACAGTTGACACTGAGATCGATCTTTGTCTCGTCTGAAGCAGACTCATCCTCCATCGTCTGGGAGAAACTGTACAATGGACCCTGTAACAGAGTACCAACATATCAACAGGCTATCTCATTGGGTAAAAATTTTGTTCTTTGAAGACCCAAAATTATATTTAGTGAAAAAAGTTTAATGCATGGACCAGCTCTGGTTCCCAATGAACTAATACTGTTCTGCGCAGAATTCTCAGCCCCATGAGGTTGTGCTGTTGTATGACTCATTCTAACCCCCAGTGAGGTTGTTCTGTTGAATGACTTATACAACCCCCTTCCCCATTGAGGTTTGCTGTTAAATAATACCTCATGCTTAACCCACCTGAGGTTGTGCTGTTGAATGACTCATACTTACCCATCCCCTTCATTAAGGTTGGGGCGTTGAATGACTTATATCTACCTCTCTGAGGTGGTGCTGTTAAATGACTTATACTTATTCCCCCCCCCCCCCTTCCTTGAGGTTATGGTGTTGAATGGCTCATACTTACTCCCTGTGGGGTTGCGGTGTTGAATGACTTATACTTACTCCCTGTGGGGTTGTGGTGTTGAATGACTCATACTTACTCCCTGTGGAGTAGTGCTGTTGAATAATTTATACCTACCCCCTGTGAGGCTGCAGTGCTGCCATTGTATGGGCGGTGAGGAGAGGGCTTTATCAGGCTTCCTATCCTGTCTATAATTGTCACATCCAATTCACACTCCAGTTTGGCCAAATTGACGCTAATCTCTGTCCTGGGTCCACCTGAAGACCTCTGTGATCTCTATAGTAAAGATTTAAAAGTTGTAATACCGTTGAAATCAGAGAAATAATCTTTTCATATCCAACTTTCATGTTGAAGTTGCCATATCTAATTTTTTTTTTTATTGAAGAAGAATCTATTTCCTAAATTTGAACAAGCAGATTGTACATGCATGTGAAAATAAAGAATTTTATGGTGATCCAAATGTATAAGTGACATATAGTGTACATATAAAGTCTTTCCAAGTCAAACTTTTAATGTTACATACTGTAAGTACTAAATTCTACATTACACGAGACTATAATCTTGCTCATCAATCAGCTGTTGAGGTGTTGGTGCATTTGATAGCGTTGACTGATTTGGACAGGGAAGCTCCGGGTTCGAGTCCGGTCTGTCGCTATCGCGGTAACATTGTAACCTTGGGCAAGTTACTTTACTCTACTAGTGCACTCTCCACCCAGGGGTTAAAATGGGTACCTGGCACATGAGATGAGCTGATTTTGTGAATGTAAAGCATAAGCGCCCTAATTTGGCAGCTCTGCTTGTATGCTCCCCAGGGAGTTGAGAATGCTATGGATTGTATGGGTCTCGCTGGGGGGTAATATGTAGAAGTCGTGCGAGGCAATTTACTTTGTGAGCAATACTATAAACCCCTACCTTTCTTCTTATACCTTTTTTTGTATAACATTACCTTGTTTTGCTGCACTGACTTGACATGGGCCTTGAGTGCAGGTGCACCTGAGTGCATGCTACTGTACATGTGCCCCTGTTTGGTTGAGACATCTCGGGGGAATACCAGAATCTAAAAATAAAGCACTTTTAAGTCACTTGAAATTCAAAGTCCTGTTTCATTTTCAATACTATAGATATAGGTGTACATGTCAGATGTCAGGAAGAAAAGGTGTATGAATAAGCAATTCTTAATGTTAAACTGATTTTCACATGTTAAAATATCACTTAGACCATGAAGTCACAAAGTAATGATCGATAAACTATTGTTTTTATCATTGTTTGAAGTACCGGCTTTTAATTGTCACATGAAAACAGTCACTTTCTTTAAAAGTGTCATAGATACTGACATGTTCATTATGAATCATGTTAAAAATGAAAAATGTTATTTTATGAAGATTGAAATATGAAGTCTCAAATTTTCATATCATTCATAATGAAAATACCCCTTAACTCTAAAACCAAATTAACTTGAATAGTTTTTATATAATATGTTCAGAACAGGTACCATTAACATTTTAATGTATTTTTTTCTAAAGTATTCGATTTATAATCGATTACATGCTATAAAGTAATCGATTACAATCGATTACTGGACAAAAATGAATGTAATCGATTATTAATCAATTACACAAAATTCCCCTGAGTAATCGATTATTAATCGATTACATTTTTGAATAATCGTGCCCATGCCTGATTATGATATATTTACGGTATTGACAGCCAAGTCAATTTAAGCTTTATATCCCTTAGCTTCCCCCCGTTTTTCATCTAACTGTTAATTAAATTCCATGAAGTTTTGTTCTAGAAATGTGAATTTTTCAAAAGAAATTTTTCAGTTAATACATGCACAAGCCACACCTGCAATTTCATCATAACTTGCAGAAGAAAATTAGACAAAATGGCCTAAATTGCTTTTGAAGGAATAATAGTTGACAATATCATTGGCAATGAGAGTTATCCCTCTTCTCTATGGGATCGGTGAGCCATTATCGGTAATCTAGCTTCCATTTGCAGGAATGACTAGTGGTAATATTAATCAAAGAACCTCAAAAAGAAATATTTTTTTTAGGATAATTCACACCACCCCCCCCCCAATAAAAGTCTGAACCAATATGTTGCTGCAATAAGTTAACAATATAATCAATATAAAGTTTTCTTCTCGAAAAATTAAAAAATTGTACGGATCTTATTTAAAAGTTTAAGGTATATGTACAATTATATCCATAATGTTCAGACAGTGTCAAAACAAAATTCCTAAAATTAAGACTCGTAAGTGCTCTAAATTTTCCTTGTTTATTTTGAAATAATTTCTGTTTTATGAATTTTATTGGTTCAAGTTTTATGAAACCTTTTTGATGGCAATAAATTTTATGTCTATTAAATGTACTTTGTTCAACAAATGTAAACAGTCTCCCCCAGACAATCCTATTTATCCTACTTGATCGTTCTTTACGAGATCACTTAGAGGCAACTTTTAATAATTATTAAAAGTTGCTCTAAAAACAAACATCTGAAACATAAAAAAAAAACAATTGGCGAATGCTTATCTTATCCATTTCTCACCAAAACTTCAAAATTGAAAATAGTTTTTGCTTTAAGTCACTTTTTAAAATTCAAATAGAATATCAATATGTTTTACCGGTATTTTATATTTATATACAGAGGCAAAAGTTTTACAAATGTATTTATATAAGTATCATTCGTATATAGAAGTACATTATATTTATAAATTTACATTTCTAATAATTAAATTTAACTATATAACCCTGAATCAAGGGTCATCTAAATTTTCTACATAGTAAGTAAATGTTCAAGTCAAATGCTGGCTAAGAACAAATGATATGTTCAATTTAGGTACAAACTTAGAATTGTAGATTTTCCATTGATTGGATAGAAGTATTATTACTATTGTCCAATTTTCAGAATACATTGAACAAAATTGTCTTCATTTGTTTTAAGCCCTGGTGACTGAAGTTAAAGCAATTCAGGAAGCGAACACTCGATCTGAGCTTAAGTTTACTTGTGGCGTGCAGTGATAAAGCATTCTTATATGCTTGTACATATATTATAAACGTGTTCATCTCTCATAAATCTTTGTCATCTAAATTACTGGCCCTGCAGTATCTTACAAGCTGCTCCCCATAACAAAAAGATGATTCACACTTAAAATCAAAAAGGCCACTTGTGAGAAAAACGGAAGTTTACAAACAATAGAAACCAATCATATCCTTACTACAGAGAAAACCATAATCACATTGTACATCGATTGTCCAAATTTAACAATCCTGATAGAAATCAGCTAATATTATTCAGCAAATCAGGGGATAGTGAAATTCAAGTTTCTGTGAATTAAACTTTGAGCAATAATATATTATCGACACTTCTGCTGGAGTACCCAATAATGACCATTTTGTCCACCCTAGGGTCCAGGCAGACTGTTATTTACCTGAGGGGGGCAGGTAAGTTCACCTGTGTTCGTTAGATTCCTGATATCATTCAGGTGTATTGATCTTGGTCACTCAGGTATGACCTACAAAACCGCCATGTTGATTACGTAGCCAGGTAAATTCTCGTGAGTCAGACTTATTTTGCTTTCCACAGCATAGGTGTGTTTTCTTTTTTCATTCTTAAAGACACCTTAAACAATAAGTGGAAAGAGATCTACAATCCCATTTTGATGTGAAAATGATTCATAAACTTATAAGGAAACAAAGGACTTAGTGAAGTTGCTTAAGCTTGGATGTTAACTGTTATTTGATCAAAGTGAAATTGGAATTTTCATATTCTAGTGACACTATTGCAAAACTAGACGAGACAGGTAAGCTTCGGGCAATGACTGTGTTTTTGTGTGTGTAAACAACAACTGGACTAGGATAATCAATTTGTCAGGGGCATTATAGGTCAATAACCATTATTGCCCAGGATTTCTGTGATAGACATTTATATTATACTAACTAGTGTATTAACACAGTATCTATAGCGTTTGGCCGCATTAATTCAACATCAATGAAAGCTTAAATCTACATGTCTGCATAACTTATGAAGGGTTTTCTGTATATTAATGTATTAGATTTGTCTCCTAGTCTCCCATTAATGTAAGAAAATGAATTATCATCCTTTCTTTTTGCATTTCACAATAAAAAGTGTAAATATATAATAATAAATAAAATGCAAATAAATTATGTTATTTCAGTCTAAGCTATTGCCTTTATAACCCTATTACACATATTAAAATGTTTAAATTTACACCTAAGAAATTTTGACATTGTGTAGGAATTAAATAACAAGGCCCAACCTTGTAAACAGATATGGGCACTTGAGGGGGGGTGTATATACTAAACATAGATACAAGATATGGTCACTCAATCTGTAAACATGTGTGATCTTGTCAACATTTAACCTTCATCACACCATGGAGGAAAATTAAATGGACCATGCAACACCTAATCCCTACTGACTACGAGACAGCAGACCCAGAGAGACATATGTCATCCACTCAACCATAAACATATAATGAACTTTTAACTGTCATTTTAATGTCATTTATTATTTCATGTGTGCAAGAGATATTTAATTCAATATCACAGTTAGAGACATTCTTATAGATATCCATAGACCAAAACTAAATATGGCTGCCTATAAAATGAAGTCAGCCACCAAGACTTTTATTTATAACTGCTATTCGCTATGTACTTATTTTAAAATGTTTGTTTTTCCTTCTTGGGTGACCGATAACCTGTGTGATAGTAAACATGCAGTTAAAATGACAATGCAAGACAGAATTTGAGAACTTTGTTTACAACTTATCATAATTGACACCACTGAGAAATTTAAAGGGAGGGTAACATGGTGGGAGTAATTATAATGTAGCATGCAGACAATTAAGATTTCACACTCACTGGTAAATAGACTCATTATTCAATTAACTTAAATAACAAAAACAATTCATGAACACTCATAGATATTACAATTTTTTTGATACAATAAATGTGGCTGGCATTAATCACTTTAAATTCCTCTTATCCTAAATAACTGAAATACATGCATTAACTACCCGTATGTAACTGATTATAGTCACAAAGAATTTAAAGGAGAAATGAGGTCATTCAGGAGGCACCTGTGCCTTCATTTCATGTACAGGTATGAAATAGTTACTTAATTTTCGGCAATATTCCTTATATTTACCTGTAGGGGATACAGGACCTAACAACTTCATAATGTCTCAAATATGTTGTTATCATTAAGTACATTATGTACATGTATGAGTGATATTGTAGGGGAACTTGTCAGAGATGATTAAGTGTTTGGGGGAGGGGGTGACAACTCTAAATACTAGCATAACTCCTGTCAACTAAAAGTTGAGAAATTTGTGGTAAATTTCTGACTTATCATATAAAGGATTTCATTACAAAAAGATATTACTACTGTCCATGAACAAAGTCTGCTACACCAAAAATTAAGGTGTCCTTTAAAAAATCTGAACATCTATTAATTAGTTTATAGCAATCAGGTGTCATTGTCAAGTTAGATAGGACTAGTTACTCCAACACAATAGAGATCACAATACAGAATAGAGCACTCAATTCAGTCTGCTAGGTCAAATTTTCTCCTTCCCATTACATTTGGGGTTTTGTCCTATCTCTAAAATTTCTAGGATACACTTCCTAGAAGACCTATATATGTGTCAGTGTATAGCATCGAACTTAAAAACCTAGGGTTTTGTATTCAAATCCTGGTTGTCAATTCTTCTGGGAATCCTGACTTTTCCCAATGAAATAAACAAAAATTTCTTCGATCATGGAACATGGAATGTTTCCACACTTCCATTGCATTATACATTGAATGAATGACATGGGAAATGTAATTTCTCTTAAACTTTATTTCATTGAGAGTCTAAAGAGTTACCAGTTTAAAGCTAAACAATTTCAACTTTTTTGACAGTGAAACAGAGTTTGACTCTTTTTTTTCTTTACAGGATGAAACCCTTAGTGTTGGTGACTATAGTTCTACTACATGTTGGCTACTCCTTATCACAGTGCCCCAGCACGGTGCAAGCATGTACTTGTGAGAATGTAACTGCCCAAAGCAGGAGAAACATCAGGTGTGTTGGTCTGACACAGATCCCAGCCTTCACTTCCTCTCCAGAAATTTTCCAGAAATTGGACATGGATAATCCAAACAATAATATACAAGTTATTCAAGCCAATGCATTCAGTGGAATAAAAGTTGAAGAAATTGATATGAGTGGCCAAAATATCAAATTACAAAGCATTCACCCAATGGCCTTTTTTGGTTTGGAGCAACATCTGACAATAGTGAAACTCCAGGGTGATACTGTACTTCCCCCTCCCTTTGTACAACTGAAAAACATCACTAATCTTCAAGTGCTTGAGTTACAATTTTTTAACATGCCTACTATTGAAGAAAGTACAGAATTCAATTACTTTCCTTATCTGAGAACTTTAAGGTTAAGAAATATGAACACAAACTTTGTTTCATCTGAATCTTTCAAAAATCAGTTACAGGAACTGACCGTTTTTGAATTTGCAAATAACCAAGTGCCAACTTTTCCAAAGCCTGCTATAAACAGACTTCGTAAGCTACAACATCTTTCTTGGGTACACAATGGAATGACAACTATTTCCTACAGCTCGTTTGATTCTCTGAATTCTCTTATTGAACTGGATTTGAGGGGTAATGATATTAGGGAGATGTTCAATGGGAGTTTCATAGGAATCACCGATAGGCTTGAGTTTTTGAGTCTTCAACTGAACAGAATTACAAAAGAAGCAATTATACCATTAGGCAATCATAATTGGCCTGAACTGGAACAGCTTAATTTAGGTCATATGGTGGCTGATTTTACAGACATTCCCAATGGTTTATTCAGAAACATGCCAAAGCTAGCTAACCTTATGATGCCTGGTAATAAATTGAAAGTGATTAAAAGCAACGATTTTCAAGGCCTTGGAAATATGCATTCTTTGGACTTGTCTGAAAATTGGATCCACACAATTCAAAGAGGAGCACTGTCTCCCATGACTAGGCTGGATACATTAGATCTACGAAGTCAGTATGACTCAAATGTTAACAACCCAATGAATTTTAGCCTAGATGCCTTAGAAGGAGCAGAGCTTGCCCTGAAAACCCTACATATACAGGACAACCATTTAATTGATCAGTATGCTTGGAGGGCTATTGGTGCTATGAAAAATCTTGTCAATCTAGACATATCTGGAACTGGACTTTCTGACATTCCATCCTTGCTTTTCTACAGTCACAACAATCTTGGGAGTCTTACTATGAGAAACAACAACATGACAGTTCTGAGACAAGAATCTCTTTATGGGTTAAAATATTCACTGGAGGTCATTGATATATCTAACAACCAAATATATACTATTGAAAAATGTGTTTTTGAAGGATTTAACAAACTCAAATTCTTTTTTGCCCCACAGAACTCTTTTGTGTGTGATTGTAATCTCTATGGACTTCACCAGATTTTGAAAGCAATACCTTCTCCAGGTTTAGTTATTTTGACATGTAAAAATCCAGCAAATTTAGCAGGCAAGTCTTTACTTACTTTGGAAACTGGTCAGTTCTGCTCTAATCCACCAAATTCTGCTGCTTGTCCAGACTTTACAACCACTACAATGACCACCTCAACAATTGGAACAACCTCTGTTGTCCCATTACCAGATATTCGGTTTGGAATTTCAAGTGAAACAAAAAATACAATAGTGATTTCTTGGACAGTCAGTGGAGATATGACTTATCTAAAGAACTTTTTGGTGCAATATAAACAGTTAGGCATAAACAATCCTCAGGAGAAAAGTTTTCCTTTGGACAAATCCAAAAGGGATCATCCCATAACTGGACTTAACCCCGGGTCTCGCTATGAGATCTGTTTCTTCATTGAATTGACAGGATCATCAAAACAAATCCTGATATCCTGTCCAACAGGCACTACCCAAGGTTCCTTAACAGATGTTGCCACAACAGAAGCCAACACTGGTTCAGATGATAAAACAGTTGAAATAGTGGGGGGTGTTCTTGGAGGTGTTTTATTTATAGCTCTCATCGTTGTTTTGTTATTTGTTTTCGTCATCTGTAGGAAGAAAAAGGAAGACAAACCACCGCTACCTCTACCCAATGGTCATATCACACCCATTGGATATCAAAACCAGCCACGTCCAACCAGTCAACCCAAAGTGTTTGTGAGGAAAGCCAATGGTGAAATGCAAGTTATGACCATATCCAATGGGAACCTTGATTCGTCAAGATTATCAGGGTTATCTGCAGGAAGTTACCAAAACATTGATGACACAGCAGTAAGCAATGATCCCTATCCAACAAAAGGGGCCACAGGTGGGGGAGGAGGAAGAGACCCCAAACAGCTAAGCGTAAAACTTCCTCCAGAACATAAGCCTGAGGGTGGGTCTCGAGATGCAGGTCGATACACTGTAATGCCTACTGCCCCAAAACCTAACTATGTGAATGAAGTCAACAGAATGATGGCTCCAGCAGACCACTACACCAATGCCGTGGAGACTCGACCCCTCCCACAGACCCCAAACAGAGACCCTATGTCCCATTCCTCTGGGGGTGGCTTCCTAAATCATGGATTTTCATCGAGTCCCACAGACAAAGTGTACAGTGAGATTCAAGATAATATTGAAGCACCACAATTTGAAGAAAATATTGGAACAGTGGTGTAAAATCAAATACATTGAGAAATGGAGTTTACCAATATTTGTGCTATTTCCATATGGAGCTGTGTGTGTACCAATGGATTCCTATGGTATTGATATTCCAGTGGTTGTGGATGGATACAAAACAAATGGGGGTCAATTTTAACCCTCCAATAAACTTCTTCCCATCCCTTCCAAGTAAAACATGTACTGGGTACATGGGAGTGTCAACAATAATGAGTTGAAAATGTTTCAAATTATATTATGTCTGTGGATAATACCTTTTTCTCTATTCAAAACTCCACCATAAATAGCTTAAAGGTTTCATAAGCAATTAAGTTAATACCTGTATTTCATATAGTATCATTGATATTCAAATTCTAATGCAGTAATGAAAAAAAAAAGATTTACAATCAAGTCCAAAAATCAATTTGCTTTTTTCATAATATTAATTAAACACATAGAATTATAAGACTTTTTATTCAATATATTAAAACCTTTAATCAGCTGCTTTAATCTTTATTAAACTAGAGCATAATAAATTATTGTCATAAAGACACATTTTTGTCTTCACATAAAAAATGCTGAATATACCAAAAAAAATTACATTTCAAACTGTTTTTACCAAAGCTGATCAATTTACTATGAAAATTGCTGATTGCTCTTACATGTACATGCAGGTACAAATATATTACTTTTGAAATTAAATTTGTTCCGGGGCTAGAATGTTACTTAATAGAGACAACAAAATAGGTTGAAATCTAAATGTTGTGCATTTTATTCAACATTTAAAAAAAAGAAAAACTACATGAAGAAGTTACGATGATAGCAATGAGTGTTAGGGATTCAACGGCAATAATTACACTTGAATGAACTATAGTTACCAGTGTATTATGGTACATAGCTTAATTACACTTTATATTGACTGTTGTAAAACAAGCGAATTGTGGTAATATCCCATTTTAAACTAATTCTTCAACGTCCTATTACCTTATTATACAAGAATCATGGTGCTTATAATGTGTACATATCTTAGAACAGTATGCAAGTTGTGTAAGGATTATATGCAAAAATATTAATGTAAAAATATGTGTGCGAGAGGATCTTAATTTCTAACAACATTTCTCATCTCAAAAACTTCATGCAAATTATGCGATATATTTATATGCATTGAGTATAAAGCAGTGGTGGATCCACGGTTTTACGGGGCCTGGATCTCCCTTGTTTATTCCTTGATACATGGATGTATCTAAACTAGAATCTGAAAGGCTCCGTTTATGAGGCAATTTCACTTTCACTTCACGTCAAACCCACTTTCATGTCTATATATATTGAGTAGTCTTCTTGACTCTTTTAACATATACAACTATTATATAAATAGTGCCTGTTCGGGAGGGTAACAGTTGAAATTGACACCCCGAGAAAACCATTGTCAACCGACGCGAAGCGGAGGTTGACAATGGTTTTCGAGGGGTGTCAATTTCAACTGTTATCCTCCCAAACAGGCACTATTTATTTTGTTATACTGAATGTCTTTTTTAAAATTTTTAAGAAAATTTTACTGCTTTTACATAGGAATAACGTGAATTCTACAGCGAACCGTACGCGCATAATTTTCGCGCATGTAACATTTTTTAATGTTACCCGTTGCCAAGTGCGTTGCTAACGCTGAGGGTAATAGTAAATATTATTAACTGCGTCTTAACCAATCAGATTTCAGTATTTAACATGAAAGTATAACAAACATGTTTATGCAACAATGTCCGAATTATGTCAAGGAAAAGATATCACTTAGCAAATTATGTCCTTGCTAAACCATTGTGACACATTAGAAATCGATCTGTGTTATTCTCATCGCTAATTAGTTCTGATAATTAGATATTCATTCTGTTCATTGGAAAAAATATATATTTCAGAGAAAAAACTGTATTTCGTTAAACCATGAAGAATGCCTGGTGTGTTTGTATGTGTATGTACTGTGAGAGATCGAGAGAGTTTATCTGTGTGTGATTCGTGTATTGTTGGATCTCTGTCCCCCTTTGTGATACTTCAATGTCATTCCAATGTTAACCCTACCTGTCCAGACTGTTATGCACTATATAACTATATATGTATACATATAAAGTCTACAAATGTTGTCAAAGGTAGAGAATTTATTACTCTGTACTTTTTTACAATATTATCAAAGAATTTCATGTTATCTACGTAATATTAAAAGTCTACAAAACCTAGTGCACTGTTTCTGACTTGTAATATGTATCAAGGGATCTAGTTACTGTAGCATATACTGTATAAAATTGACGCCCAATTGGACCATCCATGTCCACTAACCACCATCAGTCAAATTTTCAACATATTTGGAATAATTGATCTTCTTTGTTGTTTTGTGACCTACATATACCATGAGTACAGGAGCCATATCGGAATTCTATTTTAATTTTATAATTTCATAAAAAAAAACCAGCAGCTTTTAAAACTACAAGAATTATAGATGATTTTTTTAGGCATATAGAAGAATTTATTTCTTGGATAACAGAAATCTAGAGAACTTATGGTGTATGTTTGTAACTCTCTGTACAAGCAATTACCAGTGTAGCTATACACATGACAGCTAGCCCTGAATGTGAATATACATGATCCATGTCCTTTGCCAGATAAGCTGACATGTGTCCTCAGATATGTATCAAATTCAAAGGTTCCCTGAGGGGACAGGGAAAAAGACAGAGAGAGAGAGAGGGAGCAAATATCAGATCATCCAGTACAGGGCCGTTCTGTCCAGACCAGTGTACGCTAAGCCTGACTGGGGGACATGGAATTTATTAGGTGACAAATTACCCAGGGTTGGGTATTGGACAACAGACCTTATGGTATATCTTAGACCATCATCATATGGTGTGTTACAGTTGGCAGACAAAGTCAAAAGTTGTCAACAAACAAAACAAAACACTTGAAGTCGGTATTTATTAGTATCTGTCCTATATATTTTTCTTATCACAAGAGGGTCAATATAAATAAATGCTGCGCATATTGATAAAATTTTCCTTGGAAAATCCAATGAGTCAACATATAGTTTGATGCCTCCCCAAAAATCAATATGCTGGTAATGCTACTGTATCTTATACACCAGTGACAGATTTATGATTAAGCTCAAGGTGGCAAAGCTCCCATGAGTCATCCCAGAATGGGCGTGGTCCCATTCGGAACTACTGACCACTGTCTAACACTTGACCTATTTACGTATGGATAGAAGGGAGGACCATTATGTGAACTTTGCAGATGAGACTCTAACAGTAAGAGATTTCACAGACGTTAACTCGGTTAAACTTATCACCAGACCCCTGGTGTGCTAGCTGTGCTGTGCCAGCTACAACGCAACAAAAATCCTATGAAAAACAGTGACCTTCAGTCATTCAAGGGGAAAATTATCAGGTTTCCCTTTTCCCTATAGCCACCATCATTTTATCGCGATATGCACAATATTTAAAAGCCTCAGATGACAATTAACTGCTATTGAAGCTGTTGGATCAGTTAGTTGGTAGCTAGGACAGACTAGTTTAAATTTGCAAATATTTTATGTGCAGATTTGAACTCAAAGAAGTTTTGATCTTCTTCCAAAGCAATTTTAAAAGCAGTTTCGTCTTAGTTATACACAGTTCAGAATAGCAGTCAAAGTTATGGTAAAGTGAAATTAATATGTGTAATATTATATAACTATCACCGCAATGCTTCGTTTTTTAATACAGCTGATTTATTATAAAAGAGAAATAAATTGCAGTTGGTGTCAAAACAGCAGCTCGGATCTTTGCCATCCAGTCATATTAAATTTGTCACATAAAATGTCTAACATAAAGCTAAGGCCTAGACGTTTACACACGAATAACTCCGATATGTTTGTCAACCATGGATAGAACATTGTGCAGACTGTACACCGTGTAAAAATACACTGGTGCTGACAACTCAACTTTTTCACTTGAAGTACCCTGAATAAGATGAAGGGATTAACATTACCCAATCTCCATTGGACCTATACACAGAGTATCTTGATAAAACACCTACACAGCCATGTTGATTTAAGATAGGGCTTATCACAGTAAATGTTTCATATATTGTTGATGGCCACTGCAGTTTAAAATCTATTACCAAAGTACTTGGAATATGTGGATATATTTAAAGCAATTTACTTTATCACTGAACAGATTCAAATAATATGTACATGTACCATTACTTTGTTTACATACCGGTACATGTATCTTTAACATGTGTCTCTTTTCCGCAATTTTGAGACCCTTGAGAGAACATTTACATAAGTATTGTCTCTGGTATTCATTATCATTGTATATAGTCTTCATAACAGGTAAAAAAAGCAGTTGTTGACAAAAAATTCAATTCTCAGTTAGGCTGTATATGCTCAAGTATTTGCATTTTGCAATACCTTAAGTTTGCATCTTGTAAATCTATATATCCTTATCAATTAAAATCTTTTAAAATTATAGCAACGCTTTAAAAAAAAAAAAAGAATCTTACAAAACTTAAGAGTTAGCTAGAACTTCATACAAAAGTTTTCTTTACTGGGTATATTCTGCAGAAAGAGTCCCTTTGAAAATTATAGTACTTGTTGTGTATAATTGCATGATTCAATCCAGATAAAAAAGTTCATGATCTAACAGATAAGATATGTGACTACGGAACTTTCAGAAGCAAGTGTATTTGAACTCCATATGGAAGACTCAGGTTTAAATTATTTTTATGACAGTGCTTCCACTCAGGTATTTTGTTTATTCTTCTATTTAAAGAAGTTTTTTATCAGACCACATCATGAAGTGAATATACAACGAGTGAATAAGATAACATCAAAATCCCTTCCCAAATTACGCAATGTTAAGTTAACGTTAACATTGCAACATTCGAAGGCGCTCTCCTGCTGTTACCTTTATTCAGTATATATACACTAAACTTTTTAAATCACAACATGATCTACACCATTAATTCAGCTATACTCTGCCTGACTTGACATAGAAATCAGAAAATTACCCAGTACACTGTCCAAATTTGTATGGGGAAGGGGTAAGGTGAGGCCTCACAATTTATTCTATTATGATTCAGAAAAATAGCACACATAGCTTAAGGAATTTAGGTATGCATATATTATATTCACCCTGAATAGAATTATATTTGTATATTGAAAGTATAAATATTATAAAGCTGTGTTGTTGTTCACGTATTAACCCCAGTGCAGCTTTAAGTCTTTTATTTTATGAGAAAAGAAAAAAATCACTCAATAGTTTGTTGAATTTTAAGCTTTTGTGACATACCGTTCTGGTACTCTTGCTAATGACGGCAAAGGGATTTACCTAGATTTAGTCAGCTAAACAAGGTATTGAACAAATGATATATCTAGATGTATTACAATTATCTACCGGTATATAATATTTATCTAACAATTATCTAGATGCATTACAATATTGTCTATTATTTATCTAACAATTATCTTGATAAATTACAATAGTCTAATCAATATCTAACAATTCAACTTTAATTTTTTATCAGCATGGTTGTTCACTGTGAATTCCTGGACCATCATTTCAGGGACCAATGTATAATCCTTCCTTACTCTAAAAGAGTATTGTAATTTAAAGTTTGCACAAACTTGAATCTGCCTTCTCTATCATTATAAAAAGTTGGGGAAAAAATTCACCAAGTTTAACCAATTAAGTTCTAAATAATATTTCTGAAAATGTTCACAACTAAATGGGATGAAACTCTTCATTTCAACAAGGTTCAATGTCCTTTAAAGAAAATTTTGTGGCAATTTTAAGTTTGGTTGAATTTGGTAGCGTGGGATTTGCCAAAATTACAACAATGATGAATATACTAGAATTGTCAGAGAACATACAGAATTAATCTGTATATACAAGGTTTACAGGAGACAGAATTACTCACTTGGTTGTAGCAAACAGAAACATTGTGTAATCATCAGATTACAAACCTCACCTCAACCATGTCTTTCTTTGAATAAAGGCTTTGTCTCTCACTTTTTCTTTGTCTCAGAAAGTAAAGTCTAAACATGTACTTCATGGGTACTGACCAAGACTTTTTCAAACATTAAAATCAAGAGCTATCAATGCAAAATTTTTTGGGGTAGGACTTTGTAGCTTATAGTTATACAGATTAAATTCAACATCCAAATCATGACTTTAATATTATTCTTTCTTAGATGTATCATCCTTTAATGTTAAATTTAGATATGGCCCAAAGACACTTCAAAATAAGACCTCTTTTTGCTCATAAACATTGTTTACGTTCAGTACGGTATCTTAACCAACCTAGTCCGTCATAAGATGTAAGAATTCCAATTCTATTAGTGTCATATAAAAAAATGTATTTATGTTAATGTTATTTACATATCCTTCAGAGTTTAAATGTAGGAATTGAAGCTGGCTTTGGATTTCCAAGTTTTGTTTTGTTTGTAATTGTAATTCAGTTATATTTGCTATAAACAAGGAATCATAAAAAGCATGAAATCAACCACTATATACACCATTTTAAAGAAAGTTTTTGATGAGAATGTAAACCATCACAAACAACCAGTGATGGACAAAGAGTGTTAGCACTCCTTGGTTATATGGACCAGAAATGAGTTAGAAAAGGAAAGGAAAACTATAGAGACATTAACGTATATAGAGGTTTTAAATAACTGTTGATTCTTAATTAAACATAATCTAAAATATCAATGTAAAATTGTGAGAAGCAAAGTCAACATCTCTGATTAAATTGTTTTCAAAACAAATATTGTCTGTTTGCAATTTTTGTGTTTCTCAATCCGAAAAGAAATGGCAGATTCATAGAATTTTTAACAGTAACTTGAGTTAAAAATATAATTATAGTTCTAAAGTGTCATGAATTCATGATGTATCAAATAAAATAACCTTTTCACTATCCCCGAAGAGTAAGCAAGCTCAAATACCCCATGCTGCTCTTCCATTGACAATACTACAACTAATAAATGGCAGGATACACATTAAATACAAAAATAATTTAACATAAGGGACGTAACTCCCAAAAAATTCTGCAAATACCTGGTATGCACATCAATCTATACTTTTGTCTTGAACAACAACTAAAGAGCCAAAATTTACAGAAAAATAATTGAAATTTCCTGATAATATTCACATGCACAAACTGCATTCTAAATACATTTACCAACAATGTTTCTCAAATTTCCTGCATGGTTATACAGTAAAACTTGTCTAATTCGGCAGAGGGTGGTTCTGAAAAATTTGGCGGGATCAGGCAACATCCGGTTTGGTGGACATTTTTGCAAATTATTTTGTAGTATTTAATGCAGTAGCTCTTGATCCTCTATTCTTGCAACATTTCGAATTCTTCTGAAATATATTAGACCTCCTTGATTGTGAATACGTTGCCCATTTCCATTTTTATTTTTGATTTAGAAAACAATTATTGCATAACGGAAAATGTACAATAGAAATACTTTTTCAATCAAACTATCATAATTATTGATAAATTTTCAAACACTTGATTAACCTGAGAAATCAGACAGGAGACAAGTGTATGATTCTCCGGAAATCATTAAGGTGGTATGGGACATCCGTTGATATTAATGTGGATTAAAGTACATTATTATAAAAATACTTTCACTGGTTTAGATTTTTTAAATTTCAAAATATCTAACCAAAAATATGTTTTTAAAAAATTTTGAAAGTTGAAAATAAAATCCCCAGCAGTATTCAAACTCATGACTTGCAGATTCATTGTGAACCCTCTGACCCACTGCGCTAAGCTGTAAGGTGACAATTTTGGGAAAGTAACTATTTATAAAATTACACAATATTTTATTGTTTATTTCGATAAAATTCACAACATGGAGATGTCCCATACCACTTTAAACAAACAATGACCATATGGCAAGTCAAAGTGTTTACGTAATGGCGAGAACTGTTTTGGTTGTATTTGGCTGTATTAAGAACAAGAGCCAATAGGCCTTAACGGTCACCTGAGTAGCATATAACCCATAGACAAACTTGTCGAGTAGTCTCATATATCCATTTAATTGGGTTTCATTCTGGAGTAGAAAAATTATAAATTTGTATTGACAACCACCTCCCTGCCTGAAATCTTTCTAAAAGATCTGTGAATCTATAATTTTGGCAGGTCTACAAAATCATGAATTCAGTTTTCCTTTCAGGTGTGTGGGAGTAAAGAAGATAATTTTTAAACATTACATGCATTAACACCTATACATTCATTTTGGCCCTGCCCTAGAGTAAAAACCAGGGGTCATGAAATTTAAAATTTTAGTTGAGGACTTCCTGGTAAACATAATTATGAAGTCAGTTTTTCATACAGATGTGTGAGAATAGAGATGAAGATTTTAAAACATTATATGCATTAACACTATATTGCCCCCCCCCCCCCCCCATGTCCTGAACCCCTGACCAAGGGGCCATGAATTTCACAATTTAGGTAGAGGAGTTAGTGGACATCATACCCATGTATTCAGTTTGTTGCCCACATGTTTGGGAGTAAAGAAGATTTTTTAAGATTTAATACATTTTTACTATATGGCTATATTGGCCCCATCCTAGAGCCTGAACCCCTGACCCAGGAGCCATGAATTTCACAATTTTGGTAGAGGGCTACATGGACATAATAACCATGCATTTAGTTTTTAACAAATATATATGGGAGTAGAGAAGAAGATTTTTACTATATGGCCATATTGGCCCCAACCTAGACTGTCCTAGAGCCATGGATTTCACAATTTTGGTAGAGGGCTTCATAGACAACATAACCATGCAATCAGTTTTTTCCTCACATGTGTGGGAGTAGAGAAGAAGATTTTTGAAAATTTAGCTTTTTTTTTGCATATTTGGCCCCACTTATGGTGCCTCGGGGGTGGTAGAGCCACGAATTTCACATTTTAGATTCCTCTTACCATAGAGATGCCTCATACCAAAAATGGTAACAATTTGCCTTGTAGTTTTTAAGAGGAAGTTTAATAATGAAAATTGTTAACGCACGATGCATGTCGCACGACGACGGACGAAAGCAGATAGTAATAGGTCACCTGAGTTTACTCAGGTGACCTAAAAACAGGGAAGAGTTTAATGCAAAGATAGAAACATATATCTATTATAAATTATGATAATCACAAAAATACTAAAAAGCACCGTTTATTTTTGGTGGGTTCACAATCGTAATGGCATACACTAAGGAAATCATATGGATATCACAAGTTAATTGCAACAAGTCAACAGGTGGCTGATTAGATTACGTAATGGCGAGAACTGTTTTGGTGCAGGGAACAATGGATAAGTATTAAAATGCATGGGAATTTAATAAACTTCAAGAATGTGGCATTTTGACAGAGTAAGTGTAACCATACAACGCGCATTACATGTACATACGTTATCGGCAGTGTTACTTCCGCGGTATCCAGAATCACGTTTGGATTTATATTCACAGTTGTTTAAATCAAGTTCAAGTTCTTTGTTCCATGAGACATATATCTCATAGGTTATACATGTGAATATATACATATTAAATACTGTACAATGAGACATACAAAGTGTACATAATCAGTTTTGATTATTCACATTAAGAGTTTGATTGTTTACATAATATAAATATTTCCCTTAATTACATAGTTATTTAGTATTGGAAGTAGATAGTAACTGTATTACTTTATAGATACTTGGTTTTCGGTCTATGGTTTTTCGGGAGTAGTATTTTTTAATATCAAATACATAAATCAATAGCAAGGACAGTAAAATTGATCGACAATTGAGCAGTAATTACCCAGCATGATAAGGCCGATTGATAAGTGGCTGGATTACGGGAAATAGCTCTCACTAATCATAAGCAGTCAGTTCTTTTCATCGCGGCTGGTTTACAGAATAGACAAGATCCGGATTGCACAACACGTTTTAATAATAAATTGATAGGACTGAATAATTTCGCCGGATTGGACAACATGCCGGAATGTACAACATCCGGATTCAACAAGTTTTACTGTATGCACATTTACACATTGCACACTTTATACATGAACTTTTCTGCAGCAGTTTCAGAGGAGTTGCGCTCTTTCTTTTTACAGGTATATTCAATATATGGCCAAAATTCCCCGCCTAAAAGGGACGATTCATTTTCCAGAAAAATAAGAATCAAAATTTTCTAGTAATATTCACATCTACACATTACATCCTAAATAATACAAAGTTTTACAAAATTCTGTGCAACAGTTCAAGAGGACCCTGACAAACTGTTCAATACTTTACAGTAAAATATGCCAATAATGAAATGCCAGGAAAGGGCAATTTGGCTTTGTTGGCAGTGTACTTCGTTACATCATTCAGTCAAATTTACAACATGTAATAAATAAATAACATGTAATAAAGTCATAATAGGGAATGAAACTCAGTTCGTAGTAAGCGTCAATTCATTATAAGCCTGTTTGCTATAACAACCTTTTACTGTATTCAAAATATGGCAAAAATTCTATGTTCAAAAGGGCAAAAATTCCCAAAAATATAGAGTAATTGGATTTTCCTGGCAATATGCACATCTACACATTGTGTCCTAACTACCTACAAAGTTTTAAGAAATTCTATGCAGCAGTCAACACTGACAATGAATAAGACTGACTGACAAACTGATGGGACAAAAAACATTACCAGTATACCCTCCTCGCTTGTTGTGTGGGGTTAAAAACCCTGGCATTCAAAGGAATGATGAAGATTTGTGATTTTACATGGGAAATAAATGTTTGAATCTGGCTCAATACAACTCTTACCTCGGTGTAGTCTGGCTCAATAGTCTGAAGAGTTCTGTTGAACAGACATTCTACCACATCTAGAAAACCAGCAGTTATGTCTACTGTCAAACAATGGTGGGTAGGGGCTGTTCTCTCAACAATCTCTATATTCACCGGTTTACCTATCAACCTTTAAAAACCAACATCAATGCAGTTGCATTTAAAAAGTTTTAATTTAAAAAGCATTAATCATCACACTGGTAAAACTCTAAATAATGAAACTCTACACATATTGCATTAGCTTCTCAAATCAGCGCAAAGTGTTTTTTAAAGACATGATTGTCTTGTTCATAAACACAAAATTAAAAATAGCTAAAAAGGGCAAAAACTGTTCCAAGCCAGTTTAAATGAGTATAATTAAATACTATGCTCTTATATAGTCATTCCTTTTCATACAATTTCTAATATCAAGTATCAAGATTAAGCAGAATTTCATCATCATGTGAAATTTTGCAGTGTAAAAAAAATTGCAGAGTCCTTATAAAAGGGCCAGGTTTAGGTTCTAAACCTTTCTATATTTTTTATCAACTAGTTCATCAAACATCACATATCATAAATGCGTTGAGGTAACAAACCTGAGATGGTCCTGAGGCAATGCCTCTGCGAAGGCAGCACGTAAGGCCTTCACCTCTCCTCCACTCGCCGCACTAAACGAGTGCATCTTCTTGAAATATTGGGCTGCAATGTCCTTCATCTGATTCTTGTTGTTGGCTTTGGCACTGGTAGATAGGTCCACTTTCTGGGAAGGGTTTTCGTGGAGAAGAGCAATAGAAAAGAAGACTGCCCTTAAGTGATACCTACAGAGCTCTGCTGAAGGGTCATCAAGGAAACGCTGAATAGAATCTACAGAAACAAATCATTTATTGTAATCTGTAATAAATACATATTATCATAACTTAGTCCAAAGGGTCTGATCTAATCCTGTTGCCTGGTACAGATCATCAGATCAAGCAAGACACTTCGCTTGAGCTGCATCTGGAAACTCAACATTGTCCAACTCTTTGGATCAAGATGTTAAATCTACTATGATGATAAATCTATGATTTTTAATAAAATAATATATACAAAAACATGATTGTTTATAACCCCTCAAAGAACAAGCCAAAAAGATGTCATCTTCAGTGTCAATCAATTTTTTCTGCCCATTTGGTTTTTCAGACTATTATTCAAAAAATTAAAATGCAAGATTTTTTCAATTATTTTTAATCATCACTGCTTGAAAAAGAGCATGGCACTTCATTAAACAAGAGGCCCATAGGCCTAGACAGTCACCTGAGTACCATAGACCTTAGATAGACCTGTCGCCTCATGTTTGCATTTTAAGCTTCCATTATTTAAAGTGTCTAAAATCCTCTGACTGTTACCCCTGCTTTAATTATTTGATGTTTGCAAACATCAATTCATCAGGAGGGTTGGGGGGAGTGCAAGGGGCCCAAGAGTAGGAGGAATATTTATAACTACCTACAGGGGCCAAAAAAAAAACAACTCCCAAAGAGACTTTCTACAGTACTTCTTGAACACCACCTAGAATCAATTATTATACAAAATAACATATTAAAATTACAAATTTATTTATCTCTATTCTTCTTTGTAAAGTGTATCCCCTACACTCATATTAACATATCCACTAATATATAATACATGTATAGTTTTAATTATCTTTGAAAAATTTAATTGGACCCTTAAACAACCAAAAGATAAATGCTTTGATTTATGTGTGATATTCTAAATACCAGGTAAGCTGCCTTTTACATAAAAGAAAATGTTTCGGGTCATTTATCTGCTACTTTGAGTGGTCAAATTATGACGTACAATCTTCATATGACCGATACACAACGAACTTTGTATTTTGAAACTACATGTAGGCTATTCATTTGCTCCATCTGTGAAAAATTTACCCGAAACTGAAAGTTAAGGGACTCGAATGTAAATTTAACAATGCATGTAATGTCCAGTAATATTGATAAGACCCATCTCAGAATCATCTGTCATTTGTAATTCAGCCCACTTAATGTATGTTGTACCCAAATGTACAATTTTTTTTTGGATGGTTGTTCTTTCATCCACTCCAGTATCGACAAGTGTCCCATAACACCTTAATAAGAAAAGGACGTAAAGGACATTATGAACATCATAATAATCAGTTAGTTTATCTCCCATGCTTTTGATAGTACAGTATACAATTATTTAATGCCTGAGCAGTCAATAGACCAGAATATTTTTCCCGAGGTGCAGGGAACAGCTCAGTATGATCTATTGCCCGAGGCCAACGGCCGAGGGCAATAGATCATACTGAGCTGTTCCCTGCACCAAGGGAAAAAATTCTGGTCTATTGACTGTTCAAGCATTAAATAATTGTTTTATTACCTAATTCCTTTTTTACTTTTCGGGGTTTATAATTTGCATATTGCAGATGGTTTTCGTGCCATTATGCAATATACTAAGATTTTTTTTTCATCTTTTACGTGCACAAAACCTGTTGCATGCATTACAACATCTCAATTTAATATTAGTTTACTCAAAGAAGGGGGAGTTTTCAACCCATTAGATTTTAAATCCATGTAGTCTTTTACCTTATATGAGGCTTTAAAACTGTTGATTATTTGATACTCCATTTTGATAGCATTGAATTTGGTTTCACCAAGTACTAAAAACAGCGTCTATGTAAAGGAATATACATTCCCTGAGAACTATCGAAAGGATGTAACATTAACATACCCGCGTTCTGAAATACGTTGCCGGTCCAATAGATCACAGTCTATTGACCGGCGGTCCAATAGATCGAAGTCTATTGACCGGTGGTCTAATAGATCGCAGTCTATTGACCGGCACTTCAAAATAGACGCAAATATTTAATTTGTAATAAAACAACAAAATCCCTTTGATTAGGTAATAAAAGAAAATATTAAATCAATATATTTTTATTATGTGGCCATCTTGTAACCAAGAGTCCTGAACCCTGTTCCAAGTTTCATAATTTTCACAATTTAGGTAGAAAGCTTCATGAAAATCATAACCAATGGCATGCATTCAGTTTATCTTCCACTATTATGGATGTGGAAAGAAGATTTTCTAAGATTTAACAAATTTTTATTGTTTGGCCATATTCCCTCAACCCTTGGGCCTAAATCCTTGACCCTGAGGGGCCTTTCATTTCACACTTTTGGAATAGGGCTTCATGGACATCATTACCATGAATTCATTTTATTTAAATATTTATGGGAGTAAAGAAAATTTAAAGATTTCTTAAGATTTAATTTACTGTAAACAGGGAAATTCCCTCTTGGTTTATTTTTGCCACTTCTGCTCTCGTTGTAACTGAGCAAATTTAAGACTGGGCAAATTCAAATGGTTTAAATTAATTTTCAGGTAACCTAAAAACTTGAAAAGCATTGGTTAAGAAGATAGCATAGACTACAGAATGGTAAGTTTCTGACATGGAAATCTTCGACATGCATGTGGTACATAATTACTTATCTCTACACTTTAGCATTGCATGTAAAGGAGAGAGTACCATAAAATTTAACTGCGAGGGAGCTCATACCAGTAGTCATAAATGAGCACGGTGTATAATTTGCTGACAAAAGATTCTACCATTTCTTGGCCACTAATGCAACTTTTCCTCATTAAGGGTTTTGTTTCTTTACATGATGGTAAGTATATTGCTGTGCAAGTTTGCTTTTTTAATTCATTACTCCAATATTAAAGGAGAAGAACTGAATTGCTTTCATGTATAAAGAAAATAAATAAACCATTAACCTTAAGTAGTTCTTATGAATATGGGAAAAAGTATCATTAGCAGATACTAAAAAGAGTTCTCAACGATAAATGAATCTCCAGTTTATGAAATTACATTACATTGACATGCACTTGTGACCAACTCACTGGTATAAATAACAATGTCTCTAACTAACGAGCACAAAGGAATTCAAACTGTGAAGAACATCATGGGTCAAAATGCTTCTGTAGTGACCCATCCCGAGATTGTCAAAGAAAGGATGAATCGCCTGCCTTTGGGGATATTCATTCTATTTCTATGTGTTGTAGGAATAGTAGGAAATTCATTAGTCCTGAACATTTTTCGTAAAATTCAATACGATTCTACGTACAAAATCTTTGTCTTTATTTTGGCTTATTTTGATCTAAGCACCTCTTTTGCGCATCTCATGAAAGAGGTAGAACAGCTGTGGTTTCCATCATACGATACCAGTGACATAGAGTGCAGAGTTACCTACTTCGCCGCTTACATTGTAAGCACTACATCTTACTGCATCATTTTCGTCATTGCAATCGAGAGATACCGGAAGATATGCCATCCACTGAAGTCCCAGATGTCTGTTTCTTTCGCAAAACGCATCTGTCTCGCTTGTTTTGGTTTTGCATGCATGACTGGTCTCCCATTTCCATTTATGGTTGGCAACTGGTACACGAAAATGGAAGGACGTACCATTTCCCAATGTATGATTGGAAACGTAGGTGAACGCAAGGTTTGGCCATTTATTTACAACCTTTCCAACCTCACGACATCTGTTCTCTTAGCCATTATTGTAGTATGCCTCCAGGTAATCATTTGGAAGACAATTCTGGCTCAAAAAGCAGCAAGAAAAAAATTAAGAGATGGTCAAAATTTTGGTAATAAGAATCAGGATGCAACTTCAAAAGACAGCAAAGCTGCTAGGCGAGCTGCGAAAGATGACAACGTCAAAATAACACTTACGTTCTGCATCATAACGGTTCTTCTCATTGTCAGCTACTTCCCTCTTGTCACGATAAACACATTGGTTGCGTATAAGAATTATTACGACCCTTACATTGCTATTGATAGATCCACCTATGTTTTGTTTGGTGTGCTTGCACATTTTGGTGCAATTAATAGCATTCTGAATCCTTTTGTCTACTTCTTTAGTGATAACAGGTTTAGAGATTTGTTTAAAGAAATGCTTTGTTAAAATTTCGATTGCTAATATTGGTGTCAATTTGGGTATTGCTATTTTATCTCCCATGTAATTCGTCATGCATTTGTATCAATTTCTTGTTAATTTTTGTGTTGTACCATATTTGTTTTATTAGGGTCTTCCGTTTCCATCGGAAGACCCTATTGTTTTTGTTAGGTTTCTTTTTCTCTATTTTTCACTATTATTATTCTGTTTTTTCTTAACATTTTTCTTAAAACTCAAATATCTCAAATATGCTACAACGGATTTTTATGAAAATTTCACGAATAATACAAAATATCAAGGTCTTTTATCATGTACATTTTTGTTGATGATGTCACTTCTGGTCGGCCGTTATATTCGTTTTTCTTTTTGTAAAAAGTGATCTTGTCCTCCCTTTTTCGCAAAAACGATTAAAGATAGAAAACTGAAAGTTTCAGGAATAATAGATTTTTGAATTTCTAGGGCCGATCAGGTAAAACTACGATCGTCCCTCACTGCCGGTCCGCTCAAACAGCATTTTTGGAAAATTGTGTTTAAAATTTTTTTTAAATCAAATAATCTACAATTTTTTTTCCATCAGAATATGTTTTTAAACTTATCAAATTTTAATATGAGCAGGTCGTCCGTCACTTCCGGTCGTCACCAGAAGTGATTCTAATATTTCGATTTTTTTGAATTTTAAAGCATTAGCGTTTTGTTGACATTTTTGTACTGAATACAAAACTAAAAACCGTTTTAAAATCGGACAACGCATTGCAGAGATATTGAAGTTTAAAAATGACCTTTTCTGGAAATCTGCATTTCGCAGTGTAGGCTGAAAAATTAGTTTAAAAGGAAGTTAATATGATAGTAAATCGTACCAAATATCAACAGTTTAATTGAAACCTATCAATTCAAAATCTAACAAAAGACCCACTTGTTGCTCGCAACAAGGTGCTTTCAGGTAATTCAGGCATTCTCGAGAAATTAAGCATCAAAGTTCTGAAGCAAGAGTCTGAGTAGCTCAGTCGATAGAGTAGTGGACATGGCCCAGGTGACCCGGGTTCAAGCCCAGATTGCCACAAATTTTTTTTTTTTACTATTTTTCGCTTAGATCTACGATTTTATCTTTGAAGTGATAAGTTTAATCTAATCTATTCAAAAATCGGACGGAAGACCCACTCGTTGCTCGCAACGAGATCGTGTCTAGTTCTGATAATGTTCTTCATGAGAAGACAAAACACTTTTGTTTCAAGTGCTTAATATGCACATATTTCTATTCTATCAGGAAGCACTGTTGAAAAGTACATGTACAAAGTATATGAATTTTTTATTGAATTGTTTACATGTATTTTATTTATAGGCAAATGAAAAGGCAAAAGATCATGCAATTAACCAAGAGTGGAATTACTTCATTGTTAAGTTACAGATTACTACTAAGTAGGTGTTTTCTTATAATGTCAAGTTATCTTGTATGCAAGGTTTGATATTATATGTAATAAGTTTTGTGAATGTGATTTAATCATCCGACAATAAATATTAACCCTTTCCTCCCAAATAAAATATTAATCAAATACAATAACAATAAAACGATGTGTTTAATGTAGATTATTTTTTATTATCTAACGTATTATACCAGCTACTGTAAATATTTTGATTAATGCAGAACTTTTTCAAAGAGTTTTTTGCAATGTTTCCTTTGCCATGTTTCCTGAATTGAAAGGGCCATTCACTGATGCCTGTTGTCAGTCATTTGTAAGTGATTTTGTAGTAACGATAGACTGTTGATTTAATAAATGTATGTGAACTGCAAGATTGCTTAAAGTATTTTTTGGTAAATGTAAAATGTAATCCTTTCTCAGGAGGAGACTAAAGATTGAAACATTTAAAGTGCCATAGAGAGAGAGAGAGAGAGAGAGAGAGAGAGAGAGAGAGAGGGTCCCTTGGGAACGCAGCCAAATGAAAAAACGACTTGTTCAAACGCTGTGGATGAACAGTGAGAGCGCGATAGAGACACAGTAAGATCTCAAAGGACTCCGAGAAGTCTCTGTGCAAGGACAATTGACTTATCACTGAGTCTACACTGCGATTAGCTACATTCTTTGAGGACGCCAATGGACCTCTCGAGGCACTGTTGGAGACCTTACGGCGCTGTCACGGCGACATCACTCCGCTTCTATGGCATGTTTATCAAAACGCTGAGCCATGGCGCGTTCAAAGTTACGTGTGCATGTTCAAAGTGCGCGCCGTCGCATGGCATTCTAAAATGTTCAAATTCTATTGTGACAAACGAAGATGCTGTTGCGTAGTTACAGCACTGTAGGAGACTCTACTGCGTTTACCCTGGCATTTTTATATTATTCAAGGACGCAGTGGAATTGCCGTGAGGACGCAGCTCCGGTGTGACAGGGGTTTAATACTTTAACAGTAGTCAGTAGGTCCTTATGTACACTCAATAAATCCCAAGATGTGCACTATTCATGTCATTCTAGGATCAATAATTGGTGGGTTAGAATGAAATCGTAAACTACACGATGTTACACTGTTTTTAAACAGCAAAAAATCTTTCACAAGATGACATTTATAGCTTTAATTATTGTATTGCAGTGCCTGCTCTCTCTCTCTCTCTCTCTCTCTCTCTCTCAAAAGAGCTGTTGCTGCATTCATCGCGCTCTCTTGACGTTTCTTCTGCGTTTGTACCGTGCTCCCACAGCGTTTCTATTGCGTTGTCTTCCAGACCATGAAAACTCGAACAATGGCTATTGCACAATAGGAAGCATTGTAGTAATAATCACACTAGATGTGTATAACTATGTAAAAACTAACATTAGCTAATATTCCAGGACCTATCAAAGGACGTAGATGGAATTCATACCATTTGGTTCTGATGTTTTCACATCCTTTCTTTGTTTTCTAACAACTAATAACCCCTGCACAATATTTTTTAAAAAGTGTGTTAATATCAATGATATCAACACGCTTTGAAAAAAATTTCAAAGTGCATTGACATGGTCCCACTTTTATTTGACGTTTGCAAACATCAATTCATTAATAGGAATGGGAAGCCTCCGAGGAGGGTGTGTATGGCATGAGTCAGAAGAATCTAGAGTTATCTCTACCCTACCTCCAGGTACCCCTCTAGGGGCTAAAAATTGTGAACTTTTGGTAAAAAGAAACCTGCAGACCTTTAATGGTCAATCTTTTATAACAAGAAATCTGTGAGCCAATACCCCCACTCTGATGTGAATATATAAAAATTAGTAAAGTTGACATTTAACAAGAAGTTGAAATCTGATTGGTTCAGAATAAATCCTATCAAAAAGCATGCCTAAACAAAGAGTGTGTTAAATTTTTAAGCATCTGCAATGAATAGTTGCTAAGAAATCTTTGATGAATATGTTTGAAAATTTTGGCCAAAAAATAGACAAAGTCATCATTTAATAGGAAGTTGATGTCCGGTTGGTACATAAATGGATCCCACCATATGCCAAGTCTTAACAAAGAGTGTGTTCAAATTTCAAACACCTGTGATTAATAGTTGCTCAGAAAAATGTGATGGAAATTTTTGTTATGGACAGACAGACAAGGGTAACACAGTATTATTCGGTTTCATTTATAATGCACACTGACACAACATGCATGCGGTTTATTGCTACTAGTATACAATGCAAAGGATGGTCATAACCATAATCAGCTAGCGGCAGTGTTTGGAATCAAAGCCAAATTATCCAGTCTGATAAAACATTACTACGGCATTTTGGTTCTGAAGAAGAAAATTTCTGAATTTCCTCACCGAATCTTTACTCCCTCTTAATTCTCTCCCCTTTGAAGGGGAACTGGCCCTTGATTTGAGCAAGCTTGAAAGTTCACCCCCAAGGATACTTTGTGCCGAGTTTGGTTGAAACTGATCCAATGGTTCTAGGGAAGTAAAATTTTCAAACACCAAACAATTTTCAGTGTTACCTGATTATCTCCCCTTTGAAGAGCAAATGGTCCTTTATTTGAACAAACTTCAAAGCCCTTCCCCTTAAGTGATTTTAATTAATAAGTTGAAGTTCATATTGGATCAGTGGTTCTGAAGAAAATTTTTGAAATATTGAACCCAATTTTCACTTCTAACTTATCTCTCCTTTGAAGGGAAATGGCCCTTCATTTGAACAAACTTGAAAGCCATTCCCCCAAGGATGTTTTTTGCCAAGTTTGGATAAAATTGGCACAATTGGTCTGGAGAAGAGGATGAAAAAAGGAAAGCGTATGGTACGTGTCAATGATGATGACAACAATGACAATGATGACAGACATCGGGTAAATTTTGATTAGAAAAGCTCACTTGAGCCTTTGGCTCAGATTAGCTAAAAGGAATTGCTCTAAAGCAGGCTTGGGGTAATGCTAAATGTAATGGTAATGCATTGCAATGCATTACATGTCTTCAAAGTAATGCTAGTAATGTGTAATGCCACAAAATTAGCATTACAAGTAATGGTAATGTAATTTATTACTTTCCAAAATCTAGTGTAATGCTGGCATTACATGGCATTACTTTGCATTACTATGCTTATTTATGCATGTTCACTTTAAAAAATGTGATGAATAAATGAATAGTTGAAATTGAATTTGACTTAATTTATTTTTTAAGAAGATAGAAATAATTCTTGAGATAAAAATGTTTTAATTGTATTATTAAAAAAGATTTTAAAAATTCATTTTTGAATTGTTAATATTACTAAATATAACAGCACAATTTCATAACATTTTTAAGAGTGTTGTTATAAAGAGTTTTTAATCATTTAAAAAATTTACTCCAATTAGTTTGCACTTCCATAAGAAATGTGTCAACAACACACTATGCCCCCAGGATAATCTAAGTATCAAAACAATCTACCAAGGTATTGTTATAAGAAGTGCTAAACACCCCAATCTCCTTCCCTTCACTATGTCCCAATAGAATAGGAGACAGACATGCACCTTTAAAAGCAAAATGAATGCACTGTCCATACATGATGAAAATCAATATCACTTCCAATATTATAACCCATTTGAAAATAATTTTACTACTTACTTATTCTCTCTCTCTCTCTCTTGTATATTAGGTACACTGTACATTAGTTTGGACTGATAGAAAATACAAGATTCATGTATTTTTTCTATTATTGCACTTAATATATCCTAAGATAAAGATCGTCAAACAGTACTTTTCAGTCCAAGCTTCGACTCCTCCTGTAAAACATTTATTTAGTATAGCTGGGTAGATTTTCAAATTAACAGGATGCAGTTAAAAGATGAACCCTTTGAAACTTCGATCATAAAGTGCAACAGCAATCTTTTGTCTGAAAGTGTCCTCAGTAGAAAGAAATACGATTCAAATACAGTATCTTAAGAAATATAACTGGGAAAAACCATCTGTTTATGAATTAATACAATTAAGTGTCCAAAATTATAGAGATTTGTGTAATCTGGGGAAATATCTCTATTTAGCTTTTGATAACTGCAACATTATTCCATAAATTGATTTTTGTTATGCATGTAATTCTGCGTCTCTATTTCGTGTCCTACATTGTATCATGCCAAATGTCAATAAATATCATTTTACTTATTTGATAAGCATGTTGTTCATAATGCCACAAGATGATTATATATTGAGCAAATAAAGAATGACTCTTGTATAGTCATTGAATTTGAACCTGATACTGAGCATGAACCTGTAGATATGTTAAAGAGTGTTTAATATTTGAAACATTTGCAAAAACTCTTTATTAGCTTTACTTTTTTAAAACAAAGTAATGGTAATGGTAATGCATTACTTTACTCATGTAATGGTAATGTAATGCATTACTTCAAGAAAATAAAGTAATGGTAATTTAATGCCCAAATTCATGAAGTAATGGTAATGTAATGCATTACTTTACAATGTAATTCGCCCCAAGCCTGCTCTACAGTGTATTATATATTGAATTTGTAAAATTTCAGTTCCATTGTACAACATGTATAATTAAGTTGGAGTCATAAACACAAAAGCAAAAATTCATACATTTATAAATGGATGTTGGACGTTGAGTCAGTTGTACTCACCTTTTGCAGCTTTCCCATCTTTTCTTGGCCCCGAACGTGTGGCTGCAATATATAAAATCATTATTAAAACAGATCGAATACATAGTGAAGAACCCAAAGTAAAATATCATTAAATCAGATCCTTTGATCTACTTCTATAGATTGATCACTACACAAGATTCTTAAGTCACCCAAAAGAAGGTCATTTTCAAATGTACTTCAGATATCAACCTCAAAAAAGTTAATACCACAATAGAATATCAATTTCAAACAAGAGGACCATGGGCCACATCGCTTGTCTGAACAACAATAACCATAATAAACAATAACTAGATGATTTTAAAGTCACATCAAATATTGAGCAATGCATTTCTCAAGGAGATCTTGAACAACTGTTCATAAAAATATAACCCTACATCAAACTATGAACCCCTTGTGTGTCGCAAAATTGCCAACACCTGAGAATCAACAAATGTCAAGATGCTTATGTATGGGTAATACCATATATCATAACATTTGAGTTTTGAGAATCATCAAATTCATTTCCTATGTTATAATTCACCACCCCCTTCCCATTATGTCCTCATTCTATCCCTGGGGATCATGATTTGAACAAACTTGAATCAGCATTACCTGAGAATGCTTCCACACAAGTTACAGCTTTTCTAATTAATTGGTTTTTCTATATATTCCTATGTAATAATTTGACCCCTATTGTGGCCCCCTAACTTCTGGGATCTTGATTTAAATATACTTAAATATAAATTACCTATACATGCTTCCACAGACGTTACAGCTTGTCTGGCCTATTTGTTTTTAAAGAGAAGCTTCTTAAAGATTTTCCTCAATATATTCCTATGTAAAAATTTGACTCTCCATTGTGGCCCAACCCTACCCGAGGGAACATGATTTGAACAAACTTGAATCTACTTTATCTGAGGATGCTTCCATATAAATTACAGCTTTTCTGGCAAGTAGATTTTTTGAGAAGATTTTCAAATATTACCAAGAAGTTTTCATTAATTCTTAATCATCTCTCCTTCAAAAGGAGCATAGCCCTTTATTTTTAACAAACCCTTCACCTCAATAATGTTTTGTGCCAAGTTTGGTTAAAATTGGCCCAGTGGTTCTGGAGAAGAAGTCATAAAAGTAAAAAGTTTACAGACGGACAGATGCCCCAGGTGAGCTAAAAACCACTACATTATCCAGATAATATCTTGGTTTACTGGTAGCTGCCTGAGATATGGATAATATTCACAGAGGGAAAAAGGTAAGGTAAAAGTATGGATAATATTCACTGAGGGAAAAAGGTAAGGTAAATATACGGATAATATTCACTGAGGGAAAAAGGTATGGTAAAGATATGGATAATATTCACAGAGGGCAAAAGGCATGGTGAATTATGCTCTTCTCGAGAAGCTAAACTATTCCAACAACATTGCTACAACCAATCAACAAAATGCATGTGATAAGGGGTGTGCATATTTTTTATCTTACTGGTTACAGTGCTTCCAGATCTGCCTGAAGCCAAGCTAAAGTTACTGTTGACTGATGATTCCATTGGGTCAGGAGCCAGTGAAAAATACTGCTCATCCCCTACAAAAAGAAATGTAATGTCAATGTAATAAATCAAATGATCAACATCATTAAAAATGACCAGCTAAAAGAAATGATATGTAAATAATGAATCAGAGAACATGAAGCTTTGATTGCTCAGTTAAAATTCTCACTTGAGAGTCACTAATAAATCCCTGAGTGGCTCTTGGTTTAAAAGCTCACCAGAATCTTTCTCTATTAAGAAATTGACTATTTTACATTGAAAATCTGCCTCTACAAGTCTCCTTTATCAGAGAAGAGTTGACAGTTTCACAATGACAAATTACCAATGGAATGTGTCATGATGTCTTGGAGATCGGTGGCAGTCAGTGTGTCCATGTGGCTGGGGTGGAAGCGGTCCGAGTGGAGCTGTTTCTGTAACTCCGTCTCCACCTTCCTGTAATCCTCCTCATTCATTGGCTTACTTTTACTCCTCGCCCGCTCCCTGCCCTCATTGCTGGATTCTAAACAGAAGAAAACTTATCAAAATGTTTCCATTATATAGGCACAAAATGAGCCACACTATACATGTATAACATGTATATATGCTAATAAAAATCATCTATATTTACTTCGTAAGTTGTTTAAATGTCATGCCCAGTACATCTTATGTCAAATTTTAGGTCAATTAACATTAAATTCAAAATAGCAAGGTTAACCCAATTGGGTCTGCAATATATGATACTTGATATTGCTTGATCCCTAGTTTGGCACATACACTGTGTTAAGGAATCCCCCACTATTAAGTATCAGCCTACATTTTTTTTAACTATTTCCATAAACAATGTAAACATGTGCATGACAATAGGCGTTTTCTGGTATTCAGTTCCTTACTTGGCGACAAGAAGCCATTAACAAGGTCAAGGACAGCGTGGAACTGTGTGGGACTGAGCAACAAATGGAGTCCTCCAACTTCCAGCTCAATCTCCACCTAGAACATACAAAACTATAGCTAGGACCCTTAAAACAGTTTTATCAAAGACAAAACATCTGCACATTACTGGTACTTTTCCCCTAGGAAAGCGCCATGTGTTTTGGGTATGCCCAGTTACTCAACTTTTAATATTATTATGAAGCTGTTCATGTCATGACACTTTTGAATTTTCAGCATACTTTATTCAACAAATCTATATTCTTCTGACTGATTTTCTAAGGTTAAATGATGTATATAAAACTGCCTTTTTACATTACTACGGTTTTCAAATGTTTGCTATTCACTGTAAAGGAAATAAGATGCCAGTTTTCTATAACTTTATATCTTACTGTGGCACAAGCAAGAAACTACAATTTAAGAAATTAACATTTTTTGTCCTAATAACAGGAATACTTAGTCCAGGCTTGGGGCGAATTACATTGTAAAGTAATGCTGCATTACATTACCATTACTTCATGAATTTGGGCATTAAATTACCATTACCATTACTTGATTTTCTTGAAGTAATGCATTACATTACCATTACATGAGTAAAGTAATGCATTACCATTACCATTACTTTGTTTTAAAAAACCAAAGCTAAGAAAGAGTTTTTGCAAATGTTTCAAATATAAAACACTCTTTAACATATCTACAGGTTCATGCTCAGTATCAGGTTCAAATTCAATGACTATACAAGAGTCATTCTTTATTTGCTCAATATATAATCATCTTGTGGCATTATGAACAACATGCGTATCAAATAAGTAAAATGATATTTATTGACATTTGGCTTGATACAATGTAGGATACGAAATAGAGACACAGAATTACATGCATAACAAAAAACAATTTAAGGAATAATGTTGCGGTTATTAAAAGCTAAATAGAGATATTTCCCCAGATTACACAAATCTCTATAATTTTGGACACTTAATTGTATTAATTCATAAACAGATGGTTTTTCCCAGTTATATTTCTTAAGATACTGTGTTTTAATCGTATTTCTTTCTACTAAGGACACTGTAAGACAAAAGATTGCTGTTTCACTTTATGATCGAAGTTTCAAAGGGTTCATCTTTTAACTGCATCCTGTTAGTTTAAAAAAACTTCCGAGCTATACTAAATAAATGTTTTACAGGAGGAGTCGAAGCTTGGACTGAAAAGTACTGTTTGACAATCTTTATCTAAGGATATATTAAGTGCAATAATAGAAAAAATACATGAATCTTGTATTTTCTATCAGTCCAAACTAATGTACAGAGTACTTAAGATACAAGAGAGAGAGAGAGAGAGAGAGAGAGAGAGAGAGAGAGAGAGAGAGATAATAAGTAAAATTATTTTCAAATGGTTTATAATATTGGAAGTGATATTTATTTTCATCATGGATGGACATTGCATTCATTATGCTTTTAAAGGTGCATGTGTCTCCTACTCTATTGGGACATAGCGAAGGGAAGGGGATTGGGGTGTTTAGCACTTCTTATAACAATAGATTGTTTTGATACTTAGATTATCCTGGGGACATAGTGTGTTGTTGACACATTTCTTATTGAAGTGCAAACTTATTGGAGTAAATTGTTTAAATGATTAAAAACTCTTAATAACAACACTCTTAAAAATGTTATGAAATTGTGCTGTTATATTTAGTAATATTAACAATTCAAATATGAATTTTTTAAAAATCTTTTTTAATAATACCATTAAAACATTTTTATCTCAAGAGTTATTTCTTTCTTCTTTATAAATAAATTTAATCAAATTTAATTTCAAATATTCATTTTTTTATCACATTTTTAAAAGAGAACATGCATAAATAAGCATAGTAATGCAAAGTAATGCCATGTAATGCCAGCATTACATTAGATTTTGGAAAGTAATTAATTACATTACCATTACTTGTAATGCTAATTTTGTGGCATTACACATTACTAGCATTACTTTGAAAACATGTAATGCATTGCAATGCATTACCATTACATTTAGCATTACCCCAAGCCTGATACTTACTATAGCAGTATACACATATTTGTTTTCCCTTGGACTGAAATGTCACATTTACATTGGTTTAAACATAGCACGTGATTGCCTCATATATCTCTATATTTGTTCTGTGAGAATTAATATTAGGCAATATGGCCGTCATTGGTCAACGCTTCGCTTACTCATTTCGACATTTCATAGTATTCAATACATATACCGCATGCCGTAAGTTCTTAAAGTATAAGGAGTAGTCGCCCTTTGAAATTCTTTAAAATTAGAGTAGTTGCCCTTAGAATATTGACGTCACATTGTTTTGTCTGAAGCAGAACAAAATGGCAGCGTCGAAATTTGCTCAAATCTCTTCAGAGAAAAGGGAGAAAACATTTACAAATGAATAGCAACAAAACATTGTAGGTAAACATGGGTGAAGCAAAGATTTTTAAAGAGTATTGAAAGGTGAGATTGAAAATTTTGAAGAGTTTAAATGAGTTAAATTGGACGAGATGTTAGGCATCTTGTACATGGCTGTGCCATGATCATCGCTATTTGTGAATAAATATGTCACTTAATAGTCCTCGGGAAAACAAAACACTTATTAGGTTAGTTACTGACTCACTACGGAAATATATTGGGTTGATCAATCTCATAGACGGCTCGGCTTCGCCTCGCCATCTATGAGATTGATCAACCCAATATATTTCCGTAGTGAGTCAGTAACTAACCTAATAAGTAATAATGTATATGGTATGTAATAACATATACAATTATGGACATCTTTAAATAAATAAATTCTTGTTCAGTTTTTCATGATTATTTATCCCCGATTTCATTTCAGAGCCATATACATGTAATACTTGTGGACCCTAATAATGTGCATTATATTACCAGGTATTTTGAATATGTGCAAAACTTGTGCACTTCTTGTAAACAGTTGACAGTAAAAAAGGCTTACTGACAACCTTGAATGTGATATAGAGCTAGGATATTCACTAGAGGGTTAGGACAATTTGCTGACTGACTGATATACCTTTGGCCCCTGCACGCCTTCCTCCTGTTTGAGTTTGACTTTCAGACTGGACTTTCCTGTGAATCCGGCAATCTGTACCGGGTCAGAGAAGACCTCCGATACCGGGACTGTCCCACCTTGATTGTCCAGTGGAGAGGGTGGGGAACTTGTAGTGGACATGAAAGTCTGAAAAAAGTCAAACCACACAGAGATAGAATGAATGGTTTGTATGAGTGATGGAAAAATGATATAATGAACCAATACAGTTAATTTTTTTTAATTTTTGTACTTTTTCTGTATCCTGATAAACTGTTAAAGTAAACTGTACAACCAAATGCATCATCACATGAAACATTATATACTAGATAATACGCATCCATTAAAATCTGCGCAAAAACTGACACAGGTAGAGTGTGCTTTACAATTTCTTTGATGTTGTATTAAAAAAGCTTAAAAAATATATGAAATCCTTTAATTACCAGTGTTATAATTAAAGAATAATGATATGAAGAAGAGCACACTTTTATAATAGGATACATGGTCATCATTACCTCAAAGATTCCTTATCTAAATTTTCCTTTACAGAGAAACACATGAACTTTAAATTAAAAGATTATTTCATAAGCTTTCCTCATTTAGAATTTTAACAAAGCATAAACTATAGATATACATCCAACATCAGATACATGACCATGGTAGATAAGACCTGTTGGTACGAGTCAGACGAGAACATTCTGGAGGGGGTCTGATGAGTGGGGCGACTGAACTCGTCACACAGAATCTGCATGCCGTCTATCAGCAGGTTCTTGTGGGCGATGGCTGCTGGCTCCCACGTGGTTCTGGAGGAATCATCCACTGGACTGCCCTCCTCCTTCGCCATGTCGTCAAAGTACTCTATTCTGAAGTGGAAAGAAAACTGTTAGTCCGTATTGAGAGATATGTACCTACATATGCTTGTATAGCAACAAAATCAATTCATAAACTTTAAATGAATGGAATTTTTTTTTCACTTGTTCCAAGATTTTTTTCAGAGAACAGATCCGAAGTATTTATCCATTTCATAAATAAGTATATCCGAAAGATTAAATTAGAAAGAAGTTCATTTTGTGGAGATCTCAATGAAACAAATTGCAGTTTCCTCTATCAATCTATACACAAGTTTCCACTTGTAGAATATCAAATAATCACCGTTTGATTTTGATTTCAAGTGCCACGCCCTTCTCTGCTGAGTCAGGGAGGTGCTCCACCCTCACAACTGTGTCAATCAAGGTGACCTTCACCCTGCACAGCACTATAAATAGATATGTCCAATCAGAGTGAAATAACAAGCATTTTACTAATTGTAAGAGATTGAAATCAATCACGGAAACGTAAATTATTTGATCAAATCTTATTCCTATCAATTCAGCAATGTTTCCTTGTATTGAATTTTAATTTCATACACCAACCAGGAACTTCTGGTTATTTCTTCTCATGTTATCGGAGAATGTTTGTAATGTGTACAGATGTGTGTTGCTATCTTGCCGTCCAAAAGAATAAAATGCAAAATAAAATTTAAAATACCAGTAATCATTTACGTTATTCCTATCTTGCATTCCATTCTTTTTTAATGAAAGATTTTTTCTCTATAAAGATTTTACAATTTTTAAAAATATGTTAAGAAAAAACGTAAAACTTGATCAACTAAGAAGGTATTTCCTTGTTTAATTAATATACATGTGTTCTCATCTTTTGTGATTTTTTCAAGTAATTTGAAAATAACATCTTATCTTTCAATGCACAATGTATGCAATGAACATTAAACATACATCACCAAACATTAAAAGGTTAAACTTTTAATAACTAAACATAATTTAACTTTGATAGTCACAAAGCTCACAAAAAGTCCTTTATAACGCAGATTAATTAAAATTCTGTCTAAGCTAATTATGGCTATTTTACACAAATACCAATTACCAATTTATAATAGGCCAAAAACCCTGACACCAATAAAGGAAGCTTAATTCATTAAAAGTTTGATGTATGGTTGGAATATCTCTACAGGCATTTCTCCATTTCACCATAGGTCTTACTCACCAGAATCAATGGTCTGGGCAAACTTCTGCACGCCCTCAAAAGGTGTGCCCAGGTCCTGGCCCTGGTCTGCATCTGATGTGGACTTGAGGCAGTCCTCCGCTATCTGTAGACTGCTGGTCATGCTGCACATGCTGTTGAACATGGTCTCCAGGCCCCCCACTGAAAACACAGAAATAATAATTATACACAAATATTAGCTGGTATTTAAGTATTCTTAAAAAGCAAATATTTTATATGAAGCACAGTGTTCATAGTAAATTACAACATGTATCAAAGTTTTTCAGATCATGGTAAAATTCATTTTGTCTTTATTGAAAATTTGCAAATATTCACATGAAACTTTTCATCAATGACACTTATTTCAAATAGTCTAGAATAAATTGTCACAATAACTAATAGAAAGAAATAAAGGAAAAAATATATAATTCCACAGTAAAGTGAATATGACATGTGTATTATATTGTGAGTTTTGCCCACCATTTTCCATGCGCTGTTTGGGCTGTACTGTGATCTCTAGTCCCTGGATCTCCATCTCTGTGCTGCTCTGGATCAGATTGGTCCAGGGAACAGACACGGAGATTTGGTTAATGAAGCCATCCACTATCTCTAGTGGTACACTGCTGGAATCCAAGGCTTCATTCAAAGCCTGAAAGCATAGAGTTAAATATGTTCAAGCACTTCACCACCAAACTTCATGTACATATTGCATTGGTGACTGTTCATATGATCCAATATGATTCGACACAACATTATTATAGACCGACTTGCATGTCTACGGGACAAAAAAACCCCCCAGTCTTAAAATGATGGTTTAACATGGGTGGCCTCAAATGAAATTTAATTGCACATGTGAAACTTATTATATTTTTTTTAATTCATCTGAACTTTGAGTAAATTATTGTCTCTGCTCTTTTAAGTTCCCTTTCTCAATTATAACAGAATAATGCAAGACCCCATGTCCATGTCTTGCCCGAGATTACCCATGACACATTCAAATTGAATAAAGCTCCGACAACTCAAAATATAAACGGTACCTCCACATCCAGCTCCAAATCTTTGATCGAGCCTCTTCCATTGTACAGATCAACACTCAGTTGATCTAGAGACAGTTTCTCTTTCAAAAACTGTCCCAAATAATGTTGTAAAAGGTATCGACATGCTCTTTTCTTCAAAAATTCTGTCCATGGAAATGTCCAAGGCATTTTTTTACATTTGAATATAAAATTGTATCAAATATCACAGAATTACATTGCTCAGAAAACGTAAACATTGACAGTAAGTGAGCAATACATTTCTCTTTATTTACAGTTCTGACGTAGTTTGATGTTTTTCCTGAAGAGTTCACTAAGGGAGGTCACTCTAAGCATTGATTTGCGTATTTGTCAAACAATGCCGTTTTTTAAAGGCGGATCCTTGACTTTGATTGCCATCGGGCAAAATTTAGTTTACTTAAAAGAAAACAACGTTTTTTGCATCGTGTGAACAATCGAACTTCCTTGGGACTGTCTAAAAATACAGGCCTAAGACCAAAGGATAACTCTAACATAGACCAATTTAATGACTCTAAACAAATTTAGCATTTCTTTTTAATTTTCGTATTTATCTTTGAACAGCTGTTTAAGACAAATAAATATTGGTCCAAGTCACACATCTGAAGCCAAATGGGAAATTATGTTTACCGAGAGTTTACCTTGACCTTTGAAAAATTGTGGTTTACCTTGACCTTTAAAAAATTGTGGTTTGACCCTGACCTTTGAAAATTGTGGTTTAAGGTGACTGCACTGTTTTATGGGTTGAAGTTTCAAGTCCAACTGGACCCAGAGAGAGAGAGAGAGAGAGAGAAAAAATATGCTCTTAAATTAAAAAGAAAGAATTTTACATGTAGGGTTTCCTTTTTACCTTGACCTGTTAGTCCAGAAAATTGATTTAGAGATACTAGCTCTTATCGTAGGCATTGTATTGACAGAGTCTGAGTACAAATAAGTCAAATAGAATATAACTGCGCTTCTTACAAATAATATTGTATGGACAGATGCAGACTGATCACAAAAAGGCACAAGCATTATGAACAGTTCTACAGGAAGATGGAGGATCTTTGGTGTATTCATTTCACTGAAGATGTCGCATTTTTTTCCAGACCTTACGTAATGACCATTGAGGATGAGAAGGGGGCTAATATGAGTTCAAAATATAAAAATACACAACACAGAAAATGATAAATTATATATTTTTGATAACATAGGGATAAACTCTGCATCATGTACTATTGGAAAGGTGTTATTACAACCGTCTTTTTCATTTCGATCAGTATAAGTGAATTAAATGAAGTCTGGAAAAATCTGGAGCAGTTTAAGTAGCATATGTGGCAACCATAGCAAATCCTTGTCTTCCTCACCAATATGACATGGAGAGTTGATTCTGTGATAAACAACCAAACAATAAATCAAGATCAACTTATTTTAATATGTCCGACAGCTACACAACCAATACATAACAAACTTGTGCAGATCAACAGATTGTAGTATAATAAAGTAAACAAATAGGTGTTTATTACAAATACTGGTACTATAGTAAACAGTCTGATTAAAACCAACCCCCCTTGAGGGCCCTTTCTCCTTACCCTTGTCAGCGACAGGGGCGGTTTTAATCAGACTCTATTGTGGACTAATGAAAAAAAAAAAGCACTACATACAGTAACTGAAAAATCTTAACTCACAAAAAATGCAATTGGATCTATTTGTTTGCATAAAATAAGAAGAATACTTTATGAGTTAAATTCTATTAACCAGTGAATATGTTTTTTTGCCAGTGAAACAACCAAGTTCTTCACAAAAGAATATACTCACTTGTATATTTAAATTAAAACTGGACTAAACATGCACCAATTCATCACAAATTCACAAATTTTAACAGCATTATGTGTATACATATAACATAGAAACACAGAACCTGATACATGTAACAAAATAAAATCATGTTTTATAAACATTTCGTTATGTTAATATAAATTAAGCCAAGATATTTGGGGGAAAAAAGGTAATTCTAGACTAGAAACTCGCACAGTATGTCTTCTAGATTGAGGTAAAAGTTCAGGAATATGTTTATTCAGCATAAAGAGATGAGAAAAGATTCTTTAAAGCAGCAGTGTCAGTTGTAAAACTCTCTCTTGCTCTTATCTACCAGCAAATGCATATGCTCGAACTTTAATATAAATGTACTTACTGCATTGTATCATACATTAACATCTGTAATTTTAACATAAGATACATAAATATTGTTTTAAATTTCAAAACGGATTACACAAAAAGCAAATATAGGTATAATAATCATGTGGTATACCAGCAGATTGTATGTATATTAATAATTGTTTTATTATCTTTAGATAGTATTCCATTTAAATGTAACAACTGATTACAAAAACAGCTGAGAATATGAACATGCATGTATCCAAAGCAGATATATATTGCATTAAAACCCTTCATAAATGCCTAAAAAATATGGAGCAATTTATCATGCGGTGTTTATAACATCAAACAGTCAGCTGCTCAAATGCATGAAAATATGAATATACCTGTAGTCTATATATGTGACCAATTTATCATTCACATGCCATGAATCATGTTAAAAAAATAAAAGAAAACAAATTGAACAAGTTGTAAACTGGGTGACACTGGGAGGTGTATGTAAAGTATAATAAACTGTCATGGTCAAAGCAGTTTTCTGTAAACGATCAACTGGTTTAGATAATAACATAAAAAGGCACAATACACATTGGTTAAATTGCTATTTTTGTGTAAGTCTGAATCAAAATATGCATCTTTAAAATTAATATATACATGTAGAATATAAAAGGGAAATTAAGATAATACCGGCATATACCTGTATATCAGTTCTCAAAAGAGAAAAAAAAAACAACACTTATAATTTCTTTCTTTGAAACACTCAAAGTGAAAAATTCAAAAGGTACCGGTAAAACAAACATGAATTTAAAGAGAAAACAAAATAATTATTTTGTCATAACAAAAAAAATCTGGGTATGTCCTTCTCAGTACTCAGTAAAATTTCATCCAGTCAATGCATGCCATTTGTTGTCTCGCAGGGCGATCCCCATTTACAGAGATATAAACTATAAATCCTTTCCCAGCCTGTCAATCTCGTTAACTACAAAGTCCATGTCGGATTTCAGGATCTCCAGGTTTGTGATGATCATCCTGAAGAAATTGACGTGCTCCTCATCCGGCTGGTACCCGATCAACATGGTGCCTGCCTTGGTCATCCCCTCCTTGATTTTTGGAGCCACCTTTAATGTAAAAGTAGGAATGAAAAGAAAGAAGTTGTCATTTGATAGCTAGTGCTTAAAACATTTCTACATTCATTATACAACATTTCAGTAACAAGTAAAGATTTGCAGATACATGATGAATATTTTAAATTATCATTGCTCTTATAAGATGACCATGCTAAGTTTTGTTGTAAATCAGGACAAGCTTTATATACTTGGTCTCATTTACCACCATCATTTTTATCTGTACATGTAGTTTTATAACCTACTGCATCACAGCATATCATTTCTATTTATCCTTGCTGCTACCAGAAGACTGAGTACAATCTATATTATGAGTAATATTGAGAGAGGTTTTCCTCTTGACCAAACTCTGCTAAGTACAACAAGAGATCATTACCGATACAAGCTACGTTTTGAGTTATATTAAGGGTGTGTTTATACATGTACCTTTCCCAGTCTCTCCCACCAATCAGCATCTCTGGTCTGGTCCCTCATGCTGGCCGGTATGTACCAGAAACAAACATTGGTACACTCAGGCTGAAAAAAAAGAAACCCAAACCAACTCAATTATTTAAAAAAAACCAGCATTTTAAAAAAAACTATCACAATGTACATGTACTAACAATCACATAAAATTTAATCATGATAGCTTAACTTCAAGTTTTAAGTTATCAATAAGTATCCATTGACCATTATTCTTATATCTCTCTAAAAATCAACATCATCTTACTTCAATGACCAATTCAAATCCATCTCTTTCCTTGACCAAATTGGCTAAATATCTGAAAACAAATGTTGAAAACAAATGAACAGAATAGACAGCTGACATCATACTAAAATTGCATTTACTGTAGACTTCTTGACAAGTTGAATTATTTCAGAAATATCATAGAACTATACATAGAATCAGTAGTTATGGTATCAAATACATGTGATAAGTTTCAGACCCAAATACAGACAGGGGCCATGAAAACATATAATAAAAATTTAATAAAAATTTAAATTTTTAATTTAAGGTAATGGGTAATTTATGATTTTAAATTTAAGGGCAATACACCCCCTTGACAAAAGTATCGTTTTGAAAGCGATATAACCCAAGCTTTCCGTTGGTGTCTCACTTAGTCCAAAACACTTGTATCAGGGCTGATACACTGCTAGGTATATGATACATACTATGATTCCTTACTAGTATTTTACGCGAGTACTTAATTCTGCGATTCAATTGTATTTAATCCAATCAAGAACGCTGAATTTTTATCATGATTTCTTATAGTTAACTTGCGTCTAAAAAATTAAAGTGAGATTTTTAAAATCTGTGAGATCTGCTTCTCTCGGATATCAATTCCTCACTTTTAATCAAATTATCAAACAAGAAAAATTAAGGCAAAAATTTTTATGGATCGTCAATCTCACTATATTTTACCTTGAACATTCAAAGAGATTATCAATGTCCCTTTCAAAGCCCTGATCTCCCTTGGCCTTCCACATCAGCCAAAGTTTGAGGGAATCGTTTTTGCGGCCACACTGTATGGACTTGTCGCCTGTGTCGTAAGAGACGTCGTAGAACTTGTCCTGTTGGAACAGGTAGGCAGCATTGGCCGAGTGGCAGGGAGGGAGGAGATTCTGTCAACACAATCCGTGAGCAATGTCAAATATACGGCAGGTAGTAAGTTCAAAGTTATAGGACTGACAAAATAACCGAGTAAATTAGAATGAATACACCTTTGTTTTATTTGGACAAAAAATTTGAATGACTATAGATTTTTCACGGTGTAGTAACTAATGTAAAACATTTAGTGGTTTAAGTTTCTGTATTCAATTCTGGATTATTGACATTTTTAATATACAACTACCGGTACAAAATATTTTGAAACATTATTGTCTTTGGAGAGATTCTAAGAAAATCTACACTCTACAGCATTTGAATTGTAACAAACCTTGTGTCTTGTAAAGAAAGCTGCAGTTTGGAGGGGAGAGCCCATCATTTTGTGGGGATTCCATGTCATTGAGTCAACTCTGAAAAATGTCTCATCCAGATTCAAGTGTGAACTTATTTACTGTTATAATAATGATTTCTGACTGTAGACAAAGTTATTTTCATGAATAGGTATTACGGTATTTTACGAAAACCAATGAGAAAGCAAAATTTTTCCTTTTGAAGGTATGAAAAATAAAGATCAGGTTCTGAATGTTAGCAGTTGTTCATAGAGGCATGTGTAAATTTTATGTGAATCAATTGTGAGAATTCTTCACAAAGGTGTAAAGAGGCACGGTAAACAGAATAGGATGTTGACATAAAATACAGTACCGATCAGACCCAACCTAACAGAAGGTAAACCCCAACTAAACCATGGGTTTACTTTCTGGGTTTACTAGAGTGGACCCAGAGTAAACCCAAAGTAAACCCAGAGTGGACACAGCGAATAAACCCGGTAAAAAATATACCCCTGAAAGCAGACGCTAACTGTGTATTCGAAATATACAAGGGGAAGGAATTACAGGCAGTAGGGTGGTAAGATAAAAGACAAATCTGTTTTACACTTCATTGCGTTCAGTTGTCCTCAAGAGCAATTTCCAAGTAAACCCAAAGTAAACCACAAGTGGACCCAAATTTTCAAAAAGTAAACCAAGAGTAAACCCCTAATAAACCCCAAAAGTAAACTCTGGTGTTAGGTTGGGTCTAATCGGTACTGTATATAAGAGATGAGAAAATTTAGCAACTTGGCCCACAGTCAGCAAATATATCTGTCCTTAAGTTTCTGGCTATGAGAAAGCTAATGGTTAAAATGATTTTTAACTTCTTTATTACATGTAAATGTAATGTAAAGTAGATGTAATGTAAATGTACTGTAAACGTACCATAAATGTAACATAAATGCATAGTTAATATAGTCTCTTTAGTACCTCACCTATCAATGCCCTTCATCAGGGCCCGGTATTTCTTGGACAACAAGGCACTGCCTCCCCAAGCCCCATCCACATGCATCCAGAGACCATACTTCTGACAGATGTCAGCTATCTTATCCAGTGGGTCGTACGCCCCATACACAGTGGTTCCAGAAGTGGCATTCACAAAGTAGGGAACCTTGGACTGGAAAATTCATCAGCAAGCAGAAAATTGTACTGAGCTCAACTGTGGTGTTTGTTTCACATGCAATTTTGCAATTAACAAACAGTTCATTCTATTTTATTGTAAATCTTATGTCTTTGATTGTGAAGCAAAATTAAATTACTACCCATTTACATGTAGTTTTCATCAACCTGGACAATGAATTTACAAATTATAATGTTCAAGCTTAATTTTCCAAACCTTGTTGAAAACATGTGAAAGGAAATATGAGACCTTAAAATAGCTACAGCACAGAACACGTTTGAATATCATATCTTACCTCACTCTGTAGTTGAAGAATTTTGTCCTCCAAGTCCTGGACATCCATCTTTCCCTTACTGTCAGCCTTGACATTAACTAAGTTATCCAAACCAAGTCCTAGGAAAGCCATTCCTTTCTTAATGGAGTAGTGACCCTGACAAAAGAATTTGTTGAGCCATTTATAGCATAGTGAATTTACATCCCAGGTAAATTTAAAGAAAAAATGCTTTATTTGATAATGAAGTTGTTTAATGATTTTCAAATTGACATCTAATAAAAGTTTTCATCATGAATGTGTAAAAAAATATTTTTTAACAAATAAAATATAACATAAAAGTGTTTCAGCTATAAAATGATAATTATCAAACCTTTTCAGAAGTAAGCACACAAAGTTTGGGCAAACCATACACCCCCGTTTTCTTAACATCTGGGAACCTTTTGAATCGAGCAACGTTCAAAGCATACATGTTGGCCAAGGAACCACCTACAGCACATAAAACATGACATAAGAATATTATAAACTGATATATATAGCATACTGGTACGATTAGAAGTTAATCCATTTTCTCTACATGAAAGTATATCAAATTTTGGTAAGATGTTGGACTTAAAACATGAAGACCATTTACAAACCTGGAGTAAAAATGGCATCCCCATCTTTGAAGCCAATGAGATTCAACATTTTTTCTATCAGTGTCTTCTCCATTAATGTAAACACAGGTGACACTTCATATGTATATCTGAGAAGAAAACAAGGTACAAACATCACTGGAATGTCTTTATTTATGTTTACCGGTAAATGTAATTAAGAAATGTGTGTTTCACAGTGGACATCTCTGTACTCAGTGCTTCTACAGACTACACTTGAGATATCTGTACCGGTTCTTATAATAATTCAAATTCAGTGCCTCTACAGACTACTGCTGTAGACATCTCTGTAATTATTGCCTCTACAAACCTCACTGAAGGATACTTAATATGTGCAAGACTTACACTTGAGAATATGTCTGTACTAAATGCTTCTATAGACAATGGTACACTTGAGGATATCTCTGTAATTAGTGCTTCTAGAGACATTACTTGAGGACATCTCTCTTTTTAGTGCCTCTACAGACTACATTTGAGGACATTGCTGTACTTCTTGCTTCTGAAGACTACACTTGAGTACATCTCTCTACTTAGTACTTCTTTAATTCAGTTCGAGTCATTTCTGTACTGAGGACCCTGCTTCTCAAGGTAGGACATACACTTGAACATACATTTTTACCTACAAACTGCACCCATTACATACACTTGTACATACTGGTACACTTGTACTTACACTTGCACCTAAATTTGTACACAGACTTGTACTTACACACTAGTACATAGACTTACACACTTGTATTCAGGACCTCAGTGAGCCAGGCCCCTCCCAAACTGTAATCATCCAGTCCACTCCATAACTGGTTAAAGAAGTGGGGATTCCCTAAAATGATTTAATAATTCTAACCTAATACAATGTACTAACATGTACCAGTTTATTTTTCATTTTCAATTTTTCTAAACACTTTATATTTCTTTATTACTCAGTTTACAATTTATTATTTTAGCATATAAAATGATTTCTGTATAATGTCAAGTATGCACTGGTAATACACAATATGTACTTATAATTGCTTCAAAAATTTCAGAAAACAAATCACCTGTTTTGACACTATATTTGATGATGTCCTGACAGATTTTCAGTAGATTATCATCTGATGTCTCCTTATTAAGCCCTAGATCCATCAAGGCCTCTAACTCTTTGGGATGTTTGAATTCCACCACTTTCGAGTCCCGGTTTCTCCCTCCGTCATAAACATCTTTAACCATCATTTTGTACAGCTCGTCTAGGAAGTGGTGATGGGTCTCAACCACCAACGAACCATTGGAGGAGTAACCATTCGAATTATTATTGGACATATCTAAATACAAGCAGGAAAATATTTATAGCTGTTTGGTTTGACTAAATATAATATATATTAATGATCCTAAAAAAAAATGGAAATGATTTTTTTTTTTTTAATGTGAATGATATAAGTAATGCAATAATTTCCACATCTAAACAGAATTATTTCTGTCAGAAGGTTTTCAGAGGCGTGTTTAGCAGAGCAGGTGCTTGCAACTAAAAATTTGTTTTCTGGGAATTTTGGCAAGCATTTGCAAGCATCCACTCTGCTTAAATGCCACTGAGTCAGGTTTTTGACTGGAAAAGGAAGAGAATGGGTAAAATAAATTCAGTCAGGAGATCTGCTCTGGTCTCAAGAATGATCATTTTGACTTTCAAGTCCATGGATTCCCTGTTGAGAATTGTTTTTTCACCTCCTGTTAAACTATCAATAACTTGTTATCTGGCCCCCAACATTAAACCATGCATGATTGCCTTTATAGTCTTAAAAGTGTTTCTTGGAAATTGTGCATTAAATAATTCATGCACAATTACTAGTAAGATAAAAACCATTAAAGCACAGATTCATCTGTTAGTTAGTCATCAATGACATTCTGTCATTTCCCGTCAGGCGTCTTGAGTTAATGTGTATATCGGTATGCCTGTTCAACAGCCTTAACATGATGTTTCTCACATTGTCACGTTTCAATAACAAACAAAAAATACAACAGTTATAAATATACTCTCTCAATGACATCTGACATTCCGTCCCCTGAATATGGAAAGTATTATGTATGGTAATTACAGCTTATCCTAAATTAACTTGACATTTGAAATTAAAATACAAAAGATCAGCCCCCCCCCCCCCCATGCCCCATTTTGGGATACAGGTAAATTTATTATAAGAATATTAAGAAAAATAACCTAAAATAGAAGTGAGTGTTCTCCCATCATATCCCAAAGATTAGATTTTTTTAGGATTGGAAAAAAGGCGTTTTTTTCCCTTGTGTCTGCCCCCCCCCCCCCTTTTCAAAATGCTCTGTCCACATGTTCTATAATCATCAGTTTTAGAAATAAAAATACGAAAAGAATACAATTTTTAAAAAAATATCCTTTATCTTTTAACATCACCAGATTCTTTTTTTTTTTTTTTTTTATAGAAAGTGCATATCAATGGTTATACAGTGAACATGTGACTGCTATATGCAGGTAACATGCATGTGCGTGGTTTAATAAAGTAATGAAACTACATGCTCTAACGCCGTAAAACCTTAAATTTTAATTACATTGCGTTATTAAAATGTTAAAAAAAATAAATGTTACCGTTGCCGTGGGTTGACTTTAATACATGTACTGATGGTGTTGTACAGTTGCAAGAAAATACACCGGTCGGCCGTGTTACGTAAGAAGGGATTCCGTCACCTTTAAAATAGCCTACATCGGATAAAATTGGAAAAAAAATTGCAAATCACGAGGAAGGCATACTCTTGGAATACTTCTTGATCATCAAAATTTATATACCAACATAATGTATGTTCAATTTCAATTATTTCTTCCAAGAAACAAAAAATGAATGTCGACTTTATTGCTAATCTGTCTAATATCTCCTGGAAAGTTGTCACCCTTGCTCAGCTGATGGAAAATTACACGGTATATTCCCTAAATGTACTAGTTCTATTTTAAGAAGAAAATTATGGAAGCACGTCTGGGGCACTATTTACCATGTTTACTCAATTAAGTCTTTTTTTTAAAATTGTTTTTAAAATAAAAAAGAAGCGTATACAACATATATATACGAAAGCCGAATAGGGCCACATTAAAAAATATTTTTATCTCGTAATTACGAGAAAAGATCTCGTTATTACGAGTAAATTATCTCGTAATTACGAGAAAAGATCTCGTAATAACGAGAAAAGATCTCGTTATTACGAGTTAATTATCTCGTAATTACGAGAAAAGATCTCGTAATTACGAGTAAATTATCTTGTTATTACGAGAAAAGATCTCGTTATTACGAGATAATTTTCTGAAAAGAATTCGACTGGATCACCCTTTAAGTCTTTTTCATTCAAGAAACGTTGATTCAATTTTGATTAATATTTAAAAATAACAACGATCATTTTTCATTAATTTCTACATATTAATGATTGGATTTGACATTTTATCTTATATGAATAAAAGGAAAGAACTTCATGTAATTTTACTATTTATAACTTATATATATTATAATCCCACTACGAAGTAAATATACCAGGTAGTCCTATAGTCGTAAAAGTTACAGATAACTTTAAAGACTTTATAGTTTCAGTCACAGATATGGATATACACGATTTACCCGAATTTGTGTTTTATATGTTTATACACAACCTACATGTATATTGAAAATAATTGATTTTGTATTCTAACATTTTGGAGTCTGAAAACAAATTACACGTATATATCCTTCTTAATTATTGATAAACAGTTCGATGAATTTAATAATCAATCTGCTTTGCTACTTCTTCTGAAATTTCTTTAAAACTGCTTGATCCGATTTTATATCAAATTATGCGTACGCTTTTAAACGATGATTATGCTAAGTATGTATATATCAATAGACATTGCAGTAGTCCATACACTTTACATAAAAAGATTAGAATAATAAAACGCAACATTTTAAATAGATCTTTTCTCGTAATAACGAGATAATTAACTCGTAATAACGAGATCTTTTCTCGTAATTACGAGATCTTTTCTCGTAATAACGAGATAATTAACTCGTAATAACGAGATCTTTTCTCGTAATTACGAAATCTTTTCTCGTAATAACGAGATAATTAACTCGTAATAACGAGATCTTTTCTCGTAATAACGAGATAATTAACTCGTAATAACGAGATCTTTTCTCGTAATTACGAAATCTTTTCTCGTAATAACGAGATAATTAACTCGTAATAACGAGATCTTTTCTCGTAATTACGAGATCTTTTCTCGTAATAACGAGATAATTAACTCGTTATAACGAGATAATTAACTCGTAATAACGAGATCTTTTCTCGTAATTACGAGATCTTTTCTCGTAATAACGAGATAATTAACTCGTTATAACGAGATAATTAACTCGTAATAACGAGATCTTTTCTCGTAATTACGAGATCTTTTCTCGTAATAACGAGATAATTAACTCGTAATAACGAGATATTTTCTCGTAATTACGAGATCTTTTCTCGTAATTACGAGATCTTTTCTCGTATTTACGAGATCGTTTCTCGTAATAACGAGATGATTAACTCGTAATAACGAGATCCTATCTCGTAATTTTGAGATAAAAATATTTTTTTAAGTGGCCCTATTCGTCTTTCGTATATATATGCACATATGTGTCAGAAAATTTGGCACCTTTTGTTGCTGATTTCTTTGACATCTTATACTTTTTTTTTATTTCACGTCCATGTAGAATGCTACAACATTTTTTTTTTAAACCATGGTTCCGTTATATGCTTTAAATTTTTAATACGATTTTTATTGTAATTTTTCTATGAGAAAGTGGAAAATATGCTTTGGTTGCAAGTACATGTAACAAAATGTAGAGTTTAAAATTTGGTGAAAGAGACTTGTAATTAAGAGGCCCACAGGCCTTGATGGTCACAAGGCTACCAAGACCGTTAGATTGATATGTCATTGAGTCTCATGTTTGCCTTTTAAGCTTCATTTTGAATCCTAAATATAATTCTAAGACTACTTTGACTGACATATGACTATAACACAGCTTATATAAGTTGATGTTTCAAAAACTTTCATTCATGAAAATGGGAAGGGGGGGGAGGTGAAGAGTCGGAGGAATCTCAAATTGTAAATTTTTGGTAATAAGACACCTGCTAGCCTTTAACGATGTTTTTTTTTTCTACATACAACCCCTGTGGATCAGTCTAACAAAATTATTCATTGTTTCAATATTAATGCACACAAAATGCAAACAGCTTGTCTCTACAAGTACAGTATACCGATCAGACCAAACCTAACACCAGAGTAAACCCCAAATAAACCCCGGGTTTACCTCTGGAATTTAGTTAGGGTTTACTTTGGGTTTACTTTTTGAAAATTTGTGTCCACTTGGGGTTTACTTTGGGTCCACTCAGGGTTTACGGTACGTCTTTGGGATTACTCGCACTTTAATTGCTTTTGGGGTCCTCATAAAACATTGAAACCTAGGGGGCCATGAAAGTCATAATTTAGGTAGAGGATGTCGTGGACATCATAATCATGCATTTATTTTATTCAAATGTGATTGTGAGTAAAAGTTAATAATTTACAATTATAAGCTTAAGGCTATACTGGCCCCACCCTAGGGCCTGAACCCCTGACAAAGAAGCCTTGAATTTCACAATTTTGAGACGAGACTTCATAACCATGCATTCATTTTTTTTCATAACTCAAGGGAATAGAGAAGATAGAAGATTTTTGAAAATTTGGAATTATTTTGCACATTTAGTCCTGTCTATGAGGACCCAGGGATGGCAAAGCCATGGATTTTACAATTTAGATTCCTCTTACCATATAAATAGTCACACCAAACATGTTAACAATAGGCCTTGTAGTTTTCAAGAAAAAAGTTTAAAATGTAAAATTAGGACATATGATACTTAATGGAAGATGCAGGATGATGGACGAAGACCAATTGCAATAGGTCACCCAAGTGACTTAGGTGACCTAAAAAGCTAAGACATACAGTGTAGTTTAGAACAAAAGATTTGCATTGTGCTGTTTACAGTTATAATCTGTGTTACTAATTTCTTTGATAGAGTTAAGGATAAAAGACCTATAATAAATACTGGGACATTTGTCTGGGATAAGGTTAAGAACAGGTGATATCTGGCAGTATTTGCTTCTGACTTTTGGAAAAATGATATGTGCAGATTTAGAACATTCAGTGCCTCTTTTTCATGAAAAGTTTTAACTGTAAGATTTAGTGTCATTTGTTGCTGAATTCTCTTGAGATTTGGCATGAGAATTTTTTTCTTTTTGAAAAAATAGAACAAAGCTATGTTATAATCAAAGAACAGAACTAGGATGCTTTATTTCATGTTTTGTGCCTCCTTTTGTTAATGAAAGATTAGCCATTAACCACTCATTCCCCTTAGTTTTCAATGTCTAAAATATCTCTCTTTTGAAAGTTTGTGACCCTTAAAATTATCAAACAATTCTAAATCCCTTTTACATAAAATGGTTTTATCTCAATTGTGAACAGAACAAATGGATAGACAGATGGATAAAGATGCATGTAAGAGCTCACCTGAGCTCACAGCTTCACAGAAGCATATACCGGTATATATTGACAAATCCAAATAAGGAGTGCATCATTTGCAGCAGTTAACATGCATCATATCATTCAATAATGCTTCATAAGAAAAGATTTTTAAAATGTGAAAGATACAACAGGTATAATGCTGTTATGCCAATTTTAGGATCTAGTACATCTCGCAAATTTTCATTCTCGCTTTTGTTGTTTTAGGACAGAAAAAAACAAAATTTGAGAAATATTTGGCTCCCGCTATTTCATATTATCTTGATTTAATGAAAAACGTTTGAATCGCCGAATTAAGTACTCATGTAACAAAGGAAATCTACTGTACAGTAGTGAATAAGGTATAACCAAACTTGCACAGCAAACAAATTTAAGATCATGGCAAAAGTAACATTTCTCATTTATTGCGCATAAAAAAATATTCATTAAGAATGATTTGCATGTGCGTACAAGCATAAATTATGTTAATTATCACAGTGGTACAAACTTCACATGCATGTTCTGAACAACATTCATTGTTTTACACATTAACATGTACCTGCATACAATAATAAAACTTGGATTATAAAAAATAGTGATTGCTCTCTCTCTCTCTCTCTCTCTCTCTCTCTCTCTCTCTCTCTCTCTCTCTCTCTTTGAGACACTCTTCTTAATTAATTGCAAATATCAGATTGCTACATACAAAGAGTACATAATACCTATATTACTATTAAAATATTCCATTATAAATGAAATGTATTTTCCACTTTGTCTGCTACCATTTTTGCAATAGCTAGGGAGGAAGTTGCTGCAGGTGATGGAGCATTTCGGACATGTAATATACGTGAGCCTAGTTCTCCAACCCCCACATCAAAGACAAAATCATCCACAAGATTTCCATCCCGGTCCAAAGCTTGGGCCCTCACCCCAGACGGACCTCTGCAACAAAATACATGGATCAAACAGCAAGTTACACAAAAACATGTAAAAATCAATTTTCAATTCTCTGCAGAGAGCAGCAGATTTATTTAAAACTACCCGTAAAAGAATATGGAAAGTTTGAATCTTATATTACCAGTAATACAATTATATTTCTCAAATATCCAACATCCAGCTTACAGCACATTCAGCCATTTTTATGTTAAGATATTGTTTACTGACACATGAAGGGCATTATATACTGTAAGAAAGTATACTATACCTTGTTACATCTGAAACTTTTAAGGATGGCACATATCTCTGTAGAAGCTTAACCTGAGCTGCTATGTTAAACCCACGGTACATTTCTTTTATTCCAAATCCAAGATTTCTCATGGCTAGTTTCCGGAGACCTCTACAAAAAATACATGACCAAGAAATGAAATTCTTCTGACTTGAACATTTTGTGTTCACAGATTTCTTAAAGCTAGTTTCTGAAGATCTTTACAAAAAACACATGACAAAGAAAGGAAGTTATTCTGACTTTACCATTACATATTCATGGCATAGGATACATCTTTAACATGTACTACTTTAAGATACATTAGTGTCTTAAATACATGTCTATACAGCATCAGTTGCAAGTTAATCTCTTGTCTTCCAGATTTTCTGTGTTACCTGAATGAGACAGCATCTTTAGCATCGGTAGCACTGAAATCCGTCAATCTGTAGCCCTCTCTCTTAAAGGCTAATACTGCATTGGGGCCAAGCCAAACGTCTCCGTTTATTCTGGGCGTGAAATGGACTCCCAAGAAAGGAAAAAGTGGGTTTGGTACCTAAGAATTAATTAATGCCATTAGATGTAACATTATGATTTGAAAACACTCCATTGACTTGGAAATCATTTTCTTAATATACTGTAGTTTCATTAATATTCAAGGTTATCAATTTTCGTGGATAAAGTGAAAATCACAGTTTCAAGGATACGTAAATTCGTGGCCAATGACCCAATCAATACAAAATGTTCATAGAAATTGCATTTCAATGAACATTTATTTTTGTGGATCAACTTAACAACGAAATCCACGAAAATTGGTATTCAACGAATATTGATGAAACCACAGTAAGTTAAAGATCCTACTACTAGAAGTCTTTTCTGAAAAATGCTGTAAACTGTCAACACAATTTCATTGTTTGTAAATGATATGAAAAGAAAAAAGATTTAACTTAATTTGCATGCTCTCTAAAGCTTTAGAATAAGGAAGATAAGATTTAGTAATGACACATATGCAATGATCTTGAGTTCATTTGTTATAATACAGAAAGAGTCGACCTACTGGATAAATATTTCCATTGACAAGGTTGGTCTTCTCCGGCTTTAACAACAAGTAGTCTCCCCTGAATGGCACGATCCGTGGCTCTCTGTCACAGCCTGACAGCTCTGCGAGTCGATCAGAGAACAAACCACCGCAAGTCACCACATATTTACACTTCACTTCCCTTGATGAAGCCTGGGAAGAACAAAAACAAAGTTTTTTAATCCATGTTTTAATGCAATAAATTAGTCTTCTGTGTTTCTATTACCGTACTCAAAAATTATTTTCTTCTCCTTTTTTTCTTTGGTGTGCCCTTTTATAAAATTTAATATATTTTAATGCTTCAGCAGTTTCAGTAAAGTACATTTCTGATTATTCTAAAAGAAAGTTATCAGCTAGTGGACCTAATATCACTGTAATCCCTTTGTTCACTAGACTTGCTCAAGTCTCTCTGTTTGAGGAGGCTGGATGGTCAACAAATTAACCATCAGATCTACCTAGCATTTAAAGATCCGATTCGTTAAGCTAAAAACTATTCTTAAGAAAAGAAAAATCCATAAAAATATCCTTTTAAATTTGTGTATTTTCTATATATATCTTTTTGTAGAGCTCTTCTTCAAAAGGAGATTAATATATTTAAAATTGACCCTGACCATCGAGCCATCTTAATAGTGCCCTCTTTAAACTTGAATATCTCAAACACTGATATCTCAAATACAATGGATATGTCAAAGTGTTTTGTAAGTCTGAACCACTTTTTTTCAGGTATTTAACCTTTGATATATTGAATACTAGGATATCTCAAAGTTTTTAAACTGTCCTATCTAGTTCAAGATAATTAAGTTTGACTGTACATTTTAATGATGTCAAACACAGATTGCTCAAGTCTCTATGTTTTATTATTAATTTTACTGTTTTTATATTTCTTGCAAATTTTACTGTGTTTTAAAAACTTTAATTCCTGCTCTCTACCATTCTCAAATGCTATCAAACATAGATATGTTTGGCATTATTTACATGTACATGCATTAAGGCAGCTCACTACACCGTGAAATATTTTCTCAAATCAGCAGAAAATTACTTGATTATGATAGATATATAGAAAAGGTACATCTCAATTTTTGTAAGAAAATTCTTGGAGTCAACAAAAAAACTACAAATAATTTAGTGTATTATGAACTGGGTAGATTTCCTTTGTATATTAGAAGAAAACTACGAATTTTCAAATACTGGTTAAAAATTAAAAATACAAATAACATTATCTTGAAGGAGGCATACGAAAGCATGCTTGTCAATAACGATAACTGGATGGTTTCCATACAAAGCGAGTTATCTAGCATGGGTCTAAAATATTTGTTTGACGAAACTTGGTTCAAATCAATGTAAAACCTACAAGATAATTGAGTGTAGAATATTAGATATTTATAAACAAAGTTTGATGTCATCTTTTTCGACATCTCCGAAGAGTAGGTTATATCAACACCTTGTGGATAATTTTTGTTTGCAAACTTATCTTAGGAGACCGATTAATTATACTTCAAAAAAATTTATAAGTATTTTTCAAACTTCATCACACTCTTTAAATATTGAAAAAGGTCAACACAACAAGGTGCCAAGAAAAGAAAGATTTTGCAATCATTGTAATAAAAAAGATTTAGAAGATGAGTTCCACTTTATACTCATATGCCCTTTTTACACTGAATTACGAAAGAAATATATAAAGAGTTTTTTTTTTTTTTTTTTTACAAAAAACCAAGTCTTTTTAAGCTAGCTAAACTTTTAAGTGTTAACAATACAAAGGAACTCTATAATTTAGGAAAATATTTATCTAGCGCTTCCAAAATGAGAGCGCAGCATTGTATTTATACTACAGTTTAAGCTACTTATACATTTATGTTCATTCATATCTTAAGATATGTACATGATTATATTGTCTTAATATGTCCACTCACTTACTGCACATTGCACATTTGTATATAATTTTATATGTATTATAATTTGTATTCCGATAAGTTGTAAAGCTCAAGGATAATAAATTGAATTGAATTGAATTCAATTGAATAATGGATAAGAAGTATATGAGTCTAAGAGGCAAAAAAAGGTGCAATTTTGGATGAAAAATTACTTTTTCAAAAATTTAATTCAGTTAACACGAACAAACCAGGCAGATTCGAACTCATGATCTGCAGTTCAGAAGCCCAATACTTTAACCACTGAGCTACGACAATATACAACCCAATTGAACGATATAAACAGTTTAACAAAACATTTAAATCGCCATCTTATGACCTAGTGTCTTAAAAAGTATAAGTGCTTAAAAAGCACTAAAATTATTAAACACAGAGAATTGATTGAGACAAGTTCACATATACAGTTACATATCTAGTATCTATATATCAGTTCTGTTGAATACCTTGTCCTCACTAGAGCCTCTAATGGTCACTGGATAGTCTATACCATGGCCACTCTCCTTGGTGACAGAGAAATCTGTCACCTCAAAGTCTGTATAAAAATGACCACCCAGCTTCTCAAACGTCTGTCCATATGACTGTGTCACCACTTTGTAATCAATGATACCCGTGTGTGGTGAATGCACTGCCTTTAACCCCTAAAAAAATATTAGTGACTTGTTTTAATTAAGTTTAGTGAAACATCTCATTTGAGTTCTCTGCAACTCCATGATAATACTGTAACAGTTTACATCCCTCAAAACTCAACAGAAGTAGGAGATGAATCAGCATTATTTACTTCACAGTTTGGTTCAATTTCCTTGATTTCTTTGGGACCTAACATGCGTAAATCTTTGACTCCATTTTGGTTTCCTCTCTCAAGAAGACCCTCTAACCTTGGAATTTCTTCTTTTGCTACAGCTACAATCAGCTGAAAACAAAAATGTTGAATTTGATTTAAGTTGATCAAATGAACTAATTTTCTTCATGGTTGACTGTTTTAAATGTTCACAATAGGCAGAAAATAAGTTTCATTATTATAAATATCATATAATTATCATATTTAAAAATACCCAATACATTGTAATACTACACTTTCATATATACTTGAACAAAAGAAGGTTATGAAATATCATAATGAAAACTAATTGAGGTATTAGCCAAAGGTAGTCAAAAAGCAATTATTTATGAGTTATCCCCCTTTGAATGCTGCAGTTTTGAAGTTATTATAACTGTATAAGCAAAAGCTTACCTTTCCACATTTGTTGTAGGGGATGTTATTTTTGTCACAGTAGTCGTACAAGAGTTCCACCCCCTGGACACAAAGCTTGGCCTTCAGAGAGCCTGGGGTGTAGTAGATCCCAGCGTGGATCACTCCACTGTTATGTCCGCTCTGGTGATGAGCTGAATAGGAGAGAGCTAATGGTCAATGATTAAGTAAAAGTAATGCTATTTCAAACAGGTATTGAAACCTAGATTCTTTTAAATTTCAAGAGAAGTTTATTGTTATATGCGATCAATATTTTCTGGGTTTTTTAAATATCTTATAATTCTATCTTTAGTTTGTATGTGTTTGATATACTGTTCATGTATTTGAAGTTCATATTAATTATCCTTATAAAAATAAATTACTAGGTATATTTCTATGTCTTTAAATATATATAAATATATCTATTTTTGACCATAAATCAATGATTTACAGATCAAGAAACCTTGTAAGTAATACCTATTGTTTTTAGAGAAACGTTTACCCTAAAGCTTGCATGAATATAAGTGTCAAAATATTGATCGAAATATCATAAAAGTATGTTACTCAGTGTGCAATATGATAAATATTGCTGTTAATATTTATGCTGATAAACATAGTCCAAGTGTTCCAAGATATTAAAGCTTAAGAAGAATCCAGATGTCAAAATTGATAAGGACATTGGGAACATTAACCAGTTAACAATTTAATACTATTATCTGTACACCATTCTTACAAATTTCTTTTTCTTTCTCTAGAACAATGAACGATAAGTTTGGATGTCGAACTTTCATCTCTCTGGCAGTCGCCATTCCAACAATACCTCCACCAATGACTGCCACATCATATTCACCCCCATTCTGGTCACTTATTAGAGAAATAAAATAAGGCTTTTAAAAAAATCAAGAAATGCATTGACGTTTCATTTTCAATAGTGATGTGATTGATTGACTTTGAGTCGAAATGTGTTATTTTCAGGTATATACAAATAATTTTTAATTTCATGCCACGTGTGGTTTTAGAATAAATTGTTCAACGCCAACAGGATAGAATAAGTTCACAAACTGTGTCGACGTAGAAGTTAGTCGAGCATTTATTCATGCATAAACAGTTTGACAACACATTTACGATATCATAAACTTACTTGTGAATAAATCGGGCTTTGTGGATACCATTCAAATTCTTTTTATTATATGAAAATGCACAGAAACTTTTAATCTGTGTCTGACAGCTGAGTCGGGCGAACTTCATGGGCGCAGCCATGTTTCGTCTCGTGCAGTCTCGCGTAGCACAACGGGACTTTCCGATATCCCGAAGCATGACAAGAATAGCGCTGGCTTTCAAAACATTGTACAGGTGAGAGAGCACCAGGCAGGATGGAGGGGGAATTGAAGTGCCCCATGTGCTTACAGTTCTATTGTAATCCACTTCTGTTGCCGTGTTCTCATTCTATATGTGCCGTGTGTGCTTCAAAATGTCAGGAGCCATCGCAAACTTTTTTATCACAATTGGAAGGAGGTGTGTGTTCAGCTACTCCCGGGGAAGGTGATCTGAAAGATTTTCCTGACATCGATAAAATCAGTATTTTAAGTGAAACAGATAGTGGTGTCGTGTGTAACAGTCGGCCAAGTAGTTATATAGGAACACCTAGTATTGCTAATATTTACCAATCTGTGCAATTCAGCCAAAATCCGTATGGAATTAAATGCCCTGTGTGCAAGAAAATTATTTTGCTGGATGAAAATGGGTACAAATCCTTGCCGTGCAACAAAGTTTTAGAATCCATTGTTGAGAAGTTTAGTCATGGCAAACAGCACAAACCCCTAACTTTGTATGTGAACTGTCAAATGTGTGATCACAATGAGGCTAAAGAAGCTGTTGTTATGTGTGAACAGTGTAATGTCTTCTACTGTCAAAGCTGTAAGGAAAGTTGTCACCCGGACAGGGGCCCGCTTGCCCAGCACAATCTCTTGGACCCGATTCAGGGGAGAGCCCTACAGAGGGCACGCAATAAGGGGAGAGAACTCTGCTGTCTGGAGCATGAAGAGGAACAACTCAACATGTTCTGCATTACGTGCAGCATGCCTGTATGCTGCACTTGTCAGCATGAAGGAGGACACAGCCAGCATGATGTTCAAGCCATCGGTGCAATGTGTAAAACACAAAAGGTTGGGAACTCGGAAGATAATGAGCATGTTTGTATAGATTAGAATCTTTCCTTTAATATCAAAAAGTCACCAGCTGTTCATTCTTTTATTCTGCTAAAAATATTTTGCACAATAGATACACTTTATAGAAATTGGATAAAATATAGAGGAAATTTGCTATCGGAAAACCAAACATATATTTTTTTTATCAAATTTGAAAAAATCATGAGATTAATCAACATTGACATGAACTGGTAGTACATTGACACTAAGGCCCTCTAACTTACCTGTATGAACATTATGGAGTTTAATGGTCTGATACTATACAATGACATCAAATAGGTGAGAACAAATGAGTTCTCTTAATGCTTGGTCATTTGGTGCACATGTCAAGTAACATGTTGCCCAATAAATGCATGATTTATGTGTTCTAACATGCAGTTTGATGGTCATAGGTTACAAATGGCCTGACCTGTCAGTTTTGTGTAAATGGTTGGAAAATTAATTTCTTAAATTTTCAAAGGAATGAAAACGAGTTTTGTTTTCTCCAATACTCTGATATGGATTGTTCAAATTTCTAAAGCTCTTAATGACAAGCCTTATTGAAAATTAATGACTAGAACAGTATGCAGAAAAAACTTGTGTAAAATAACACCAGGCCCTATCAATAACTGCACCAATAATAAGTGGTTTCACTATGAGTAACTCGGTATGAAAGGCCCTTTGGAATAATGACTACTTGTATAGGATAGGTGTAATAAAACCTTGGAATAATATTTTTAGAAACCCTTTAAAGATCTGGAAAGAGCGTTAAAGGCCTATTGTTACAAGTGTTAATTAGTTTCATGAAGGAAAAGAAGACAACAAACTCTCTTGCAATCTCTTGATCATTTTCCATTAGTTTACTCTCTCTCTCTCTCTCTCTCTCAAAATATCAATATAAACAAAATTTTGACTGAGTATTTCCGTGTTTTTATATCAGCTGATTCCATTTTTCCCCGTTCTTTGTTGTCTGAAACGAGCAACAAAATCCACACCTTTTGCTTGGACTAAGTAGTGACACAGGTATGCTGTTTCCTGAGGACCACATATTGTATGCTGATAATGCAGGTCCTTTTACCTGTGTACAGAATGATTCACCTGCATAAAACCCAGTACACAATGACTTCCTACGGCATTTAGTGGGATTATTTGAGTAAAAAGTTCATTTCCCTGGTCATCTCGGCCAGATTACTATCTGTTTCAGAGATTGGCTATATGCAAGCAATCATCCAACTATTGTCTTCAGAAAATGAATAGGCATTGTTGTTAGGAAAGGTGATAATTGGGTTGTAAAGCAGTGTAAATAGTATGGGGTTGGCTTTGGCAAGATTTTATAATAGCAAAGGATTTTTTTTCTCAGTTACAAATAATGGCATCAGATCAATCTGGCGTTGATCTGGTCTTGTTACAAACTGATCAGAACCAGCAAGGTTTTCTTATTGTCTGTAGACAACATCCCCATAGTTTATTCCCCACTTTTATTTAGTCTGTTGGTGCAGTAAGCTGAGAGTCTTGGCAGGGGAGGTGTTGG